>NW_026087964.1:29181020-29543520 GCF_022539395.1 Myiozetetes cayanensis
AAACTGTATTTAAATCTTCCCCTTTCCTCCATATTTTTTGCTTATGTTTCAAAAGTAATCATTCTTAATATTAAAAGTTTTGCTTTATCAGTAAAAGCTCATTTTGCTCAGGATAACTGCTTGTGCAGTACTCTGAATGCAGCTCATTTCAATGATAAGCTTATGACCTGATTTCATGAAAAGTTATGTTGTTACACTAGTTGGGAAAGTGATAACTCTAGCACTGGAATTGGAATGACTGGAAAGGCAGACACCTTTTCAGTAGTAGTTCTTCTGCCAAAATGAGTCCATTATTTAACTATATCTTTTTAATTCTACTTGGAGCATTTTTTCCCAAAGGACTGTATTTAAGGAAATATACAGTATGTTGGTTTCATATAGGGTGCATTTATTCCTTTGTTCTCTTCAGGTGGGATCTAGTTGGGTGCTGATGACCTCTACTGCTTAACCTAAGAAAGATAAAACTGCCAGTGCAACTCCAGTCTCTGTTTCAGCACAAGCAACAGGAAATCCGTCACAAGGTACAGGCGTACAGAAAGTCAGTAAAAGCACACGGAGGTGGAGAAATCTCCCAAATAAACCACATCTTCCCACACTATTGAACTGCCTTGTTTTTAATTCTGCAATTGTGAATGAAGAATGATCAAAGTGATTGTGTTTAATATGAAGTGTTGTTTTTAAGCTGCTCAGGTGAACTGTGAGTGAACTAATACAGAAGAAAACCTGGTTTAGGCTGTCATCTTACATCACTGCAGCTTAAAAATTAGTAGGAATGCGGTAAGCAACAGGACATTCATCACAGTAGGCAGCTTTCCCTGTCCCCTGAGCAGAAATAAGTATCCATTCATGCTTCTGTTAAGGCAACTGTATACTTCCCCATATACTAGGTTAGTTACAAGGCTGCTGTTTAGTCATAAATGTGTGCTTAGGCTGCTGTCTTAACAAAATTTTATCTGGGTTTTATAGCAAATCCTTAACTGATAACTACGCAAGTTTGCAGATGGCACAAAATTGGGAGGAGCTGTTGACTCTCTCGAAGGCAGGGAAGCCCTGTAGAGACACCTGGACAAATTGGAGGGCTGGGCAATCACCAACCATATGAAGTTCAACGAGGAAAGTGCTGGATTCTGCACCTGGAATGGGGCAACCACAGATATTCGTACAGACTGGGCGATGAGATGCTGGAAAGCAGTGCCACGGAAAGGGACCTGGGAGTCCTGGTCACTGGCAAGTTGAATCTAAGTCAGCAGTGCCCTGGCAGCCAGAAGGGCCAGTCTTTAGCTGTATAGTTTCTTGATATATAGCTCACTAATGCAGTGGTAGGTTAGCCATTATTTTATTTTTTAAAAAATCATCACCCTGCCTTCTACCACCCTAAAAAGCAGAATGGGTTAAATATGAACTTAAAACCACAGAGATAGCAGTACATTTCAAACCCCAAATTAAATTTTGCAATACCTGGAGAACAAACTGTAAATTACTGTTTTGATAATTTTGCAACTGGAGTTTTAAAAATCAAAAGTGTTCACAGAATATAAGATATTCATAGCTTATATGGACTTTTTGGAATCCCTTACACAAATTGGGCACATCTCAAATTTTCCTATACCATTTTCATTAAACATAGAAGTGTCTTCACACATCATCTTTAAAATAGTGTCAGATACTGATAATTAAAACTTCTGAGACTTGTACTGTGCCTGTGGAATTTGCTTATTGATATCAATTGTACTGTTTTCTGCTGCAGATTAAATGTTGGTTAGTTTAGAAACTTAGGATGCAATAAGTAGGAAAGCTGTTACATTCTGAAGTAGGTGAAAAATTTAACATGAGCAGTGACACAAAAAAATATGGACTTAAAACGTATTAATTATATGAAACATCTGAAAACTAGCAAATTAGAAGCAGTTTGAGAGTGTTGATTACGTTTAACCGTAATACAGTATAAAGATTGGATATTAGGATAAAATCTTCACAGAGAGGGTGGTCAGGCATTGGAACAAGCTGCCCAGGGAAATTTTAGAATCACCATCCCTGGAAGTGTTCAAAAAATATGTGGATGTGTCACTGTGGGTCTTGGTTTAGTGGTGAACACAGTGGTGCTGGGTTAACAGTTGGGCTCAATGATCTTAGAGGTCTTTTCCAATCTTAATGATTCTGCAATTCTGAGATAATGAAGGGGATTCCTCCAACGTTGTTCATGCTTGTTTCTTTAAGTTCTCCACAGGACAGTATCTGTGATGACCTGTATCCCATGAGGATCTCAGGTGCATCTAGCAAGAGCGAGTAGGTTAGGATTTCATTGTAGAATCAAGACATTAGTAGTTGTTGTGGAGGGCATTTTATTTAGGGAAAGCTAGCTTCAATTTTCATTTTTGTGAAGGAAAAAAGAAAAAACTCTATGGTGTAGACCCCTGTTTTATCCTTAGGGAGAAGACCTGTTTTTCACACTTACCCATCCAGCATTCTTGTCAGAAGTTTACTAGCAAAACCAGCAATGCAGTAGATTATTATTAAAAGCACCAAAAAAAGTCTGTCAAGGAAGATGCTGTCATTGTGAAATATTTTTTTACTGTCGGTTAGAAAGGTGCAGGTGTTCAGGGAGAACTAAGGCAAAGATTTCAAATTCTCCTACTGGAAATCATTTGACAGTACTTAAGTGATGTAGGAACTTGAAACCTATTGTATTAACCCTTCAAAGAAATGAAAACTCTTCAAGAATCAGATTATAATGCTAATATGCATTCATGCTTGGAGCAAATGCACAGTAGAGTTTCAAAAGCATTGGAGCCTGTAACTCAAACCATTGCAATGAGCAAAGATGCTCCTTGAAAAGGGACTAATAGTCCTGTGAAGTAACACTTTTTAAATGGTACACCTGAAATTCAGTATTAAAGCGAGACTCAAGTTGGACCCACTAAAGTTTAGGCTCTTCACTAATGTACCAGAATTGGGATTACATATGGAGTCAACAGCAGCTAAGTCGAAAAAGAAAATTGATCTGGGATAGGTTTAATCACTCCTTGAAAGTGCCTATATGGGTTGGTCAAGTAAAGGAGTTCCTAAGAAAATTATTCAACTTTAAGTAAGTGCAGTGAATCTAACCCTTAGTCTCTGTTGCCATCTCTTGTCACTTTGTGCACAAGTATTTATTTGTGTGCCATGAAGTCTCACTTCTGTCCCTCTTGGTACTACCTGAGAATTTCAGCTTTGCTTAAATTTGAAATATCTATCCAAAGCTTGGAAAGACATTTCAGTTATCCCCAAATCAGAAGGAAGGTTAGTTCCAGGTACAAAAGATATAGTATTTTGTTTTAATTACTTTTTAAATTTTTATTTTGAAGGTTTTGACTGCCTTGGCCTAAATGCTGATACTGCTGAAATGGCATTACTGCTGAAATGTGCTGTTTCTGCAATTGCTAGATGCATGCATTAAAATAAATTAGGATTCCTGCAGGTGTCTGATGAAACAATTTAGAATGTTTAATTTAAACTAGTTTTAAGCACTCACTCCTGCCAGTATTACTTTACATAAGTGATTTAGAATCTAATTTTCATTTTTGGGCTCAGCTTGAGTGAGGAATGTTTACCTCTCATGTTCTTCCTTGGTTGGCTGGAGAAATCTGTGTGAAATACACCCTCTTGGAAGAGGATTGAGTTCCCAAAAATAAAAGTTCTCCTGGGCAGCAAGAGAGTTCACAGAAGCATATGATACTTTTGTGTTGGCATGAGACCACTGTGGAGCATGTCTGAGGGGAAACTTTTTATCTGTGGAAACATGCAAACCCCTTCTGTGCTGGGGCCACCAGTTAGTGCCAAATAAGGTGGCAAATCTTTTTTTCTAATAGCTAGTAAATAAGCTATGTACCGACAAATCCATTCCATACTTCGAAAAATTGTCAATACTTTTGAGAGAGGGAGGTATCAGTAATTGTTCAAAAAGAAAAGTTCTGAATCTAAGTGTGAGGTGTAAAATAACAGCAAAGGAATGGCTGTGAAATAGTTTCATACCTGACAGAACACTTTACTCATTGGAATATATTTGATTTCAGGGTGCCAGAGCCACTTCCCTGGGAAGTGTTCAAAGCGGTATCTTAGCATTTCTTTTTACAGAAAAAGAGTTTTAGGCCTTGGACTTTCTTTCCCCACTTCTGTCTCCAACAAACAGTGCTGGCCATCCTAAATCCTGTGTGCCTGGCTTGGTTAAATGAACTTGTTCTTCCTAATGATAACCTCCCTACTCCTAAGGGAAAACAGATGAATTTTTACAAAGCTGTAACAAAGCTTTTAATTTAAAAAACAAACAAGCAAACAAAAATGTCATGGAATGTGATGGATTTAAAGAAAAAAAAAAGCACACACAAAAAAACCACACACACAAAAAAAACCACCAAAAAAACCCCACACCACAACAACAAAACAACAACAACAACAACAAACAAACAAAAACACAAACCCACCAAAAACCCCAAACAAACAAATAATTTTTTTTATGCAGTGGTAGAAATCTTTAAAAAGTAAACCTCCCCGATATCCTGATAGAACAGAATACTAAAAATTGCAAGTGAATGCTAAAATAAACATTCAAACTCCAACATTCCTTCCTTATTTAAAGATAAATTGGCAAAACAGCTGAAAATAACAAGCTAACTCTTCAGTTGTAAATGTGTACTCAAGTGTGGAATATGCTGAGAGTTTATGTATAAATACTTAGATTTCAAGTGGCTCTGGGGTGCTCAGTGGCTGGCTCTTGGTTATTGATTACAGTTTTTTGGTGACAGGGATGTATCTAATGCAGTTGTCTGGAAAGCAACACAGTTTGAATAACTAACTTTCCCTTTTTAGAATCTCTTTATAGAGAAAACATTTTTTTTTCCATGTTCACTTGTCTTTGAACAGAATTCATACTATGTTTGTTTTTAAATCAAACATTGTGCTAAAAAAAAAAGTTGATCTGCAGCACCGTCTCAGAAGCAGAGAAAATCGTTAGCTTTAATTAGGATCAAATATTTATTAAGCACTGGTAGATGAATTGAGTCTATTCAGTAATGGAGAAATTGTTTGTGGGTAATTTGCTGTAGTAGTAACACAAGGCACGCATGATTGAATAAATCTGCACGGAGATTTTTTTTTTTCCTTGTCAGTAGTTTTTCATCAAGAGCAGCAGTTTTATTTATGTAGTATATTTTTCTATCATTCTTAAATATTCAAATTTTCAAAATTTATTTTGAAACCTCTCTTGTTAAATTGATAGATTAAGGTGCCTAAAGGTATCTTATCTCCTCATACATCTTTAAGTATCATTTTTCACCTGTATTAAATACAAGTATAGGGAAATTGGTGAGATTATGAGAAATGGGATAACCTATAAAGAGTTTGCGTGCTGCATCTTTAGTGTCTGAGTGCATTATTCTGTGATAATGTAACAAACAAGAAGCATCTAAGAATCTAAGTAAGAAAATTAAATATGAATTATAGCCTAGGCTTTTTGTATTATAGCCTATTGGCCCTGTCAAGATAATTTTCTTTTTGATTTACTGGAAATTAGTCACTATTGAGAATAAAACTTGGTTCTATAACTTCAAGATGTGACCTTGAATGTTTACAGAAAACATTGTTCTGTTTTTACTGAGGGCTAGAACTATGGTTTACTCAGAATTGTCTCATTTTGAAGCTACAGTGGTTTATTGTGTCTTTATTGGGCACAATTAGATAAAATCAAGTGTAAATGTACAAGATGGTATGGGTAAGCTGAAGGGAGGAAATACTTCAGCCAGTAGTGGTCTGGACTTACTTACCAGCTGTATGACATTCTCTAGATGGATGATAAAGTTTTACCTGTGTTACAGGATTTCAGAAGGAAGAATTACAATCAATTTTTTGTCAAGTCCTAGTTCTAGAATAATATATCAAGATTCATTACAGTAAGCACTAATCATAGATAGGGCAATCTGACTTTTTTTTTTTTTAGAAAGAAATTTTAAAGTTAGGGCTGACCTTTTCCAAAAACCAAGAAGCACTGCTCAAAGGAAATTAATTTCTGTGCTTAGTCTCTAACCCCCAAAAATTATCTCTGCAAACTAATGAAGATAAAACTAAGCATTGTAGCCTGTGGCTCCTCCTTCAAAGTTTTAAATGTAAATGGAAGAATTGGAATTAGGTCAACCATTTTCTGGATATGTTTTTCTAATGGTGCTTAGTATACTACTGAAGCTATAGAAAGAAGTAATTTCTGTCTCTGTAAATTTGTCAAGCCGCGCTTGTAGCAAGTGTGGGTAGAGCCCTTCTCAAATCTTCGTTCGCAAAGCCTAGGCATGATGAAATTTGTCAAGGAGCAGTGGAAGGAGAAAGCTGTTTGAGAGTGGTCTCATGGCTTTGAGTGCTGCATGTTGATGGCGTTTCAGTCTCTTAGTCAGCTTTAAAAATTTAATGGAGTAGTTTCATCCCTGCTAGTAAAATGATGAGTTCAAAAATGAGGGAATCCACACATGAAAGACTCTGAAATGCTAGCTGAGATCTCTGGGTAACATCTTTGTTTGTCAACAGCCCACACTGATCAATGCTTCTGATCCCAGCAGTAGCCAACCCTGTTCAGCATTTAAGTAACAAGAGATGAGAATGCAATTTTCCATTTTTAATATGGGCATTGTATTGTAAGTGCCATCTTTGGCTGGACTAAAGACAGTGTGCACAAACCCTTAGATGCTTTCTCACTGGGTAAATGCTTTGTATGGTCTGTGACAGCAGCCTAACTCTTTGCACTCAGAATCCCCCAAATGCATGCAGTCTGGTAACTGATTTAGCACAAAGACAGGCTTAATATTAGCAGAAGGTGATTGTAAACAAGCCAGAACAAAAGTGCTTTAGCGGTGTTAAGCCACTGAGGATTCTTTCTTAACTGGGTGTTCCCATATGGTCAAGAAACTCCAACCCACCTTTTTGCATAGTGCTTTTCATCCTGTTGTCTCTGATTTCTGAGTGCTTTCCAATTAATTGTGTTAGGTTGGTGCACTAGGAGAAAGGTATTGGCATTAAGATGTTCTCAGAACTAAAACTGGTAAAATAAGGTATTTGCAAAAAAAAAAAAAAAATGGATGTGGGGAGTTTTTTGGTGGTTGTTAAAAATAAGGTATTTCCAAAAAGTTTTCTGTCACAGGATGGAAATGTTTTTATTAAGTTTTTGCAAATATTATTCTACTTGGCAAATAATTGAGACAACAGCAGATACGTACTTTGTAACTTAGTAGTGATGCCACTCAAAACAGGGTTTGAGACTTTATCTAGGAGACAAACTGAGAAAATGTAGAAGCTGCATGAATTCTGGTATTAAGGGCAGGGATTTGTGTTTGGAAATTTTTGTTGTATTTAGGGGAAGGATTTGAGTACTACAAAACAGCAGTTACTCTGAAGCTTGCCACCTCTTCCAAGCCTAGGGAAATACTTAGTGGTTCCTGGTGTCATACTCAGGATTTACTTTTACAGCCAAAAGGTAAATATGTGTGTGGAAACAGGAATTTACTGTTAGTCTGTCAATGTTATAAGTTCAATCAAAACAGGTTACTGTAAAACCTGTTGCTTTTTAATAGTAATGACAAGGATTTTATTTACTGACCTATTCTGGACCTGGCAACAGAGGCATAGAAATTTGGAGTTTCCTGTTGCTTGAAAACCAACTTTGGTTTTGGCATTAAGTGCCTGTTAGGTGATGCCTCAAATCTTAGAATTCCTTGTGTGCATCTGGAAGCTACTCCTGTTGGAATTAATGGCTACCTAGTGCTATGTACAGCCAGGTATACCTTCCTTTCATGTTTACTAAAGTGAATCTAATAGGAATTTTCTGTGTCAATTATGTCTGTTAACAGTCTTCTTATTTCTTCAAGTGAACATTTGGTTATGAGGCCTCCAATTCTATGAGTGGTTTTGGAAATAGCTCATTTCTAATTAATTTTTTAATTGAAACTTACTGTCTTTATAACGGAGTTGCAATTGCTGTGATCAGAGAGATGATCTCTGTGTAGGACAGTAATTCATAGGGAAACGTAGTTACAGACCTTATACACTTACTATATGGCATCCTATAAGTAGCTCTAATTGTATTGACCTTTAAAGAGAATGTGATAATCTACAGTTTTCACCAAGGAGAAAAAAACCCCCACAGAATAGTGTCCTCAACACACTTTTAAGTAGAATTACATACAGATAAATAGGATTGAGACTGTTATTATGGTGAAAGTGCCCTTTAGTAGATAATAGTAATAAGTAATTGTTCATCCTTAAAAGAATATCAATTGCACATTGGAACTGCACAGTCTGTCAAACAAGCACTATATAGCTGTGTAGAAAGTTTCTGACATTGCAGCTTTGTACCAGTGTAGTGCCAGTAGTGGGTTGACCCTGGCTGGATACCCACTACAACCAGAAAAATGTGAGAACTAAAACCCCTGTAAAACCAAAAGCAGATGTGTCAATTTTTTTGTGCAAGAATGTCTTTTTCATTAGAAATATGGACTTAGTATCATGACTGCCCAACAGCTGCTGCTTAAAACTCCACTCTGAGGACAGCAGCTGAACCAGTCACTGTGTAGACTGAATTGGAATAAGCGTGTCTGATGAGCATCTGAGGATGATAGCTGGAAGGCAAAACTCATGACAGCTGGACCAGTGAATATAGACACTCATGCTTAGTGCTGTGCAAAGACCAGCAGTTGAGGTCCTGATAAGCAGACAGGGAGCATAGCAGCATACAGAAGACGTGGGATGCATTTTCAAACATAGCCTATAATTATACGCACCATTTCATATATGAGATACTGATTGCATATATAATTTCTGGCATGCTGGTCCTCATGTTTATCCAACTGTGGAATTTACATGTGACTTTTCTTTGTGTGTATGCAAATTTTACCACTTATTTTTACACGCAGTCATCTGAAATACAGTGAGGGCACATTACTCTATGCACCAAGGCATATCCATCTGTGGGCTGAATCAGGGCTGTCCCAAAATCATACCCAACCCTTCCAGTATGGAAAGGATATGGTAAGGTGTTTTGGTTATGAAAAAAAATTATTGGGCAAAATATTTAGTGTGTTGAAACCAAAATGTTTAAAATTATTATTTTTTCTCAGTTCTTTTTTATTCCAGAAAGAATATGTGAGATACTGCATTGGTTTAAAGCAAATTGTTCATCTATGTATTGGTAATGTTCTGTACAATTCAATGGGGCTAATGAAGCACTGCATGCTACCTTCAGGGTTATCACTATGGCCTGGCATAAAAATGTGACCTTGACATTCTTTGAGCTGCACAATGAACTGGTCGATAGGAAATGAGTACAGTTTGTAATCCTGTATAGTCACAGAGTGAACACACATAATGTTCCCAAACACAAAGAGAAGTAAAAGCTGAAGAGTAGTGATGTACCACTCTTAAAATGTTCAAGTAAGCTGCACGTTTCCATTTCCTATTGTACAAAATACCCTTTGTTGACAAGTTATGTTTAAATTGATGTGATTGAACGATCTTTTCGAGTGATTAATGGAACAGATGCATTGATATGCTAGGTATTCTAGTAAGACATGATTCTGGCAAGATACTATTCATTGAAATGCCTTTTATCTTTGTGGGATAACTTTCTGCTCATCTTAAAGGAGGTTGCTTCAAATCTAGGGGAAAAGAACAACTCTGATGTTAAAAATTGAGGTGTCTATATGTTGTAGTTATGTTCATAACTTAGAGTAAACCATGGGAGCAACTCTGGAGTAGTGCATTAGTAGTAGTGCATTAGTAGTAGTGCATTAGTAGTAGTGCATTAGCTTTTCATTTCTATTTTTTGTGAGAAATTGCTGATTTACTCTAACACATTAAATCTGAAACAATCTTTTCACAAGTTCGGTTCTGAGATACTTTTGCAAATCAAATGGATAATTTTGAAATAAAATAATTTGAACTTTTAAAGTATGCCTTTGTTCCTGAAATGGCAGGGATTTAATACATTAATTTTGGTGGAAATATGTAATTTCAAACAAAATTCTTAATACCACGCTACAGTTTATAGCTGAATTAACATTAAATTTTTAGTGCTCAAGAATGATAGAATTCAAGAAGTTAAAAACTGTAATTTTTTAAGAAAAGCTTGCCTCCATTTGCATACCTCCCTTTAGTTTGTGTCAATGATTTTGATTCTTACCTCCTTTTCAAACTAGTAGATCTGTCAAGAAGACCCAGCCACTGTCTTTGTGTGTTTCTTGTCCCCATTTTCAAAATTGAACATGTACTTCAACCGTATCTGTGCTGTTAGTTGAGATATTGGAGCTTGTCACAGTAATAGGTAATGTCTGTGGCTTTTGCTGCTGTTTTAAGTGTGTTATTCCTCACTGCTTTCAGAGTGGAAGCTTTAGGCCTGTGCTTTTTCTTGACAGACCTTGGCTGTAACTCTTCTGCCCAGCTGGATGCACTTGAGGAGCTCTTAGGGATGACTGTTGAGCATGTGTAGGCTTCTGTTAGTTTCCCAGAGAGTGCTACAGCAGCAGGACTCTAGCAAGGCTCCTAGTATACTACTCTGTTTACATCCCATGATGTGAAATTCTTAAATGTTTCCTGTCTCAATAGGGTGCAGAGGTAGCCCAGAAATATACAGATCATGCCAAAATGTCTGCAGGTCTGGCCTCTTCATCAACTCTTTCCTCAGTCAACTTTTGTCTTAGGGTTTATATCTGGCTTTGCCCTTTTCTAACTATCTGTCTTTTCCAATTTGTAATTTCTTTTATTCTTTAGCAAACTTCTTACTCCTCTTTCTGAGATGTTGTTTTATAAAAAAAGCAACTGAAAACGAGTCTCACTCTTTTCACCAGTTCATTAGGTGATCTATAACATTATTCATCACTTTTATCTCTGGGCATTTTGGAGTCAAAGAGAGGTTAATCCTGGGGTTAACCATACCATGAGATTTGAATGCTGTCACGTAAATGGAAGCCATCAGGTGCTAGTGACTGAGTGTTGCTCCTGGTCTGGAAGATATGTAACACTTTAGCTCATTCAATGCTCTAAAAGTGCTAAGAGCTCAGTTAGAGTTCATAATTGTATCCAGAGATTTCCCACAGGCAACTGCAGACTTTCAGTTTCTTTGTTCCCATATATGTGTCTGTGTCTTCTGAACACCACGTGCATTGTAGTAGGTAAATCATGACCTTGGTATCGATCTTTCAGGCAAGTCTGAGTTTGGTATGCAGTGTGTAGATTTACTGTTTATACTGTTCATATTCTGTACAATGCACATTTCTTTTTGTAAAATATTTATAAATGTTTTATACGCTTTGTAGTTGCAGGGTTCATGTAGAGGCTGTGGTCATGTAGTTAACTGTAGCGAATATTGCATATAGTTGTTGAACTCATTTCATTTATACTTTTTAAGGAGTGCAAAATAGAAACTCTTAAGATGAAATTTTGCTGTATCACTCCATGGAATCATCCAATAGAGTTTGTTTACATTCCCACACATTTTGGTATTTCTGCTTTATGCTGGGAGGTGCACAATTTTTGCTTGCTTCAAAAAGTCCTGCAGTGCGAGAAGATGGATGAGCTGTAGATTTTGATTGTTTTAAAAACACTTGTCCAAACTCATAGCTTTGCCTTTGATGTTACAATCTTAGTAAATAATTTGTCTAGACCTTGAACATCTGCATCATTAGCCTTAACAAAAAATGTAAATTAGGAGAAAAAGGAGCTCTACAGTTTAACTGTGACGCATTTGCATGCTTTTGCCTCTTAAGCTGCTCTGACTATTTAGGGTACAGAGGCACACTTCCCTGAATGACATAGGACAAACTGCTTCCAAAAGGTTCTACAGCCAGGGTCAAAGTCATAATTTACTTCAGTATAGAAATTCAGACTACTGTATCCCATATGGAACCTAGATAGCACAGTGAGCTTGAAATATCTGAAATTCCTTAAGGGCCTATGGTAGAAAAGTGCATGTGTGGTGAGGATTCAGGTAACCTGAACAAGCCGTGCAGAATTATGCTGGTTCTAGAACAGACAACATGTAAACGTGGCACCATACCTGAGCTAATAAGATGTGCATGGGAAAGTGTTGGAGCCTCGCTACTCTTGGGATTAAATTATCTTTTGTGCTGTACTATGCTTTAGAAACCTGGGAGTTTGGAGTGTCACCAGCTTGAGATCTGTAAGCAATGGCAATTGAATGTTACAAACATATACTTAGAAAGTTGGATATGCTAAACTCAGCAGCATGATTATTATATGTCTGGGTTCTTCAGGTGGTTTGGTATCCCCATGTAAAGGTTTTATCCTCATTCTGTGTTTCTGTACTTACATGGTTGGCCTCCCTGGGAATTCTGCAAGAAATAGGATAGTGGGTATTGGCACTCACATGTATATCTCTTGTTAAGGAGAATTTACTTCTCAGTGCTCTCAATGCTCTGTCTCATTAACAGACAGCACTGTACCTCTGTTACTATTAGCAGAAGCTTAGTCAAATACTTATCTGTTTACTCTTACTGGAAATTGTGTTCTGAATTTCATTTTATTCAGCAAGAGTTTTTCAGTGGTCTGTGTATTTGTCCTCCTTGGTTTCTCTCTCAAGCATAAAATTCTATTTATAACATTAATCAGTTATAGAAAGCAGCACTGAAAAAAAGATACATAAATGCTCAAGTGAGCATATGAGTGAACCCCCTCCCCATTGTTTTTTAAACACACAAACTGACACACAAGAAAATGCTCAATTCTTATATTTGTAGGTATTTGTTTCCTTTCTTTTAAAATGAGCAATCCTTTTTGGTTTAATTTCTCTTCCTCAAGTGACTAGTGAAATACTTGTATGGAATACAAAAATACTAGATATGTAGAATGAGCCATGGTAATGTGTATTGTTCGCACAAACACTATATGATGCCTTCATCTTGTTCTCTCAAGGGCTTGAGTTTTCCATCATCTATATTTTATTAGTGTTGCTACTTAACCCATTGCAGAGGATAAAGGAGGGTGTGGGAATGCCTGCTCTTGTAGCCATCAGGATGCTTGCTCCTCCCATGAAATCTTTGCTACTAACATTTTATAATTTGAAATAGCAGTCAACATGAATGAAGTGTCTACAGAGCTTGGAGTTTAAATGTATAATAAGCAATTCCTATATGTGAGATAGGAGGGACAAATTAAGATGCTGGATTAAAGTGAATATATCAACAAAATCTGGCATTTGGAATATATCAAAGGCAGAGAATATTAAATGTTAGCAAACCATGCCTTTTCAGCCCTAAGGTCTTGTCACCTTGTCGTTGATGTGAGTTTCTTGGTATTGCAGATACTTCATGTGTGAAATAAGATGGGGGGTAGGTTCAGAAGAAAATGATTTTTTTTTTTTTTCTGTCAGCTCTTCAAATGAGCCAGGCACCCCTATCTACATCTGCTGTCTTCTTTTCCTATTACCATAAATACAACCTTTAATATACTTTATAAAGCAGAAGTGAGGCAAAACCATGCAAACCAGTAACAAAGGAGTTTATGTTTGAGAGGGTCTGGGAAAAATACACTAATAGAAGAGTTGACACAACATTTGGTATAATTTCCCTTTATTTCCTTGTGTATGTTAGATGCTTCACTTCTAAAGCTACTAATAGTAGTTTGTTTGTCAGTGGAGTATAGCTGTAAACACATAAATAGCCCACAATAATCTGGCTTTAGGAACCATTTATTAGACTGTACCATGTACCAAATGTTTAATAGCATTAAAATAAATCACTAGTTTTTTAATGTGTAACATTTTTATTACTCTGAGAGAAAGACTGTTGCACCCTTCTGAATTCAGAGCTGACTTGTTTTAGGTTTTTTAATTGTTCTATCTTGCAATAGATGCAGTTTTTAAAATATTAAAATAATTTAATCTTTACCATAAGGCATGATCAGTAATGCAGTATCAAATGGTAACTGTCAGCTTCTTGAATTATTATTCTTCTTATTCAACTTGACAGCTAATTTGCAATCTCTCCCTCCCCCCACCACATGTGATGCTACAACTTCTAGAATGGCTGAATCCTCTGACTCCAGCTGGAAATGCATATTTAATGTGGTACGATCAGGATTCTTTTGCATAAGCAACCATATTCAGTATATTAGAGGCCAAAGATATACATGGCTTCTCATTCAATGCAAACAGGAAAAACAGAGCAAAGAAGCAAAGGACAAATAATCTAGTGGTTTCCACTCAAAATTTCTGTAAATATGCCCATCAGGTAGGTAGGGAAATCTGACTTTATAGGTTCCCACCCCACAGGGCTTCCCCTTTGTAACCACATACCAGACAAGAAGGCTTTGGATGCTTTTTCTATATAAAGATATGTGCATGTCAAGGAGTTTGACTGGCAGTTTTGTAAGCTGAAGTATTGTTTATTCTTAGAAAAGAAACAACATCTTGTGTCTAGATATGGAAAAATATTTGTAGTGGACGTTTTTGGAATGAACGGAAGAAAAGAAGTAGAGTGTACAAAATGTTTGACAAAGCAGAAAGTATAAAAATATCCCTGAACTTACTCCACTGCAAAACTGCAGAGTTAAAGCTGCTTTTCCAGTTCCTATAGTAGCCAAAAATTGTTTAGGCTGCTTTAAAGATAAGCTAACCATTCTCAGTTGACTGTGTGCAAAAAGAAAATTTATGCTTTCTAATATGCAAAATCTGGACTAAAAATCTCTTTCATGTGATGATTTTTTCTGAGGCCTAAATCTAGCAGATTTCTACAGCACATGGTTACTTAAAACTTGAGAATAATTCCATCCTCATACAGAAAAGTCTGTATGTATATCTTACAGAAGACTATGGATTCTGTGATCATATATTAAGGACTTTGAATCAGAGCCCTAATATTTTTAAATGAGAAAGCTAAGAATGGAAACCTGCTACAGGCCTGGCATTAGACATAATTACAGCTTCAGATATTTAAATCAGAAAGCTTAATTTCTCCACAATATGCACAGATCTATGTCTACTAAATACACCATAGCAACGTCTGTAACATGGAATACATCAACACTGCTGTCAATAGAAAAAAAAGTATCTGATGGCAGTAGTTTTCATTTGCCTTGATATTCTTAATTTCTCAACTTTCAGATTTTCTCATGTCAAAAAAGTGTTATGTCATAGAGAATAATTATATCATTCAAGGCTAAAATTGACACGTAGGCAGTCCTTGGGCTGCCGGTTCTATTTAACATGTTGGGAGCAAAGCTCACCCTTGGCCTTCTTGTTCTGTGTGCAAATTCTGCATATTATGCCTGAAGAGTTAGCAACCCCAGTGGGACTGCAGGACACCAAACAGAAGGTGTGCAAAGCCCAAGGCAGTCCTGCGTTACTCTTTCTTCACAACTGATACATCCTCAGTGCTGTAGTGATACTGTAATGTTGTGGCATTAAAATGTAACATAGCAGCCTGACAGGATTAGTAAAAAGTATCCTCATTTGAGAACCTGTGAAAATCAAAAGTCATTTTCCGACCTTTGCATCCTTCCAATACAGTTTCCAAGATGTGCAACAGCCTCATCTGTCTTAAGACAGCAGGGGAAACTTGTTTCAGGCTTTTCTATCATCCAGCTCTCAAGTACCCTCTTTGCCTACCTATCCTATTAGGGAAGGTTGGATTTTCGGCAAAGATGACTCAGACACAGCACTAAGATCAGCTGAGGCTTCCATGCCTTTGAGAGGAGATAGTCTGCCTGGTTACTGTGCTGCCTGAGCCATGTGGGCTGTAGGCCCTTCCCTTCAGCCCACCTCTCATCTTAATGTGGCTACTAATCTTGCTTCTGGTGCCTTGTGGCCTTCCTCTACAGTGATTTAGTTTCTTCTTTCATGAGAAAGTAAAAATTCAAAACATACTTCCCTGCTTTCTCTTTTAAAATTATGTGGGACTTTCTGATATACCTTTCTCGAATATGATCTGAACAGTTCCTCTTAGTACGTGCAGGATGAAAAGATTTTAATGAAAGGGTTTAATGAATCTCATGAAACAATTGTTTACGTACAAAAAGCTATTTTCATATATGTGAACTGGGGATGTTTCTGAATAGGACCCACAGTCATCTAATTAGGCACGCATAGTATTAGTAGGCATTTGTAGTACTTACAGGACTAGTCCAAAGACAAGGGATCCCTGCTGAAAATTTTCCATTAAAAAGATAATTGCATAGCACAAGGCCTTTCTAAAAAGCCTGCCTAAATTTTCTCTTGTTTTTAATTAAGTGCAGAGATCTAGATCTAAATAGACTGAAAATAGAAAAAGGCTTTATTTTTGTAGTTAGTAGAATTAATCATGCTGGCAGGGACTATGGAATTGTGCAAGATTCAAAACAGAGTGCTTTGCTTGTAGTTTTATGATCTGATGATCCTGGTAGAATTAGTGTTTGATATATACTGATGAATTACTTTTTATTTTTCATTGCGGTATGACAGACCTACATCTGGCTAGTTAATAGCTATGGTATCTAGGTGTGTTTTACCAGTACCAGGAAGGTCCAAATGTTGTTTTTTCTTAGCATGAGATTTCTAGGACTCTTAATTCTCCACCACCATCCTATTGGGTTCAGCTGTCTGAGAAGCTGATGGAGAGAACACTGTCCACTCTGGTATACCCCTTAACGGGAGCTGATCAGAAAAAATGAGTGGTTTGTATGTTAAGTGAGAGTAGTGAGCTCTCTTTAAAACTTTAAAAAAAAAAAAAAATTAAAAAATTAAACATCAGTTACTGTGAAAAAGTCTGTTAAATTAATGAAAATGTTGTTATCACTGTGACTGATAACATCAGTGTGAGTTACTAAAATGGGATAAGTAAAAAGGAGTTTGCACATTTGAGTCAGAATTGGAGAGCAACCAGTGGAGTGATTACTGAGGTATTTTTACCATGAAATTTAGACAGAACCTAAAAGGAGTACAGTGATTTTCAGCAAAGGCAGAAGGGCTCTGTGTAGGGACTACAGCTATGATGAACTAGTGTTATTCTAGGTCAACGTAATGAAGAAGAGATGTAAGGTCTTAGCTGTAGCCTAGTTATGAAGGACAGGAGAGAATCCTTTTGCACAGGTGAAACCTACGTGGTTGTGAGATGGTAATACCAACAAAGAAGAAAAAAAAATAGAATGGTGTGAAATATGTTTTGGCTTTTTAGTTACCTTTCTACTGAGTGTGTGGCATGCTTACTGAAATAATAACTTTTAATGAGGAAAGCACCTCCAGATTGAGGAATGACAAGGGATTTCAGAGTATGTTCAGCAAAATTGTAGGATGGAAACTAAATTTGCATCTCAATGCCTTGGCAAGGGCTGGAAGAGAAAAACAAATTACATTTGTTGTGGTGTTGTAGGGGTTCTCATTCAAATGGTTATTGTAGGTTGGACCTAGCAAAGATACAGGGTTCTCTCACAGGAATGGCAAGTTACAAACATAGTACTGTTCCTCTTGGGCTGGGTTTGGAGAACTGGAAAGGCAGTGTCTGGACTCTGTAAGTTCTGGTTCCTTCACAGGGAATAGCTGACAGCTGATGATTCCTACCACATGCCCATCCTTGCACATAGATCAGTGCACTTGTGTAAGCATGAGTTTGTGCTTGTTAGGGAGACCAATTCAGAAGAGAGCCCAAGAACAGAATAAAACCTTTGAGAATTACTGATAGTCTCCTGGAGTATGTTTGCAATTCCACAAAGGTTTATTCTGAAATGTTATAAATGCACAGGGACTACTGTTTCAAGACCTGTAATTAGCTAAATATGCAGATAGCCACACGCTGGGATGTTCTAGAGGTGCCTGTCCTTCCAACTGCCATTCATGTAGGTTTTCATGAACTTATGAAAATTGTAGGAAGGTATTTGTGTAAACTTTATGCCATAAGAAGCAAATTAATATATATGTATCATTATTACTTCTTAGAATCTAGGTCCTTGCAATAGTTAGCTCTTCCACCAATTTTTAGATAGCAAAGTGTAAAGATAGAGAAGTCAGGGAGATTTGGGATGGCCTTTGGATGTTATTGCTTTCCTAAGAGAGAGAAAAATTAACCTTAGTCACAATGCAAGAACACAAATGTAAAGACTGAACACATGGCAGCAAATAGGTCCCATAAAAAAAGCAAATTAGGTCAGACATTGATGAGCAAACTGATCCCATCTGGTGGGTGGTGGAACTGTGAGTTAAAGCATTGGACAATTCTGCTGAGGAACAGAAAGAGTAGGTAAACTGCCTGTTTCTGTCTTTGCTGCTTTCAAATGTATGTGATAGCCTCTTATGTGTTAGGTTGTCCCTTAATCTTAATTGGTACATTGTTTTAGCAGATTGGAAAAACATTACACACACACATCTGCCATTGAAAACAGGCACTTATAAAAGAGGGACAAAATTTGCTTCAGAATTAATAACTGCTGTAGATGTGTTTAGGGAAATGAAAGGAACAACTTCAGGCCTATGTTTTATTCATGTTTTGCCTTGACTCAAGCCTTGTATCTGTTTTCAGCTACCAGTTTGTGGTTGCATGATGGGGTTTTTTTACTCCTTATATTAAAAAAACCGAGAAAATAGTCACTGCAGAAAATCAACCAAGCTTCTTTCATCACAAATGCTCAGTAAAAACGTATAGTGAGAAGGTAGCTACGGTTGTCATATTCCTGACCATTTACCTTTCTGTGTGCACTGTGACTTGATTACATGATGTGATGGGTTTGCCAAGTAATAAATTAGTAATAACTGTTGAACGAGTCTCAAAAGCTATTTGCCAATGTGTAAGCATGGTCAACGTATTTATGTTTCTTTACAGGGAAGAACAAGAATCTTTCTGAATTTACTGACTGGGTATGTCTGTATGACTTTTTTGCCAGAAAGGCTGGAATACTAAAATTCCTATAATGCTCAGACTGGTCCAGGTAGGATTGTATGTGGTGGCAGAGGCCAGAAATTATGAATCAAAAAGTTAGTCTTTAATCACAGAACTTGAGTCTTCTGTGTCATGATTTTTCATGGGCACCTCTATAGGAGGCTAATGCAAAAACAACTCAAAAAAAAAAATTACCTACAGTAGACTCAAACTTGTGCCAAAAATGAGCTTGTGCATAATAAAATTGTGTCAACACCCTATAAACAGATCCCAGTACACTTCATTGCACATAAAACATGGCAGTTTATATTCTAAAGCTGAACTACAGAAAATGGAAAGCTCCTTTGCCTCTGCAAGGTTCATTTACTTTATTGGTGGTACACCATGAGAAGTTGTTCAAGGATGCACTCTAGGGAATGGCTAAATCCGTTCTTCTTCCCAAGCTTGTTTCTGACTGCCATTTTCTTGATGAGATCGTCAACATCATTTTCTGTCATTTCCTCCTCTTCTGCTGTCTCTTGAGTTTTGTGGGTTTGTTTGTTTGTTTTTGGTTTTTTTCTGGTTTGGTTTTGAGTGTTTTGGTTTGTTTTTTTTATACAATGCAAGAGAGCCACCTTTTTCAACACTGCAGGGTTTCTCTTGATATGTAGAGTAATGCTGTTCAAACCTGAAGCTCTGGAAATTCCTGAGTTCAGACAGGGCACCCACCTGTACTTCCAAAACACAAAGATAGAATGTGGGGAAGAGTTAAAGTGTGGCTGCAGATCCAGACCCAATCTGTAACTTTTATTAGGACATCTCATTACAGATCTCCCCAAGCCCCATGATTTCAAAAGACTACTCAGAAGATGCCAGTTAAGTTCATTTAATGGCTGATGAAATAAAAGAGGTTTTTCAAACCGGTTTTTTTTTTCTCTATGAAGAGCTGAAGTATAATTGAAACTGCTCTATACACTTAGGGTACTTGCTTATATTATCATACACCTAAAATTGAGTAAGTTCAAGAGTAAAAAAATTTCACTATTGTACTTTAACAGGTTTCCTTCTGTGTATTTAGTAAGATTAAATTCTGCTTGGACTCCACGTCTTAAAGAACAGATGAAAGACTCAACGGTAGTAGCACATTTTACTAGAACCATGAAGAAAATCACTTCAGACGTAGGATAAATTAGATCATGTGGTACCTCTGGAGATCAGGTAGTCCAATGTCTTGCATAAAGCATGACTCATCTTGAAGTAGGTTTACACAAGACTTTGTGTGGCTCAGCTTTAACTACCCCTAAGGATAAGGACTGCATGGCTGGTCCTGTTCAAATACTGGACTACTTCTGTGAAGCTTGTTTTTGCAAACACAAGATTCATAATCGTATGTGTTGCAACATGTCTCTTACACCTTGTCATTTCACTGGCCTTTCCAAGGAGAAATCTGGCCTTACTGGGACATGCTATGAGGGAAATGACCGCTACCCTTTACCTCCCCATGATACCCTTGCTAGTGTAGCTCACGTGCAGGTAGCTGTCATTGCTCTAAAGGCATGCAATCAACTTACATTCGACTTGATGTTTGTCATGGTTCATGGGTCCTGTTTTGCAGAGCTTCTCCTTGGACTGTATGGAGTTGTTTCATCCTCTGTGCAGGACTTTGCTGAATTTCATGAGGTTCCTATCGTCCTATTCCTTCAGCATTTGAGAGGTCCCTCCATTGTAACAGCAACTTCCCAAGTCTGATGACCTCCATGCATTTGAATTTGCTTGTTACTAGTGACCTATAAAAGAACAGTTGCACTAAGTTTCAAGGAATGTTAATTTTTTTAATAAAGAGCCAAACTTGTAAGGCTGGTAACCTGTCTCTTTTTGCCAAATGTACATGAAATTCCAGAAAGTTCAATACAAAAATTACTGGTAGGCACTTTTTTTCTTGTTCCCTTGCAGAATATTTTGTTTCATGTATTTAACAAAATGACCCAACCAGACTTCATATTCTTTGTTCTCACATGGAGAAGTGGGTTCAGGTACCCTGAGGTGCAGTCCAATACCTAAAACCTTGTGGTTAATTTACTCTGACATCCTTTATAGATTATTTGTTGAAAGGACACCTTTTATTAATGTAGCAAAAAGTTCATTAGCATGTGCTCCACGTTGTTGCTTGTGGCTACTGTGAGTTAGTTCATGTCTCAAAATTGCCACTTTTTGCTCTCAGGAAGGACTTTCCAGACTCCTCTCAAATGACATTTAAAATGTCTCATCAAAAGCAGCACAGAGAAAATTACTCTTACAAAACCACTGCCTGCCTTCTCTGTTATTAAACTCTTCCCTTGTCTGTCTGCCTGGAAGCAGCTACAAGAGTTGCAAAGATGAATCAAACACACAATGGAGTAGCACTGCTCAGCTAGTAGGATATTATGACAGCTCTGACCTCTGAATGACTTGCTAACTCTGGATCCAGTGGAAGCTCAAAACAATGAGTGCCTGTCCAGCTACACCCAGTTTTGTTTCCTGCTGTCACACTTCAAGGAAGTCTGCTCTGTGTGGGACCATGGCTTGCAAAATGTTCTCCAGCAGCCAAACAGTAGTGGCTGAAAACAACACAACTTGTCAGCAACAATGCCCATCCTTTTCATGTGTGTGAGTCATACATACAAAACTGTGTGAAATGAAATATTTGCTAACCATAGTTAGCAGAGACGTACTGGAGTGTGGCAGCTCACCACTATTTAGGTTTATATTCACCTAGCCTGGCATTTTTGGAGAAAGAAGAAAATGGCTTGATGAACTTCTAGCCACTGTGGGGATGAATTACAAACTCAAAGTCCTGTGGTGCGTAACTTCTCATAAGAAAAATTTCAAAAGTATCGTTTTGGTAAAGGTAGTACTGCTTTTCTGAATCTCAACATCTCAAGTTTCTAGCTTGTTAGATAGTGTGTGGATTTTTGACAGCAACTTACTTGAAAAGCTTGTCAGCTCATATACAGTAAAAAAATTTTCACAGGTGAGAAATTTAAATCAGTGGAGAGGAGGGCTCTTCATTCCCCCATGTCTTAGTTCAACACTTGAAAAAAAAAAAAAAAAGCTTTTTACTTGTGTATGTGGTGATATTTATGTGACAGGTAACAACATTGATCTTCGTTACTTCAGTAAAAAAATGTTTGTACCAGTTTGTACTAAGTCCTCAAGGACCTAGTTCAGATACTCTGGTGATGGTTAGCTCTTAAAAGGAAATAATTTATATTTTAAACATAAAATTTATATTCTTATCATAAGCTGCTATGGTTAGGTTTTCAAAGCACAGAAGTTGATGAAGTACAGCAATGCAAGAATCTTGCTCATTTGCTTCAAGTACCTACTTCCACAACTGTGGTCACTGCCTTCACTCTTTTAGAATGTAAGTCTTTAGTTGTGGAATTATATATTTACTGGGGGAAAAGGAGTGACAGCTTTTGTTCCTTTGAGATAGCACAAACAAAAATGCTTTACCTCTGAATCTGACCATCTTCATGAAGTCAGGAAGCCATTAGATAAACTTGGTGATATGGAAATAGTACTTCTATATTGGGAAAAGATTGAACTAGCATAAGAAATTTGCATGGATTTGATAACTGTTGGTATGTACATTGCATTTTGCTCTTGTAAACTGTAGTGATGCATGGGAAAAAAAGGTGACAGAGTTGTTTTTTGATAGTGTTGATAGTTACAGCATTTTTGACACAGGTCACTTGAATTTCATAATAAGGTGATACTTTGGAGACTCTTGCTAAAATTTACTACAGAGCTTGTATTAAATCACTGAGCATGTTCTGTGTATGAAAATTTAATACAAATGCTGGTCCCTTGTAAGTGTATATTATCACAAAACAAAACTGTGAATAATCTGAAATGGCAAAACCCCAAAATTATTTTAGAGCCACTGACCAGATCTGCTTTGTGGCACTTTGTGGCACTTCTACAAGCAAGTCCTCCTAGGGCAACATTCAAAATATCACATGTACCTTCAGTATCCACTTTCTGTAGGCAGAAAGGTAAAACTTCTGTATCGTAATAGTTGTTCTGTCCCCTTCCATTTGCTGTATGGTAATAAAACGCTATATATGTATCACTCTCCATTAATGTTAACAGGCCTCTACAAACTGTGATTTAACCAAGAACATTAAGTGTAGCCAGCCACGTAGAGTTTACTTGTGACTTTTAATGTATAGTAGTAGTTTGTAGTTACATAGTCTCTTAAGGCTTATATTAAACAAAAAACCAAAACAAAACAAAAAAACAATAAACACTGTATTGTGTTCGGTGGCATAAGTTGGGAAAGAAATTCTGTAGTTTATAATGTCTGTTTACACAGGACTGTTCTTTCTGAAATATTTTTTCAGTAAATGTGCAGTGATTAAGGGGTTGGATCCTAAACTAGAGTAAAAGGGCACCATTGACCTCAGTTGAACTCCACTGGTTTATAACAGCTGGGGAAAATAGCAGGAAGTATTTGCATTCTTCACTATTTCCAAGACTGGAAGGTAGTGAAAAGAGCTGTGACCAGAGTACAAACAGAAAAAATTACAGGAGTGTTAAAGAAAATGTTGCATTTCAGTTTGGAGTAGGACTGTCTTTTATTGCTAATATTATCCAAATAGGCATTCAGTAACTGTAAAGACTCACTTTTTACTCTCAGGTCCTTTGAGCAGTGCTTGTGAACCATTTAAATGAGACTGATAGCCCACTCTTGTGCAGAACTTTGGAGATCATCAAGTAGAGGACTTGGTGCTGCATGCTCACATTAGTCCAGGGGTTCTCCTTGGAGGAGTGTAACATGCAGCACTTATATGCTTATGGAAATGAAGAGGCTTTATGCATGCATGAGCAGCTTTTGTACATGTGCAGGTATTTGGAAGAGGTTTGACTGATACTAGAAATGTGGTACTTCATGGCAGCCTTCTACAGCCACTTAATTGTGGTGGAGGATATGACTGAGATGCATATTTGTGTCTTTCTTACTCGTTAACTAGGTCATAGCTTCATCTGGTGTCAGTATTTTTAAAATCTGCTAAACTGAAGCAAATCATCGAGACTCTAAAGATACTGGATAGAGCGGAAGGTTGGATTGTATTTGCCAACCAGCACTGAGGTCATGAGAGACAATAGGATATTCAATATAAAATGGGTGTGCCAAGGACACAAGGGAACAGTTAATCATTTTTGAAACCTACAGTTCTGGTTCGCTTAATATTCAGAAGCATTTGCTGTTTCAGAGTTTGTGCACTTCATAAAAATTCAGTGTTTTTTGGATGACATGGCCTTGGCTACTAATTCACTGCTGATATATTCACAGGGTCTTATCTTTCCTTCTACTTTTTGTTTATGCTGATGTCACTCAGCTGAAGTAAGTGTGGAGCAGTCCTGCACTAGAGCACAGAGACATCCACAAAGGGGATCTGTCCTGCAGCTGTATTTCACCCAGGATTAAGAGAAGTTAAAAAGAAAGACAAAGTAGGAGAGCATTGAAAAACACTTGCATGACTCAGTATGACTTCTGCAGTCTCCTCTTCCCCCACCTCCAGTAAAAGTGTAAAACCAAATTCATCATCTGTTATCACTGCAGTGCAACAGCTTGCTTCTGTCGTAGAATGCTGAACGGTGAAATGCAGATGCAAATTTTCCCATTATTTTCATTGTGAGGAAGATGTATGACAACTCCAAACAAGCATCAATGTATGCAAAGCAAGAATGCTGGTGCTTTCATCTAATCATATACAGTGTCTGTGACTTCACCTTAGGAGTGAGTGTTTTAAGTAGGTGTAAGATAAGACGTGGTTGAAGTGGTCCTTTCCCCAGTGTTTCCCCCAGAATTCCAAAAAGTAGTAGCTTAGAAGCCTTTTATACTAGATTTTGCATCTGGACAGCCATTTTTAATAACTGCTGAGGGTTTAATTTTCAAATATGTACTTATTACATATGTAAATTTGGGACAAGTTATTATCCTCTGCACAGTTTTTACCCTCTTTTCATATTTTTATGCATCTGTGGTCCAGTTTGATTCACAAAATGTTTGTCTGTAACACAGGTTTAACAATATAGATTTGATTGTACAGTATACTTCTTTACCACCATGATAACCTTTGGAACAATTCCAAAGTGTTCTTCTCTTTTTCTGATGAATGTCCTACTGTCTTTGGTAAGACAGAGTCAATGTTTTAAAATACCGAGGCTTCACACCACAGTAGGAATGTTATGCAGCAGTGTTGTTTGCTTTTACTAATGGATCGAATTTGATGGCTGTTGTCAAAGCAACCTAAGAATGCATGTTATGGTTTAACCACAACCGGGAACCACAACCAGCTTACTCAGTTCCCCACTAGCAGGACTGAGGAGAGAATTGGAATGGTAAAAGCCCAAGAACGCATGAGTTGAGATAAAGACAATTTATCAGGGAAAGCAAAAGCCATGCATGCAAAAGAAGAAAAACAAGGAATTTATTCACTGCTTGACATCGACAGGCAGGTGTTCAGCCATCTGCAGAAGAGCAGGGCCCCATCACATATGATGGTTATTTGGGAAGGCAGAATCATGGAATCGCATAGTCCAGAGTGTTCAGAATGAGATGTGTTGATATTCTAAATGCTCACTGTTTTGTGCTATTAGCGTTTGCTTACCATGTGATGTAAAAATTTCTAGCAAGAATGATTTATCTGTTGTGCTGTCTTTCATTATAGTGGTTGTGTTGAGACAGCCAGTTCTGTAAAGTAGTGAGCATGTCTATTTAGGAAGAAATAATAAAATAATTAGACTGAAAAACAGTGTGACAAAATTAGTTAGAAAATTAGTTGTTAGTAAGTATTAAATATAGTTAGTAAAAATTAGTTAGAAAATACATATAAAACAGCCAACCCTTCCCCAAGCAACTAATTTTATTAAGTTACTGTGCTATATCAAAAAATACTAGATTCAAAACAATATATCACAGGTGGAGGTAATATAGAAAGTTTTTAAAGAGGAAGGTATAAATTATTCTAAATAAAAGCAGAATTTGTATAGTATAGATATATAGCAGAAGGGACAAGGAGAAAAACACAAAGCTTGTCTTCAGTTGAATCTGGTGGTTGTGTCATTATTTCTTTAAGGTAACTAATTCTAAATTAAAAGATGATTGAAGGCAGGGCACTGTTCCTGTGTCAGTAAATTGAGGTGAATCATACAGCAGAGGTACAGAGTTGAGTGCAGTTGTGTGGGAACCTATTACTTTGCATTACAGGAATGGTTCTGAATTTTCAGGAAGCATTCCTGACTTACTAAGCAAATCAAAACCTGAATGTCAATGTCAAATTTCTGTGAATGGAAAGACCAGATTAAGATAATTTTTTGAAACACTTAGTTTGTGTTGCTCTTCTGAAACAATTTACTGTAAACTAACTTATTTCTACATAAAAGCTTAGACTAGCCAAAAAATCAAACATGTAATTTGAGAACAAACAAATAAATTCAAAACAGGATCTCTCAGCCATTTTGTGACTTATGCACAAAATCATCTTCTAGAATTGGTACTCTTTTTTACAATCATTTTTCTTTGTAACAGCAGTTTTCTACAAAACATTGGGTTTGGATGATAATTTTGACCTCATCAAGTTTACAAGGGAGATACACAGTGTTCATTAGCAATAATCCTATAAGAAGTGCCCATTCTTCAGCAGCAGAGATAATGCTTAAAAAAGGGATTTTGAGTAACAGAGGAAGGCTTCCAAGGGATAGGACAGAATGAGATGAAATTATAGTCAAAATACTAGGAAACAGAGAGACATTCACAGATACAAGAGATGAAGTGACTTTATTTAGGAATATCTGAACCCATGCCACGGATAGTATTTAGAGCAAGTGGAGAGGAGAAAAATTATCTGAGATCATCTTCAGAAGTGAGGATAAGATGTCAGGAAAGTGAGACAGAGTGAGGTTAGAGACATTGTTGAAAACTGCATATGAAAAGGATTACAGCACAGAAAGAAGGGAAGTAGAGAATTTCAGGAAGAATGTAGAATAGGAAGAAAACAACAGGTCATTTATTCTCTAAACCTGTTATTTTCTCAAGTGGGTACTTTTTAATTATTTGAAATAGATATCAGTACACTAATTTGTCTTGATCCAAAAATTCCTTTCAAAGGCAGATCGATTTCTACATACTTTGCTTAGCATGGACATTCAGAATTAGCTCATTTTTTGATTGGAAGTACTCATACCATTTCATTTAATTGGGAGAAAGAGCATCTTACTATTTCAAATTTTAATGATCTTCAGGTGAAGTACTTACATGCCCTGGGACCAATTGTAAGGTGATGGCTTTGTGGAGATATTAAAATAGCTTTTTACATTTTAAAAATGTTTCTTTTTTAAGCATCTGGATTCTTGTATTCTGTGTTTAGTAAACAGCACCAGCAACTATAAATAATATAGTTATGGGGCTATATGAAAATGAACTGTAAGGAATGAAGAAGTAGTTGTGTTTTCAGTTCATTGGCTTTATTAATTTGACAGCTTTTCACAGGTAGCTATTTTGTGAGTTCAGGAAATTTTAAGACTAGATAGCGTAAGGTCTTTACTGGAGGAAAAAGATGTGTGTTTAAAAATAAATACAGTGTGAGTTTAAGCCTTTTTCCCATTCTTTCAGAAAATTCAGGTGAAATAAAAGCCACTGAATTTCTTAGATATGATTTAACATTTGTCCCTTAAATGTTGAGTTCTTTAAGAAAGAAAAAGCTTAATTCTCTACCCATCTGCCATACAGTTTCATGTGACTATGCAGTTTTGGATTTGAATGATTGTGAAATAATAAGTTCTAAATAATGCTGCTATAAGGCAGACTATTAAATATAAAAATCATTAAAAAGCAGGTGTAGAATTTACTGATGAGTTCCACAGTTACCATATTTTCATAAATATAGCCCCATGACTTTTAGAAGATGCTTAAAAATTTACCAATCTTCTATATAGGAGCACCATTTGTAAGATAATTGAAAATTTGCCTATTGCCTCAGCATAGCTTGGCATTACTCTTCTGTCTGCATAAAAATCTGGATATGGTAATTTTAAAGATTCTGTACTCTATTGTGAGGATCTCTGGGCTGCTGCCCAGTAACTTACAAATAACTTATGAGTTATGAGAAACATCCCAGAAAGTTGCTGTGGAAACCAAGAACTGCCAGAGCACCCTGACACTTCTTCCTGACAAAAATCTTGTGGGTTTTCATATGGCTAAGCTGAAAGGAGAAGGTGACAGGCTGCCATGACAGTAGTGAAACGTACACTGTTCCCACCTCTCATCGGTATTTGGAATTTCTGAATCCTGTTTAAAATTTCTGATTTTTATACAGTTGTAAGTGAAAGCAACAGAATGGAAAGTCTTACCCATGTTTCTCAGTCACTGTAGTTTGTTGATAGTGAGAATCTGTTTACAGTTAAATTTCCATTTTTCAAGCTATTTGAAATAGCTCTTCAGGGGAAAAAATTACTGTAAGTTGTTATGCCACTTAGCAATCAGTGTATTAATTAAAATGATGGAATGTCATTACCTTAATGATATTTTCTTCTTCTGAACACTCCTAAACAAAAGCATGCCTGCGTGTTAACTTCTGCACATTCCTGTAAAATTCATGTGTTAAAGCTGAAGCCTGTCTCCTTGTCTCATGCTTGTGGGTTGGCATACAGTTGAAATCAGTTGTGCTCTACATAGCAGAGGAATTTAATGAGCAAGTAACAGTGGCTTTTGAAATGACACACTGCAATGCACTGTATGGTAGGTGGCTGTAGTTATAAAACTATAATTAAATGTGTGGGAACTGAGAACATCTGCTAAGGGAATGCCAGCTTAAAAGAAAAAACCCTAAAAATTCCTAGTGTTGTAAAACTAGCATTAAAATATTACGTACACCAGATTAAGCTGAGGACATCATTTTAATAATTATATTAAGTAAACTGGGGAGAGTACATGAAGGAGAATATTCTGCCATGCTGCATTATGTCATCTATCCTCTTTTTGTTATTCACACTGCATTTTTTGAGGTTGAATAGCTGGTATTACAGCAAGGCATGTAACTGATCTACATGTTTTCATGAAACAGATACCATCTCATATGCTACCACTCCATGAATTAGTTGAGTGACGCTTACAATGCAGAACAATGAGCCCTAAATAGCACTTGAGATGGTGTCAGAACAGGGGCTGCCACAGGTACATTTAAACTAATCTGATAACCTCGATGTAACATTGAGTTTGGAAGCAGTACTAAACCCACTCAATCCTGCTGGCATCAGTGCTCCTGGGAATGTACTCTTGGCAAAATTTCACTGGGTATTTAGAAAGCAAAGCAGACAATGTATTGTGATAGCAATGAAAAAAGCCATGTCTTAAAACTTAAATATGTTCAATCATTTTGTTTAGAACTGCACTTCTGGTCTCTGTTAACTAGCTGGAGCAGACTGATTATCTATTTGACTGTTATTGTAATTTCCTGTTTTAAGATGGTCCTGTTTCTTGTCAAAACTTAGAGGTCATGAATTTACAATATAATGATTTTTTTCATTAAAAATTCTGGTCACCGGTAGTTTAGCAAATTTTGGATTCACTGGGTGGAATACAGTGATAAACTTTAAAACAGCTTTGTTAGGAATGTGGTCTTTCCCTCCCATTGCAAAAATTGTGCACCACTGAAACATCTGTTTGCAGGTGCGCAGTAGAGATGTGGCAAAAAACAGACTCTGAAAATCTGTTCCAGTGGCACATGAATGCAAAACTGGAACTGATTATTTGAATGCTTCTAAGTGTCAGGGGTACTATAGGGGACAAGTGAGATTATTCATGTAGTTGATACTGCAGTGCATGCTACAGCAATCTGAAAGTGAGTTGCCAGTGTTTGCTATTCTTTCAGACACGTTATAGACCAATCTTTGCAGAGGAAAAGGCTGCCTAGCTTGAAGATTGAGGAAATAAGAGCAGTAGACTGTGACAAATTGCTTTCGGCAGGGGAAGGAGGAGTTTGGTTTGGACAGTAGTGGCAGAAAAACTGGTATTTAAGTGAGTTAAACCAATGAAGATAAGACTGTCTAGGAAGGGATCTGGGGCTGAGAACTGAAAAGGCAGAGCTTTGTCTAATGGCTCTAGAAAAGTGATTTGGGTGTCCCTGTGGTGCCATATAACGAGACTTCAGTGTTTCTTCTTCCTTTCAGAAGGAAAGAAAATCTAGAAGGTGATATGAGAACAAATGACATTAGCATTGTGAAGGCTGAGGGTAGGAAATGCCAGCTAACTCTACCTTTGCTGCTTCAGCTTGTTCCCTCTTTGGGGATGCAATTATTTCAATAGTTTTGTATTTGCTTGTTTCTGCAGATCTGTGGCCTCATCCAGAACACAAACTGTATCTCCTCAGGGGATGCAGGAGTAGGTTTAGATAAGGAATGGAATCAGTAGCGGACTCTTTAGGATCCTTCTTCCATTTGCTGACACAGTTTACATTGGTATTAGGAAATTAGGAAACTGAAGACTTATTCTGGTTTGTGCCCCTGACACTTTGTTCCTGTGGTAGTGGGTGTTGTGTATTATTGTGGAAGAGCACGGAAAGCTCTCACCTGTGCATGGCCAGCAGGTAGATTCCATCACACTGCATAGCCCGTGCCTGATAGGCATGTGGAAAAGAACCATTTTTTTCTCCTTCATGTTCTTAAGTGTGTTCTGAGCTGCTTTGTAAATTCACGTTTGCCTTTGAGTAATTTGTCAGCCTGTCAGGTATCAGGCAGTATCATTCAGGCTTGTTGTGTGCTTGCTTGTTCTTTTACAGATGTTTCTGTCAAATACTGGTTTTCTCTGATTTAAAAATTTAGTTTTCTTTCAACATTTCTGTAAAGACTGAACCCTTTTTGTATGCCATCTCTCCTCATTGTTTCTATGCCACTGCTTAATCTTTTTGAGTTTAGTTTTAAACTAAATTTGCTTTTAGACTAGATTTAGACTGATTTGCTCTAGGATAAGTAAAGGATGTTCTCAGTAGCAGAAATCTTAAACATGCTGGTGAACAACTAGGAATTGAGAGGGAGAGAGAAAGATAACCATACAATCTAAAAGTTAACTAAATGTCTAGAACTTTTGTAAGTCAGTTGGCAGATACTTAATTACACGAGTTTACTGTGCTCAAACTACAGTGGTTACTAGTTCTTTCTTTGGCTATTTATATTAGGAAGAATTGTAGTTTGTTGGGTTTTTTGTGGTATATAGCATTGAGGCAAGTTGGATTTCATTAAGTCTGAAACCAGCTGACATGTGCATGTATTCATACTATAAACACTAGAAGTTGCATTATTTTGAGGTGTATTATATGGAGGAGTGAAGCTGTGTGAAATGAAAATTGGTGATTGTGCCACTTGGGAAAAGGGAAAATATAGTATCAGCAAAACATTCAAATTAAAGGTTGCAAGGCTGATTATTCTGGTTTTCACATGTTGTACATAAGTAGTTTTCCTTTGCTTTGAGAGCACATATTATTTATTTCTGCTGTTAAATATCTTCTTTCCTGTAGACAGTTAAATCTAATGGGACTACAGGTATGCAAAGTAGTGCTAAGATTCTTCAGAAATGGCAAAATGTGCTGGGAGTTAACGAGACAAACAGCATGGTATAAGGAAGGCATTATAGCAAGGAGAGAAGATAGAAGTTGACTTGCTTTGAAGCCTCTCTCATTGAGGAGATCTGCAGATGTACCAGCAAAGCTAAACTGGAAGGTGGGACTCAAGGAAGAAGCCTGACATGCCTCCTCTGCTGAGAGGTCCTTGAAGTAGGTGTGGCACAAGTATTCTGTTCTTCAGGACCAGAGTAGAGCTAATCTGAAGTCAAGACCCTCTATGGATGTCAGGCTTTGATACCTACCCTTTTGCTGTAGAAAGTTATTCCTCCTTGCTAATGCTGAAACACACTTTGGAACTGAATTACACCAAGGCTGTTCAGTGACTTCCAACTGTATTAGTCATCAGTGCATGCAGAGCTTGGAATGAATATAATGGGGAAAGCTTGAGTTCAATTCTGCACCTTTTTAGACAGCAGAAATCTTTTGGTTATTTTTGTTGTCTGCCTGGTATCTAACAAGGCAAATTAAACTGGGGTCAGCATGGAAGGGAGTTCTGTGGCTGGGATTATGAACTATGAGCATTTATCCACACAGAGCTCCTAATTCTTCCTTCCTGTATGAATTCACTTATATCTAATAATGGTAGAATATATTGCCCATTTGGCTTTGATAAGGTCTGTATTCTCCATGGGAATTCCTCATGGAACTTGTAAGCTTTCAATGGTACCGAGTACATGTCTGTCAAATGTAGCCAATATTGGCCACAAGTTTTAAGTACTCTGTAGGGCTGCTGAAAGGTTTCCTGTGCAATCTCTTCCATTATTATCTTAGCAAATGATAAGGATTGAAATGTTTCAGTTAATATCTTCTTAGTTTTTTAAGTTATAGGTATTCTTTCTGGTTTTATGAGCAAGCTACAAAAAGTTTCAAGTCAAATGCTGCTGCTTCAACACACTTGTAAGAATATTTTAAGGAGTCTTATATCACCCCACACACAAGTCTGACTCTGTTAGCTAGGTGTAACATTACCTAGTAGTTCAGGGAGGCATATTTTAATATACCAACAGAGGGAAACAGAAATGGATTTTTCTTTCGTGAATTAACACTATTTCCACTGATTTTGTTGGGAATGACTCATGGGAGGAAAAAAGCCCCATTGGAAAGAATTCTATTTAGGTGAGGATTTATGCATGTTTAGTCTCAAATTGAGGCATATTTTATCCAAGGTAGAAAAGAGCAAGAATGCATTGTTTGTCATACTGTATAAAAATGGAAAATTAGTTAATATTTGAAGTCTTCAAGTAACCAGAAGTTTGCAAAGTCCTAGAAAAAAAGTGATGGAACTCAAACTTTTGCATGTTCCTAATACCTTTGGTAGCTACTGCAGTCTAATGAACCCAAATTTAACCCTCAAATGATGTATTTTTAACAGGAACATATTTTCAATGATATTTGTTTGTTTTGAGAAAGATGAAGAAATAGTTGGGTATTCTGGGATTATTTGGATCTTCTGGGAAATAAAATTTTAAAATAAAATTTGAAAGAATGCCTAAAAGATTTGACAGGTGAATTCTGGATACCATTGTTAAATACTGTATTTATTAAAAGACAGATAATGATTGGCACTTCCTAATCAGACTTCTTTTGTATCAGTAGTTTCTAGCTTTCCAAAGAGTGATCTAGAAAGCTGGTGTGTTACGTGTTATGTATTCCCCTTTCCACTAAGGAGAAGATTGGACAGGCTGTGTATACCAGAGTACTAAGCTAAGGGCCACAATGACCCCTGTCTTCTTCCCAATCTCTTCCTAAACAGCTGTGCCCCAGCAGAACTGCCGTGCTACACATCCCGAATGAAATAATATGTAAATGAATGCCACAGGCATCCATCTCCCATATGGATTCCGCCTGCCTGTCAGGGGCTCCTTGATGTGTCTGTGGCATCTAACTTTACCTGACAAGGGAACTTTCAGAAGGGCTAAGAACTTAGATGCATAATGTGTTTTTAGGCACTTTGTCTTATGGTGGAGCTTTTTGACACTATGTGTGGGGACACTAATGTACTACATATCTACTTCAGTGACATGCTCTCAAACAGTAATCTTAAATCATTTCCAGCCTATGAAATGAGTTCATTTGAACAAACGCAATTCCTGTAAAAAAGAGCAAAGGAGGAAGACAAAAGCAGGGAACAAAAATAACCACCACTAAAGGCTAGACATTTGTAATTTTATATTATTAAAAACAAAAATAACCACCACTAAAGGCTAGATATTTGTAATTTTATATTATTAAAAACAGTAGTAGATGCCTGGGAAAATGGGTAAGAAATGTGAATTGCAGTCAGCAAGTTAATGGAAATTTTCTTTTAACCTTTAGTCAGTTAAAGGAGCTTTTCTCCTTTTTTATTTACATTTAAGCAATAAAAATAATAAAAAAATCACAAACACCACAAGCACGACCGGAATTATTAACAAAATTTTCTCTAGTGGTAGAGGAGGAGATGCAGAGTATCAAAGCAGCAGTTTGTCCTCCTCCTTCCTTTTGCAGCTGTAAAAATAACCAGGAAAATGTACAGAATGTTGTCAGCTTGAATAACTTCCTTGGTATCCTCTTATACTTGCAGTTACATTTTAGGAAAATGTTCTGCTACTGAAGCGTCTGAGAAGTATTTTGAGGTGACAGCAAATACCTATTTAGAACCAAGTGCAGAAATTTGACTTAAGTTTGCTTTTCATTTCATAGCAAGTCAAAATATATATCTAGTAAAAAATCATGCTATCAACAGGCAAAATTTTAAGCTTCAAGTTTTTTCTCTAGGGAGAAATACTTAAGTTGTGAACAATTTAAACACAAGTGTTAGAACTTTTTCTACTGATGCTGCATGCAGTAATGAAGATTGCCGTAAGGAACAGTTTAGGAACATATAGTCTTTGCTTATCAGACATTTAGTTAACTTTATCTGTTTCATGAAGAAACATGAGAAATGAAGAGATAATACCAGTTTTTCTTATTCTTGCGTTTATAGCATTCTCAGAAAAATCACATTAGGAAAAGTGTGTAAGGAAAGAAGTTCCTCTGTCATCAGATTTATTCCTCTGCCTTCAGACAGTCACACTTTCACATACACTTGTCAAGTTCTGGATCTTAAGTCTGACCACAGCACTCCCGGTAAGTGCTTCAGACTTTAACTATTGTCATGAATAGAAGCTATCTTATGATTTGCAATTTACATTTAAGATACATTAAATGGTTAATAGGACCTTTATTCCCCCCACTTACATCCAATCTCTTTATGTGCTTATAGAGAATGATGATCCTGTGATGGATTCTGCTGTGTCTGATGCTCTTTGAACATTTGCTCATAGAAACTAGAACCATTTATAGTTTCAAAAACAAAATCTTAGCAGTGTGTTAAATAACAATGTTAGTATTGTATATACTGAAGAAATAGGCTTATATATCTGATGTGCTGTAAGTTAGATATCAACCTAAGATAGTTTGTAAGTAATAGTGTGGGCAGATGATTCAGGAAACAGAGCTTTTGAAAGGTTCTTGAAGAACAAGGCAATAAGTTACCTTGTCTGGTAAGTTGACAAATTTTTACAGATTTCCCTGGTCATGCACTTACTGCTACTGAGTACAATGTGACTTACCTATTGCATTCCAGTAGAGTTTATGGCCATGCACAACTTATTCAGATGTCCTAATTGTTGAATGACCTGATCAGTACAATTGCAGATAATGTAAGTAACACGTGTACAGTAACATCACACCTAACATGAGGATGTCTTCACAATCCTGTAAGCAAAACTTAAAATTACAGAAACTATGATGTCAGTTGTCTGTCCTTGATCACCTATCTGAAAATAATTTAATTAGAACTGGAGTATTCAGCTCCTTATAGGGTGAGGTAATGTGATCTGGGGCAAACAGTATTTATGCTTATCTTTAAGCATAGAAATACTTCTGTGGGGCCTTCATAAAGCATATGCCTTGCTGGGTTGGATGTTAGTGCAGATACCCTGCCATTTTGTTGTCTTCTTGTTGCATCGTAATGAAATTGGAGGAACTATTTCTGTACCTTCTCCATTTTTCATTATAGACAATGCCTACCTATGCTCCATCAAACATTTTTTCATAGAAACAATACATTTGCATATAAGCCTTCCTTCTACTTAGAGGCTGGCAGGAGAGACATCTGCTCCCGAGGCAGCTTCAAGACAGTTATTTTTTGTGTGAGTCCTTGTCACCACAGCCTAAACATTGTGGTGTTTATCAAGTTCTCATTGCATTCTCATTGCCATGTCATTCTGCTAACAGTAAACATCTGAAAGAATTTCTTTTAAAAATTGAGAGAAATAAAATAATCAGCTTCATTGTCCTTTCAGAACTAATACTTCATAATTTTTTTTTTACCTGCTTCATTGAATGTATGAGTTGGCATATGAAGTATACTGATCTGTTGCAGACGTAAGAGCAGTAGTGCTGTGCAGAGTCTTAATGATGTGGGGTAAAATTTATTGCTACGTGCATATTTGGGTATAGAATCCTGCCTGGAAATAAATATGTGTTTGTAGATCCCCTGCAATGTTTAAACTGAATAATCAATCACTCACTGACTTCACTTCTTAACTTTGCAGATATTTTCTTAAGGAAACCTGCCAGATATTTTCTCTAGGCCAACCTGTGAAACTGGCAAACAACATTAATCAAAGTCTGAACACTCCTTCTCAGACAAGTCTGGAAAGCTCCTGCCCTCTCCAAATATCTGGGCATTGCTCTCTAGCTAAGACAATGAAAATCTATCCTTTTCCAGCCAGACACACACATCTATCCTGCTGTTGATCCATCTGCACTCTGTGTTGTAAGCCAATTGCTCCTCTCACCAAAGATCCTTGGAATAGAATTTATTACAAAGGACGGTAGCTATAAAGAGCACATACTAGGATTAACTTTAGAATTAATATAAATCCTGTATCAAAAAATACATCTTAAACCTGCTTTTTATAATATCTTATGTGAAATGGCAAGGAGTAAAGAACAGGTAACTTAGAATCACAGAATGGGTAAGGTTGAAAGGGACCACGGGGCGTCATCTGGTCCAACCTCCCTGCTCAAGCAAAGTCATCCTAGAGCACGTGGCACAGGATTGTGTCCAGATCATTCTTGAACATCTCCAGCGAGGGAGACTTCACAACCTCTCTGGACAATCTCTTCCAGTGCACAGTCACCTGCATGGTAAAGTTCTTCCTCATATTCAGTGGAACTTCCTGTGCATCAGTTTCTGCCCATTACCTCTTGTCCTATTGCTTGGCACCACCAAGAAGAGCCTGCATTCATTCTCTTGACACCCTCCCTTCAGATACTTATAGACATTGATGAGGTCCTGTCTCAGTCATCTCTTCTTAAGGCTGAACAGGCCCAGCTCCCTCAGCCTTTCTGTGTAAGAGAGAAGCTTCAGTCCTTTGTCACCCTGTCTTTTATGCTCTGATTCAAAACAAACCAAACAAGGTAACTTATCACCTTGATCTTCAGGAACCTTTCAAAACCTGTAAAAGCAAGGAGGCAACTAGCATTCTAGACTGTGCCCACTGTAGCTACACAGTTAGCAAGCCTGGGATTTCAAAGGAGTCTAGACTCCATGGCTACAGAGCAGGAGGGAAAAAGATCCCGAAAGTTATCCATGAGCTTAGATGCCTTTGTGATGTGGCATTTAGGATTTTGTAATACACTGAGTAAATAACAAAGCTGTAAGGATAATTTTTGGAGTTTCTACATGTTATTAAAAACACACACACACACACAAACCAACCAAACAAAAAACCCACAAAACAACCTCCTTTCCTTTACTTCCCAGTTCTTTCCAAAATTTTACATGGAAAGAATATTCTAACTTCTGATGGTCCTCTATCCTTAGGTAGCTCTGGACTGTGGTTATCAACAATTATTTGAATGAGGTGCAAGGAGGTAATACTTGCATGTTACTCCTCATTTAGGCTTTGATTCACAAAGCACTTTCTCACATTTACTTAGTTGCTGGTTTATTGGATGCCAGAGATCCTGCACTAGTGGCTGTAGGTGCTCTAACGTCTGGTCAAGAATGGAATTAAACCCCTAACAATAAAGACATGCGTCTTGATTCATGAATAAACTGAGGGTGGGGAAACCTTCCTTGACTTCTCACTAACCCTTTTTATAGCTCTGTCTGAATGTGGAACAGAAGGGATGGCAAAATGCTTTCCTGCGGCACCCCACACTTCAGAACTTACCAGGAACAGAAGCAGTGATCACAAGTAGATATCAGGGTCTCTCGGAGAAAATAGACCAGGTGTCAGTGAGATTCCCATGAGTCTTTTCAGTAGTCTCTTGTAATGCAAAGTACTGCTGAGCTGAGGTAATCATTGTAGTGTTACCAAGAAGTAGCAGGGATATATATTATGTATTTAGTGAAACCAAATGCAGCAATGGTAACCGAATGCTACTATAGTTAAACTTAGTATTCTTTTATCTCAGCTCTAAGATCAGGTGTGAGCTGAGTAGAAAATTTGCCTGATGTATGTGACTGAATAGCAGTCTTTGATTCTGAAAACTCATGCTCTCCAGTAGTGCTTTGTGTCTGCACAGTCATTATGGGCATTCCTTCTGTCACAATGTTAGCTGTCTGAGAGCTGAGTATCTTAGCTGATCATTGGGCATCCATTTTGGCAGTGAAGTGTCTCATGCTTCCAGTGGAATGTTCATCTCACCTCTGTCAAGTGTCTGTACTGCAAACCCATTCACAGAGAACAATTTTCAGAAGGTGATGAAGAAGGAACAGAAGTACAAAACAAAACCAGCCCTTTGCTTCCCCTGCTCCCCCTTCTTGAAGTAAGGATCTTAAAGACTGATTGAAACAATGCTGAATAAAATAATTTCAGGCATATGGCTATTCATTTCATTGCATTCCTTTGGCTCCTACTGCTGGTATCATTGAGTATTTGAATGGTACTTTAGCTCTTTAGAAGCAGGGAATTCAAAATAATTTTAGTATTAAATACACGGCTTGCTGTTTGTGTGAGTGCAATTTGGATTGCCTTATTTACATGTATACTTTTCAGGTATACAAGACTAATTTGTTCTTCAGCAAAATTAGATTGATGTGGAAATCTTAGTCTTTTATATACAGTTCCTTGTTGAGTGTCAGCAATGCAGCCTAAGCTGTACAGAGGGAAACTCGCAGGAGGACGAAGCTGTGGTGCTAAAACTGAGTTTTGTCTGATAAAACTTGAGTAAGAGTTAAGCATGCTTTGGGTAAATATATCGAAGCCACCTGCTAGAACTCATTTTGGCTTTGCAGTGTTCCAAGAGTCCTGTACTTGTCGGATCTGAAAATAAATACCATGTTTTATTTTGTAGCTTGCATGTGGTACCATCAGTGATTCAGTTTCAAGCTAAAAGAAGGCTTGAAAATGGTGTCTCCTCTAGAAGCCTGAAAACACTGCGGGAATTTGAGGCTGCAAGAATATTCCGTAGCTGTGAAAGAAATCTAGAATTTCAGTTAAAGACCATTTATCAAAAAATAAATAAAATAGAATTTGCCTTAATTTTTAAAAGATCTTTTGGACACTCTCAGAGGTAGTTTGCTGATAGCTGCAGTATAAAAATAATGTGATAAAACTTTGTTCACTGCCAGTTGTTTACATCTCATAGTTCTCAAGAAGTTTAACATGCTTCCCCTTCCCCCTCCCAAAACTGACTGAATAATAGCAGCAGAATTCCAACAGTTTATGAAAAACACTATGCTTTTTAAGCAGTGGAATGTCTGAGTTGTTTAAATACAAGAGAATACAGCAATATATGTGTTACCTCAGAGGTACAATTATTCAGACTTCTTGTAGAGTTTAACTGGAATTCTGTTTTGGTATTTTATTTCCTTGTATTAATTAATGCCTTGAGTCTTCCGTTATGAAAACAGTCCCTCGTGCATACCTTCCAACTTACTTCAACATAGCCAGGCAGTTTATATTTTTAATTTATTTTTTGAAGCTATATTACGTTACAAATTCTGATTTTTCCCTTTGTTTTATCCTGGACCTGATGTGGGAATAGTGCAGAGGAAGAATTACTTTTTTTAGCCTTCAGTATTTTGGCCTCCAGCGTGTCTCCTCACTTACTGGAGTAAATTATAGTGGGCAGTGTATATGTAAAAATACAGCTGAGACTGGCCAGTATACAGAATGCCATTGGAAACATTTTCTGTATCTTCTTATCTCTAAAAGAGCCTGAATAGAAGAGGTATTAAAGCTCCTAATCCTAAGATAAAGCTATGACATAAACTGGTAGTAGATAGAAAATAGTGTCTAGTTTATCCTGAGACATCCATAGGTTAAAGTCAGCTCTTAATGTAGGATGTTGTGCTTTTTCTACAGTTGTAGTTTCGTTTATGGTGTTTTACTATTTGTTTGCTTGTAAGTACTGTATAGAGTTAGGATATCCAAATAACCTGAACCTTTGTGTGCACTTTACATTGTTTTGGTGCAAACCTTTAAAAAGTTTGTTGATGTATAGTGACTTGATTCACTACCTCTTGATTCCATTGGGAGTTTTGATGCAGATTCCTGTGGATGCCAAGACACATGCCCTGATTCTGTGCATAGAAATACAGCTAGTAACATTACGAATGTCAGTGTTGTCTCTAGAGACACATTAAATCACTGGATGAAAACATCATCTGCTTATAAACCATTGAAAAAGACCCGGTAACTTTGGCTGTTTAGAAAATACATTTAGAGACCTACTCTTTACATCTTTCTGTTTGCACAAAGGAGTGAATAAACCTTACAAGCAGCATTTAAAAATATTTCCACATTCCTGTATGGGAATAATTTTTATTTTATAATTTCAAACTTGAAAGTTGATCACTAGTTTTTTATCCTAGAGCAAGTGTTTACAACAGAGATACTAAACAGTTGAAAATAGAGTGTCTTATAATGGAAGTGACAGCTCATCTTTAACTTTGGAAGGACAAGCAGTACCAATTTAATTAAAGCAGTGTTAAAATAAGACTGCCATTTGTATCTCAGTGGTTCTCTCTCCACGCCTCCAAAAGCCCTGCTGCCATTTTGTACCACACATTCCTGTCTTGTGCAAATTAATAGATCGTTTTATTTCCCACAGGAAATCTGAAGATTTTTATAGCAAATCCTCCAGTGTCAAAATGAACACAGGTATGCTGCATCTGTGAGATTTTTCTTTTATGTGTTGTTTTGTGAGCACAGAATCCCAAATTTATTCAAATTTTCATGAATAAATTATATTTTAGTTGTTGCTGAACTCAAATTAAGCAAGATATTTTAATAGTGTGCCTGCTTATGTGCATTTGTATTCCATATATAAAATTTACATACATGTTTTTCTATGTATGGATATATATGGATACGTGAAATAGAAATGCATGTTTAGCCTTCTATGCTTAAGTTAATAATATCAGTTTTGTGTGTTTATGTTTTATGTGAAAATACATAGTATAAGGACATAAGAGCTATGAAAAAATGGTGTTAAAGCATCACATTTTCTTAGGAAAATGCACATGCTTTAAAAATGCCTTATTTTCATTCTGTACCGTCACTAAATTGAGGGACCTATAAACACTGCCCTGTGTTATTAGCTACCCTTGCATATCAGGTGAGGATAAGTATTTTGTACTTACAGAGGTTTGTATTTTCTCTCAAGTTGATGTGACAGATTTATTGACCAAATTAAGTACTCTGTAAGAAGTTATCTTTATGATCTGTGACAGCATACTAATATTTGCTCTTGAGTTATTGAAGTCAATAGATAGTGCTACTGTTTGTGTTGAAAGTGCGAATAGGCCTCTTGAAAGCAGACTGCTGAAATCCTGACCTCACTCATGTCAGGTGTATATTTTCAGTTGCAGTCAGCTCTTCAGAGTCCATAGGTGAACTGTCTGGTTTGCAGATTAACTGTGGTGCAAGGATAGACACATCCATCCTTTCCAGACCACTGGTTTTATCATTGACGATAGTGCTGCACCACGACAGCTGACATGATAAGTGGGACTTGAGGACCTGAACTACTTTGAAGTCTGAATTTCAGCAGCATGCTCTAAATCAAAGGGATTACCTTTTCCATGGTGTAGGTTGCCGTTATCTAGATCACTGAATTAATCAGGCTTCATGGCTTCCTGTTGTCTCAGACAACTGGAACTCTGTAGGACCCATTTTTTGAACACATCTATTAATACAAAGTTAAAATGTATTGGCTTACTTGAAACCATGACATTTGTAAGTATAATAAGCCAGAGAAATTACTTTTCTCTGTTGAATTTGTGCATTTTTGCCCCAAAGTTGTGGTTGTTCTTAATTATTTTTCACATGCTAACCAGGGTGGTTAGAAATAGACATAAGATTTAAGTAATCTGTGTCTGAATGTCTTCTGTTGGGGATTGTGAGTCTTCTGATCACACAGGAGCCTTGAAAACAGACTTTAAAGACCTGAACACACCTGAAAGAAATCCTTTCCAGTTACTTAAGGATATCATGACTGTAAGCTGAACTTTAGTCTGCTCTGCACTTACACAGTGAAAATATTTTTCATTTTATGTATGCTTGATATTAATGTGCATGTTACCAGCTGCACTAAAAGAACATGTTGACAAAAAAATATGGTATTTCCTATCAGTTCTATTGATATAGATTGTTTCCTGACTGTAAAAAAAAACCAAAAAACCCAAAAAACAAAAAAACAAAAAAACCAAAAAACAACCTGCGAGTAGGCACAAAAGTGCACCTATCTTTGCACCTATCTATAGCATCACTTTATTAAGAAAGAGAGTGACTCAGGTGGAAGCTGTTTTGCATGGTGTTCTGGTCTAGTTGTTTCTCTTTTTCTTTTTTTTTTCTTTTTACACTATGCTGTCTTTGAACATGAGTGCTACCGTTTTGTTTTGGGGTTTTTTAATTTTACTGCTTCATAACAAGAATTTGTGTGTGATGCAGTTGGAGGTTATCAGATACTATTGATTTGCCACTAGTTTGTTTTAAAAGCATACGTTTCATTAATGAGTCCTGCAGATAAATGAGCACTCTAGTTTGATACCAGTAACTGCTGGAGTGGCAAAGCTAGTGTATATGCAGCTTTAAAAAGAAAAAGTAAATCTACTGCTTAGACTGGGTTCCTCTAATCCTGTGTTCCCTGTGGCTGCAGACTTGGCAGTCTGTCTCAGCAAACCCTGTGGAAGATATTTTTGTCTACAGAGAAAATGTTTTGAAGAGCTTTGGTTTTCAATATTCTACCATATATGGGAGGGATTTCTTACCATTTGATGTTAATTCTGTACCACGTTAGGAAGGAATATTCAACAGCATAAGGCTATGAAGCATTTTTGCAGAAGCAAAGAAATAAAGGTAAGATATAGAAGAGGTTTCCAGAAGTACCAAGGGTACTTTAGGCTCATGCTTCCTTTTGGTGTTCAAATGCTGTCATAATTTAAAAATAGTAGTCTAGTAGAATGTGTACCTTTTTAAACCGAGACTAAGCAATCATCAACAGAATAGTATTTTAAACTATTTATAGGAGTTTTCTTCAGTAAATCTTCAGGTATTTTACAGGTTGATGAACACCATTAACTTGGTAACTTGATTGACTAAATCACAGAAAACACGAGCCACCCATGAAGTTCTCATCCAATTAAAACACAGGATAAATGTGCTTGCTGTTCATTATACATGTATGCATGCATAGCTGACATTGGGGAAGAGGTAATTGCAATGAAGTATAATAAATGGATACAAGTTAATAGGCTAAAATAGATTCTTAGTGTCCATCTATAAATATTTTGACTGAATTTCATACAGATCATTCTTGATTAATGCATCTAATTTTAAAGTTATTAAACAAGATCGCTGTTTGCATTAAATGAAGCACACAAAGAGCAGCCAAGAGTGAAAAGTATGCAATTCTGGAAGACTGCAAATATTTTCTGTTTATTAAAATTATTAGTGGAAGTCATCACAGGGACTAATCTCTTGCATTTTGTCTGGGAGACAAGAACAGAATTTCTTGGATCCATGCAGAGTTCCTGAATAGTTTGTGAAACCACTTTTAGATCGCTAAAGCAAATTAGGTTGGCTTCAGTGTTCCAGGCATTCTACAAAACATTTAGCTTTTAGCAGCACCAAAGAACCAAATAATAGTAGGTTCACCTGTCAATGTAGATCATACAATAAAAGTTTGTCCGCACACCCACAAAGGAGTTCAGAGAAACAGTGGCAGGAGGGGAAGCCCAAGTAATAGCCTGCCTTGCCAGGCTACTCCCAGGCTCGTTATAGGAGCCATCAAAGGCCTATTTCCACAAGCCTAGAGAAGCACAGGGACTCAAGGGCAGGCAGGAGCACAAATTAAGGAGTCCCAGGGAATAGAGGACCTCCTTTGTCCAGGGCTCTCTCAGGGCTGTCCCAGGAGAGTCTGTGCCCTGCTGTCCAGGCAGGGAATGAGTGGCAGATGCAGTGTCTGAGCCCCATTGCTGGAAGGATCCACCCTGTATACGTGTGCCATTCTCCCTAGTGGACCTTCATCCTGCTCAGCCAGAGAAGGGAGGGGGATGGGGCCATTGTGCCATCTATGTTAGTGTGAGTGCTCGGAGCTGTGTGTCCAGCCATGTATGTGCGTGGTGTGTACATGTGTCTGCTGGGAGCACATCTCCAGTCTCCCTGCAGATTTGTCTGTCTTGGACTTTTGGATTCATATTTGCCTCAGGTCAAAATGCAAATAGGAAGTAAGAAGTGCTGGTCTAAAGACTTCTAAACTGGAATACACTGTGTAGAGAAGGGGAAAGATGATATCATTCCAAGTACAGTGAATAGAATAACAATCAGCAAACATTATGTTTGGATGACATTTTTTCTTTTCTTTGAACTGTAAGAGCTTATTAAAAATTTCCTGCCCCAGCTACTCTCTTTCACCTCTTCACACGAGGTCACCATCCTTTCATCTTTGCCAGCTTTGTTTATGCCACTGCTTTTACTGACTTTCTGAAACAGTCTTTTCAAGAAACCCACCCCTTGTTTTTAAATGAAAGTGGTGGTGTTCTGAATTTGCTCCATCCTACTTTGGAGCAGGACCCAACCAATAGACTATTTGTCAAAATGAGATACAGCTCACATAAGGTGATGCTGTCTGCAGTGGGAGCAGTTGCTGGAATTATGAATTCAGGGGAAAATGGTTAAATGTGAAAAGAAACGGAATTAAGGGAGAGAGAGAAAAAGAAGCTGGAATTGCATTTTAGGCAGCTGTTTTGATTGTGAGTTATTGCCCAACTTCATATTCTAGTACTGCTTGCAGACATTAGCTGGTTCAGGTCTCCTTTGCTTCAATGTTAAAGCAACATTTAGTAAGACGGGGCTCATTCCCGAACAATTTTTCAGAATAGAATTGTGAGTGTGTGTATACGTATTTACCCACATATTTTTTTATATATGCATACATTTTATATAGATTGCCTCACATATCCTCATTTTTTCCTTAAGTAACAGCTGTGCAATATTAATTGCTTATAGTTTGCAAGTGAAATGAGCAGAAGATCAGTCTTCCTTACTGTTTCTTATTACTCTCTACTCCAGATATAGGGCTTTTTGGTGTTATTTGGACTTGAAGAATCCAGGTGAATATAGCTAGTATTTACTGGCAATTTGATGTACTATGAAAAAGGAATACAGGCTGGAATAAGCCTCTTGAAGTTAACTGTGTAAGGCCATGCAGATAAGGGAAGCAGTTTGTAAACTGCCTCTTTTGAGGCAGCGTTGCAGGTTCTTCTGATTCTTGTTCTGATACAATGACTTAACGGGAGCCTAGCCTGAACAAAGATGGGAAGGTGTGAAATCCATCATGCATAAATATGTGCTTGGCCACACACATTCATATTCTACTAGATGTTTTGCACAACTCAGTCTGGTATCAATGTACTGTTATGTCTAAATTGAGTACTAATTGGCTCTCATTATTTTGTACAGATACTGATAATTAATGGTGGTACAGACTTGCACATAGGCTTCTATATGTAGGGGTAAATATTGTATGCACATATCTATATAGTAAGTTACAACATCTGTTTTATTTAACTTGAATGAAGCCATTTCAAACACTTTGCTAGATTATGGATCTGATCAGTATAAAAATCTGAGTCAGTTCAGTTACATTAAAATTTAAACTGAAGCAGAATTTCCTGAAGTTGCAGTAATTAAATATTCATTGTCAGTTTTCTTCTTGTGCTCCTTTCTTCCCCCTTCATTTTCTCTATCATGAAATTTAGGAAGGTAGCTCTTGAAAAATTACGAATAAGTATTGCTTTGTTTTAATAAAAGATGTGACAGTATAACAAAACTGTTTGCTTGTTAGCTTGTATAGTATGCTATCAAAGTCTACCAATATTCAGGTTAGAACAGAACTGCAGTATCAACACATCATCAAATCTCCTTGTAATTACCTCTGGTATATGTAGAGGGTGGGGGAGAGGGAACACAAGAATGGAAGATGTGATTTTAATTCCCACTGCCATTCTATATTTATGTAAGCAAACCAAAACAAATGGGCAAGATTTGATAGCCACTGCCTTTGTTTCACTTGCACAAGGTTAGTAATTGATGGCAGGCAGTGTACTGCTTTTAACTACTGCTGACTGAAATCTTTTAGCCTTTTGCCTCGAGCCATGGAATTGGCAATGGGTCTTTGGTACTGCTTACACCTGAGGCAGTGGCTCTGATGTTTGCCAATGTTAACAAGTATTTAATGTGTATCCTGCAGGAGTGGTGGCCAGAGGGTTCTGCTATTTCAGGGGAATATTGGAATGAGCAAAGGAATATCAGGAGCTTGCTCCTCTTGCAGATGTGGGTTAAAGATGACTCTGTGGCTCACAGTGCTGCTATCATAGGAAATAGGTTGCAGGTCTTCCTTAAGCATAATTTTATAAACCTTCATAGGTCACAGAAATAAAAAAGGCCTTTATAATACTTGTATTTCTTGATTACCTTAGCCCTTACCTTAGCCCCTTACCTTATGAAATTTCAGCAACATCAAATATTAAAATAATTATTATAGTGAAGAGCAAAAAAAATTCTAATTAAATAAAATATATAATTAGAAGAATATTTATTAACTTGCTTATACAAATATGATAGAGTTGCTAAAAAGCTAAGTCATGGGAAAGGTGTCTTCCTTCTTTTAATAACAGAGTATTTCTAAAATGCAATGACAGCTCCAATGAGAGAAGAGTAAAGAAAAAAAGACATGCAAGATCGAGAAGAAAGGGTTTTTTTCCATTCCTCATTGTTTGAAATTATTTTAGATTTCTAGTCATTCCCTCAGAATGTTATTCAGTTCCAGAGATATATTTTTTTAATCTTCCATTAGATAAAAAAGGGGCAAAGGGAGAACAAGGATGTTCCACCAAAATGAAAAATTATGCCTTTCCTAGTAATTTTGTTTCTTGAGCATAAAGGATCCAGAAGACTTAACAAAAGTACTTTGTCAGTTTATCAAATAGGAGCTTAGTTTTTGAATGATGTCTTCCTAATGCATACAATGAAATTATTTTGCAGTGCAGATTATTGATTAATATTACTCGGAATGTTTAATCCTTTATCTTCATTACTTTGGTTTTTCTAATTAGCTGTATTTAAGCAGTCTTTCAGGTAACAGAATGTATATATTGCCCTAGTGGATTAAGTATTAAATATTACTTTCTTTGCTTATTTTCTGTGAGGTTTATTGTTGTTTAAAACTTGTGAAATTTTATGTATTCTGCTAATCTGCCAAACTTGCAAATTCACACATTTCTGCAGCAGTTCCCTAACTGCATGCTTATTTTCATACACGTTTGGCATATCACACACTGTGATTTGTTGCATGTGCTTGCTCCCTTTGTTTGGGGCTGCTGTCTGTATTGTTTTGTGCTTCCAGATAGCGGTGGGTGTGCTCGCAAACGCGCTGCAATGTCTGTCACATTAACAGCTGTGAAGAGAGTTCAGAGTTCTCCAAACCTATTGGCCTCAGGTATAACCACTAACCAGTGAGAGACTACTTCTAAATGGCTTTTTTTAATAGTGTTATGCATTCCTGCCATATTACTTTGCAAGGAGGAGAAGGGTTAACGCTATTTTCTGTTCCACTGAGAGATCTATTACTTCTACAGTGCTCTTTAAAACGTGGTCTTAATTTCTCTATGCTTAGTAGTCATTAATGAAAAAAATAAACCAGGAAGACTAAGGAAAAATCAGTTATTTATAAATCAATGTTTTCCCTTGATACATATTGTGGGTCTCATGTCACTTGTTTTTTATTCAAGATAATATAGCATGAAAAAGAGGTTTTGTTTATTACTAACGTTGTATATTGAAATTTGATTTTAAAACACTTCTCTAAGGAAAAGAATCTGAATGTTGTTGTAAAATGATTTTCAGAAGCCAGATTAACTTTAACAAAATCCTTTATCAAGATGTTTTCCTAAAAATATTCAAAACAATAAAAATACAGAATATTCAGTAGACAGACAAAACTGCTGTGTGGTTTTGCAAAATTAATTTATTTCTAACACAAATTAGTATTGGATATTTCTTTTTCAGGGTCTGATTCTCAGTCTCCAGATTCAGGTAAATAAAACACTGTGTTATTTATGCATCAGTGCAATACCAATTACAACAATCTTCTATGTATTTGATTTCATTACTCCTTACTTCCTCATTCTTTAATAAAAGCATTGTGGAAACTGTAATCATAATTGCTAGTGGTTAAGACTTCAAATTCAGGTCTCATTTGAAAGCAGTTATTTCCTATAACACAGAATATGTAGTCAGAAAAATGAACTGTGTGGGAGAAAACAGACTGCTAATTTGCCACCTGTATCACTGTGGCACCATTCAGTGGTACTTGCTATTTCCTTTTTAGTGTCTTACTCAAGATTGCAAGTTCTGCCCACCTCATTTAGCAGCCTGCTCACATAATGTGTTAATTTTCTCAGCTTCTTACAGTATTTTATCTTCAGCATCTCCCTCTATGTTTGGACAACGCCTTGAGGGCATCTCAGGTCTGAGGATAGGGAAAAAAACATGGTTGGTTGGTTGGTTGGAAAATTGAGGTGTCATTTGGATTTGGCAATAAGATGCATTAGGGGAACAACTAATTGGGTATTGTGGTGAAATTTTGTAAAACTACCATAACCAACTACCTTTATATGAGCTGGGATATTTTTCAAAATCCACCACAGCTGTGAAGTTTGAAAACCTAATCTATGAAAGTATTTCAGCCTGCTTTTTAGAGGGGCTGAATCACCAGCATTCAAAAGGACTCCCAAGGTTAAAATCCATAGTCTTATGAAAGTTCTGGGGAGATCTCAAACTGCCATTACCAGCAGAATTTTCAATGCTTGAATTTTCTAAATTTTAAAGATCAATATTTTGTAGATTGGCAGCTTTTCTGTATTTTGTCGTCCATGGTAATAACAGCAGCCATGTCAGTTGTGCAGTAGCAGAAGTTTTCCACAGTTTGTTTAGTAGCTGAGTTGCTGTGTTGAGAGCAATATGGAGATGTACTAATCACACACCAAAAAATGGTTTGATTCTTTTTTCTTTACAAAAGCTTGGAGATCTTACAACAATGGAAGTAGAGAGACACTGAATGGAGACGCTAGCAGTTCATCTCTTTCAGCAAAAGGTTTTAGGAGTGTGCGGCCAAATCTACAGGATAAAAAATCACCAACTCAGGTAAAACTGAACACATCGAATTTCATGCCATTTGTGTGTGGGTTTTTCTGGGGGGACAGCAAATATAGATGGGATACCTCTACAGAACATTGTCCTGAAGTCTTCCAGATATGGGTCATTACAAACTGGTTTACTGCGTAGATAAAGCATTCTCCACACAGGCTGTGTGCCTCCAGGTTAATTACCAGAAATTGCTTTCAATGAGCAAGACAGACGTCTAAATAAAAGTAGGTCATACACAAGTAAAAGCTTTCTAGGAGTATTCCCAGACTTCAAAGAATATTTATTAATAGTTTACACTTGGAAAAATGCACCAGTCATCAAAATATCTGAGAATGAGGGTTTATTAATTATAAGATAGAAAATGCTTCTGCCTGTTTTGCAGAAGAATGTAATTAGAGCATGCTTAAGTAAAAACCACACTTGGAAACATATTTATCTGTCAAAAAAATATCAGCTTACCAATTTTAATACTGTCTCTGTTACTACTTTAATTCAAAGGTTTAAGAGGCTCTGTGTGTTTTATATATGTGTCTTACCTGTGAATAATAACTTGCAATATAATATCATGGAGTACTTACACACCTAAACAATTTCACAGTAATAATTCTTTTGCAGTGTAAGAATTGTTTTTTAAAAGAAAATAGATGATTGTGGGCTCACTTCTGGTCCCAGTTTACTCTGAACAAATGGAACATCTGGTTTTCTAAATAGAAGCTATACAGTTCTGCACAGGAAAAGGTGGTGGGAATCTGACCATTTTATTGTCCATTGAATTGAGCAGTGTTGGGATGAAGGCTTTTAAGTTGCCAGTTCCTTTATTTAAAGATAAAGTCAAACTGAGTTGTATCTCCTGCTAACATTTACTTTCTTTCTGTTTCTTCTTCAATGTTATTTTGCTGTGTGTGGATGCTTTTGGCAACTAAGGCACCTCTGCCACCCCCTAGAAAAGCAAGAGTAGCTAATCACAAGAACGAAATTAATCTCCAGGCAGTAACAGCTGGTCCAGCTAAACACTATCCCACAGATACTGCCTATTACGCTGATGAGAAGTCTGTTCAGGAGACAATGTCATCTCAAATAGCTAACACAAGTGTGTCCTATGCACAAAAAATCATTAAACCACTGATCTCAAACTCTGGTGCAGGCACAAACACAGTAGCTGGTATAAATACTACTCTCCAGCAAGGCCAGAGGCAACAGTCTCAGAAACGGAAGGTATCTACCCTGAAATTAACCCGGGCACGTGACCCAGCAAGTAGCACTCATTGTAATTCACAGCAACAGCTCAAGCCTGTTGAAGAGCCAGTATTTCCACAAAGGCCTGTCTCACCTGCCTGTAACCCCCTGCCTGAGATACACACAGCATCTCTTTCCGTTCAGATAGCTCCCTCCCCTGACAATAAAGCAGAGCCTGAAATCCAAGAACATCCACCTAGTATTTCTCCAGACACTTCAAAGATGTCTTCAAAGGATTTGGGACAAAACTCTGCAGTTCTTCCTTCTTCACAGGCTGCAGAATGCCATGTGGTATATTTAATTTTTCCATCTTTTATTTTAGATCTTCGTGAATCACTTAATAACCATCTGTTTAGTTATACTTACATTATCAAAGTTAGATCTTGTGTTTTCTGGGTAAAACTACCTGTCATGTGGATCCAAACAGAAATTAATAAAACCTGAAGTTTCTGGAAGATCATTTTTAAAAAATTAATTATCTAGCTGAGCTGGGTGGCAGACTTTGTTCCTCTGTGAGTACTTTATGGAGGTCAAATGCACTGCAGGAAATGAGTGCATTGTAGACAATGCATCTGCATAAGTGACTCTTCCTAGAGAGGGTCATATTAAAGCATTATGCTGCCAGAGATGCTGGAAGGATCAAGTATGGATAGAAAGGATTAGGTTGGTTGTGGGGCAGAGTTCTACAAATGCAGCTCTGCCAGTCTGCTAGGCCCACAAAGAATACACAGTGTTAGTGGGTCCTTTCTGCAAGGCTAGGCACTGCTATGTGTCCTGTGCAGTAGCACTCTTAGAAGAAAATGGGTTGATAAAATCTTTTTGTCAACCACCTCCATATGAAACATCACAGGGCACTGAACTTTTAAGTCCCTCTGTTTCCCCTTATGCCTACTGACATGAAAAGTCTTTGTTAGCTATACTGATCCCTTACAGGAGAAATGGGAGTATCAAGCACACAGCATAGGACCAGAGGAGTCTGAGCAGCATTTATTACCATTCAGAAAGTCACTGAGTCAAATAAAGCAAGCCTGGGACCAATAAAGCAGCAGCGAATACATACTAGGAGAAAGGAGAGCTCTGAATAAAATTTGTCATTTCTAGTTTGCTTTACTTAGTCACATTAAGATTTTACTATTTAAAAAGTTAATTATTCTAGTATATCTACTAATATACCAGCTTATCTATGTTAGAAAGTCCTTTAGTTGGAGGTCGAGATTGCTATAGATCTAAGCATATGTGCCTCGAAGTTTTGTCTGAGTGAGGATCCCGTCATGGCATATTTGTGTTCATCTAGTTCTGCTGGAAGCAGTGAGGCTACTCTGAATTAAGTGTGGCACTAGTTTGCAGTCTAAAAAGTCCATTGACAGCCCTTTTCTCAACAGTAGTAACACATCTGCTTTCCCAGTTGTTTTCCAGTTGTTCCAGTTGTTCTTTCAGAGCATCAGCATTCAACCAGGTCTCTACTCTGGAAGCCACGAGTATCTGCATTAGCAATAGGACAGTTTTAAAGTTATAATACGTCTGTTTTCCCCTTCAAGTCCCAAGTAAATATTTTGATCATAACAAAGCTCTGTGAAAGTATACGGGAGCAATCCACAATGCTCCTTTCGAATTCACTCCATTAAAAAATAGGAGCACAGAAGGATTAATCACATTTGTCTTTCTCAAGACTAGACACAAAACTATCCTCTTAAACCCTTCTTTTAGGCTGCATAAAATTTAGAACATTTTGAGAGAAACAAGTTGCTTTACCCTTTAGAAGAACCAGTCTGCTACTTAGTGATTTTTGTCAGATAGAACAAGTCAGTTCAGGCAAGAGCCCCAGTAAACAAATCATGTCAGAAACAGCAAGGAAAGCAGAGCAACAGCTTTTTCTAGTAGATAGGGTAGATATGAAGATTATAAAGAACAGGCTTGCAAGCCTTTTAAATATTGGCATCAAGGAATACTGACGGACAGTAGAAGAGGTGTAGGTGTGTAGGTGGGGCCAGTACAACTTCTGTGTCTATGTTATCTTCTCACTTAAAAATAGTTGTTCGGCCTGTTAGAATATGATGCATTATAAATGCTCAGATAAATCAAATTATCTCTCAAACAGAAAGTAGTTATATGACAGCTAACAAGGATTAGGAGAAATATGTTTTTATAAACAAGAGTAATTTCAAATATTCAAAGTCTAATCGGACTAAAAATAATTTATCTTCTACCTACTTTTATTTAAGATTTTAAAAGTCAAAACATATTTTGCAGTTTCTTTTTAATTTAGAATTTGGTATGAGCTGAAAAAAAATCAGAAAAGTAGCTGTGGCTTATTTGGCAATTCTACACTTATTTTTCTGCCTTCTTGGTTTTAGTGTGTGGGAGGAACTATGAGAAATTTGGCAACTTGGTTCAGTTATCACAAAGATCATTAAAAAATATAGCCAACTTTTCAAGCTGTTTTCCTTTATTGGTCTCTTGTCTACAGAACTCAGCTGACATCCTCCATGATGTTCAACTTTGGTATAATTCTAATCAAGACATATATTTGGCATCACTATTGAGTCATGGAGCCTGTAGGTTTTGCTGACTCTGTATTAAAATACCTATCTAAAACTAGAGTACAAATCAGCATGTGAGGTGAGTAAAATTTTGCGTCAGGTAAAGTTCCAGAAGGAAGACCCCATGAGCTAAAGTTAGAAATAAAGGCTGAAGCTATATGTTTAAAGATATTTATTTTCTGACTCAGATCTTGGTTTTAAACCTTGACACTATTCTAACTAATGCCAGAAATTATGATTCCCTTTAGTGCTATATATCATGGTATATATCTCATATATATATATATAATTGTATCAAGTTCACAATTTCTCTCACATAGAAAACTTTCAGTATACTATGCATGATAGTACTTTCATTTTTAAGATTGTTTTAGATTTGCAAACTCTACAGGACTTGGTACATGAGTTAAAATACTTTTGTACTTGTAGATCATAGGCTTTATATTAAGCAGTATCCTCAAGGGATGCTCTCAGAGTGTAAATTAGGCCTACCAGGAATGTTCAAAGTTACCACAGAAATTCTCAAAAAACAAATGCACTCAGAAAGTTGCACTTCTCCTTCTGCATCTGGGTTTATGTATGTGGAGGAGAATGAGGTAAGATCAGCTAATCATCGCTTCTTAAGAGATGGCAAATGAGAAATACTGTTCATCTGTTGGTGTCTGTGTATAGTGAACATATACAATTCTATTATGTTACAAAGTTTGGAAATATACAGCCAAGAGAGGGCTTGAATGGTCCAAGTTAATGTATCTTGTGCTCCTATTTGCACTTCAGAGCTTACTTTTGAAACTTTAGGAGCAAGCAGAAGTGTGGTATGACTCACTGAATGACATTTTGTAAACACTCCTACTCAGAGAAAGGTTAAACTCCTTAAAATTATATATGAAAATAGAAGCATTCAAATTACTCAATATTAGGGTTTTTTTACATTATTACAGTCTCAAGAGATGCTGCTGCTTTGTACGACACTGCAGATACAGGAGAAATAAGTGAATGTATTTTAACAGAGAAATTAGTATTCGTTAGTATGAGATGATGGATATAAATTCTGTTGTCCAGGTTTCTTAGAAGAAGTTTTAGACTAATGAAGAATTCTGAGCTGCATCTTCAGAAATAATTACCTGGTATTTTTATGTTATTTTGTTCCTAAATTTCCTATTGTTCTAAATAACCACTCTCTAAAACTGAGGATGCAAAACATTTGCCCTGTTATTTGAATTCCTCAGATGAGTGAACACTTGTTTTAGTCCTGATGTCCAAGAGGTATAAAAACTACTATAGCAGATGTTTATGAAAGTGTTTCTTTAGCTAGCCTTATAGCTGTAGAAAAAGAGATCAAGGAAAATAAGCCTGGAATAAAAAAAAATAAATTCTGAATCACTTTATTTAGTACATTACTGTTTATTAGGTATTGACAGTACACAGAGTGATATAGAAGATAGGGAAGACAGGTTTCAATACTGGGGGCAAATGTGAAGCAAAGAAAATTGAGCACATAATTTTCAATTTAAGTTCTGCATCACTGTTGTGGTTTTAGACAAGGGCTGAACTCCATCTCCATAGAGTGAGTTTTGAGTAAGAGGGCTAGGTATAAAAATGAGCATAGAAATATGACTTGCAGTGTCAGTTTGGAGATTTGAACTCAGCTTTTAACAATTAAAAAATGGAGGTATTTTTACCCATTTGTGCAAATGTATGGGTGTAATTTGATTGTTGACTACTAAACTCTGCTATGTATTAACAAAATGAGTTTATTCACTTATCTCTGAGTCTCCTTATCTGTGTCTTGACTGTTGAAGCAAGGCCAGTACTTTGGTGTCATTAGTAATCTCACACCCCTCCCCACAGATCTTACATTAAAACGATAGATGACTGGTTTTGAAATCCATACTAGGGTCACCTGTCTGCTTCATGTGAATTGGGTAGCAGCTATGTTCTTCAGGCCTAACATTATACTGTTTGAAGGAAGGGAAGTGTTTCTAAGGACCATCAGAAAGTTACACTTGAGGGCTTCAATTCACTTCAGGACCAATGGCATTAATCTATTTCTCAAGTGTTGCTTCACAACCCAAGATAGTTACATAGTCTAACTAGTTTTTCATCAATCTCATTAAGTCCTTGTCTGGCATTTAATCTGCCTGACTGCTGCTAGCATTTCTTGTGCTATATCAATAACAAACCTAATCTGAAGCTTGCTGAATGGAACTAGTATTAGAAGTTTGCTGAAATGCGTTCAGCATTGTCCTTCTCATATTTTTTCACTGTGATATATATGAGATTTCATGTGCAGTGGAAAATATGAATTAGTAGTAGCCAGTTATATCTGTTTACAATTGACCAAGACTGCATGTTTTTTAAATGGTGTAAATCAGTTTTCAAAAACAATGCTGTTTTAAATTACAATTTAAGCCACTTTTTCCCAGAGTAATGGTTATACCTAGACAGAATTCTATAACCAGGCAGAATAGAAGTTTTACTCTACAAAGCTGAGAAACTTCATACTGGGAATCAGTACCTAGAATTTCTGCATTCCTTCTACCCATATTGTAAGAATAATAACTTTATACTATTCTTAAGAATTTGGCTTGATGAAATCAGCTATTATTTGCCAAACACAATGAATTAAATTCTTTAAAGGCTCGATTTCACTAGCTCTCTGGATGCACCCTGAATATCTGTTCTTGTGTTGTCCATCCCTTCTTTTCTCAAGCGTGCAAGCAGTCTTCTCAGTTCAAAGCCAGAATGTTTAGAAGATTTCTCAACTCTTCAGAAATTCCTGTTATTTTAACAATATGAGATGAATTCACATATTTTGGCTCAGTCATATATAACTTTTCTTCTGGGAATGCTGAGAGGATATCTGGTCTCAAGAACTTCAAAGCTTCTCACTGGCTCTGACTCATAATTGCAGTGTGATCTCCTGGTTAGTGTATTTTGCTGTAGACCTTGAATTATTACACAGATGATGAAATTAATCAGGAATTATGATTCTGTCATCCCTTTATGTACCTGTGAGGTGAAATTACTGTCGTTTATATGTCTACTTAAATGCACACATCTTAAACCCCTGATAAGATTAGGCTGTCTAGCCATCTTAATTTCCCTTGAAATTCATTTTAGTAATATTCCATTGTTCTTTTGATGTTTCTATTGGCAAATTTGACCTTTCTAAAAATTCTGTGCCCTTTTATAGATATACACTCAATTATTCATATTTTTGATTAAGAATTAATCTGTCCATGTTTCCTCTATGAAAAGATTAAGTTTGAGGGGGTTTGTTCAATTGTAGATTTACAATATTGCTGTGAATAAGATTTGGATTTTAAGCTGTTTGACTAAGTTTCTTCACTGTTTTAACTGCTGATTTTAACAGCAGCTTTTGGCTATTTTTGTGTACCCTAGAGGTCCACTAATGTCAAAGATTTCTTTTGAATCAATTGGAACAAGTGACGGGTATCTGTTCACATACTTAAGATTCTTTTCTGAAATGCTTATTCATAGGGATGGTCCTATTGACCTCATCAGGGTTATTTGTGTAAATTCTAGTTGATCTCAGCAAGAATTATGCAACTGGACCCCCAGTGACCTCTCATAAGTAGCATAATCTGGGTCGTGTTCCAAGTCTTCCATAAGGGCTTTAGAAGATATTTTCAGATTTTGGATTAAAATACCAAAATGGCATTTTAATCTGATGGCTTGAAACATTTTTTGAATGATTAAAGACATCTGCCTAGTGGAAGCATAGGAAATAACTATATTACTGGTAACAATGTGATATCTATGACTAAATGTTGCTTTTTAAGTAGTAATTACTACACATGGTATCTTATTGTCCTCTATTTTACATAAATTTAAAATCCCAAACACTCTTTTGCAGCAGCTATTCCAGACTTCCTCAGCCCTATCAAAAGTGAAACCATTAGTGCTGAAGTAGGCAGTATTTTGACATAATTCAGGAATTGATTGAAAGCTTGTAGTTAATAGTGCAGAATAGAAGGATTTGTGCAGCTGTTTAACAAATATTAGATGCCAACATGCTTTTCATGTATCTTTAATTCAAAAAGGAGTTGCAGATGCAAAAAGCCAGTTGCAGGACTAGTTTAAGCTCAGTGCCCTGTGGCTCATTTGAAATAACAGAACAGAAAACTCATACATTGTGTGGCAGCTTTCAGAAGCACTCATGAGGCTGTTCCCTTATACTTTTAAGGAACTATGCTGAATCAAAACAACTAGCATGTTTTGTTTCAGTATTAAGTCATCCCTGTCCTTGTGCTCCCAGTCTGTGTTGTTTCTCAGATTTATATACCAGTTACCCTAACAATCCTTGTGTTCTCTAATGTTGAAAAGGCTCCTATGCATACACCTTATAGATTAGGTTGACAGGGTGCTTCCAGGGTGCTTGGAAATTCTAAAATCATCCAAATATTTTTATTAGAGAGGCAGTGGAGAAGATGTATTCAGTCACAAAAGGCAAAAAATTCCACCATCTATTGCTTTCAGATCATATGAACATTCATTAGTAGTGTTTCTTTTAGCTTGCAGTCCTGCTCATCTTTATATTATGGTTAATTTCAAAATACCTGTCTTAGACAAAAAAAACCCAGCAGAGTAACATTTGTAGAGATCAGACTTTGAGATAGATACATTTTTCCTTTTGAAAACAAAATGGACATGACATTCTCTAGCTTCATATTTGTGTAAGTATAAAATAGTGTGAACCTTCTCAATACACGATGGAGATCATTAATATATGCAATACATTATGGTTATTCATTCTCAGCACACTATGGTTTCTGGCATTGCTTCCACTATTATTTTATGCATTCATTTCTTTTATGTTTTCCTAGTCTAATATAGAGCGTGATTGATTTATTTCCTAATCCATGTGAATGTGAACTTCCTCGGGTGGCTGAAAAACTTACAGTTTTGTAATTCTCCTACACCCAGCAAGAGCCAAAGGGAAAAGGTTTTTATTCATTTAGTAATCTGTTTCTTTTCTTATTTTTTTTCCTCAAATCTCAGCTTGGAAACCAGAAAGTAACTGCCCCTGTGATGGAGGTAAATGCTTCACAGACACACAGACAAACAGCAACAGAAGCTTCTCCACTGCCTCTTCCTTCTCCTGTGGTACCAGTTAACAGAGCCTCTTTCTCACCAGACAGTGGCACCCATCTAGTACCATATTCCTTGCCAACGCTTGATGATTTTTTGCCTTCACATTTTTATAAAACCCCAGCCCTTTCACAATTTTCATATAAATGCCCATACCTAGCTTCTGAAAGTATTATCCACAGGAACGAAACAGCCTCTGTAAGCACAGATTCTGCCATGAGTGAGTGCTCCTCCCGCACAGTGAGTGAGTCCTCCACAGCCATTCTAGATGAGCTGCAGACTTGTAGCTATGATACTACTGACCGCTCTGAAACACCTTCCCCAACCTTGAGCCAGATGTCTGCTGTGTCAGATGGCACCACCTTAACCAACACTGCTGCCACTTCTCATGTAATTATGCTTCTTTTTTTCCTCATCCATTTTGTTCAAACAGGTTGTCAAAGGGGAACAGAATTTGAGCTTGCCTGTTATCCTGTTACACATACAAGTATTTTGTTAGTAGTTTTCCATGTATGCAGTCTGACAGTGTTTTGCAACAGTTGTTTAAAAAAAAATCATTGGCATATCAGATTTGGTAGTAGGAAATGATATTAAGTTGTCACACACTTGTGTGGTCAGCTAAGGTGTATCAAACACATTGCTTAAAGTAAAAGAAGATAAGTTCAATAAGTACCTGTTCCAAATGCATTAAAAGCAAGCAAGTAGAATTTGAAGAGATTTATTTAAAATACTGTTAGCAATATGCAGGTTTGTGGAGTTTGTAGCCTCTGGGCTACCACCATTTTTGGTTTATACTGAGATACAGATTTCAGTAATGTAATTTGTAAATTCATAGTAAATGTTGGCAACATTTAACTCATTTTTTTCCCCAGCTGTGACCACTGATTGCATGAGACTGGTTTTCTCTCCTCTGACTAACCTTTTCCTCTCCTAAGCACAGTTTCTTATAGGACTGAACTTCATAAATAATATTGTATTACCCAGTTGTGCTCTTACTCTTCTCTTGGTTAAGTCAAGTAAAAAAAAACATTATGCAGTTTGACACTTTATATACATTCACTTTTTTGTATCTCAGTACACTCATATATGGGTAGAAAGAAGGTATGGAATTTGGGTCAAATCCAGATCACTTCTGATTTCTTTTGAGATTATCCACACAATTAAAATGAGTCAGAACAAAGCCTTCATTTAAATTGAGTAATTTGTTGCTGAATTGCAAAACAGAGAGATGTTCTGAATCCAAAGTTTTATTGGGTCACACCAGTGTTCAAACATTGTCCAAATACTTCAGCATACTGTAATTTTCAAGTGTGAAAAGAACAAAGAGTGTATATATTTTTAAAGCTTCGTGTATATTTTCTAAAAAGTATTTTGAGCCCAACCTTTCACGTAGTCACCTGGAAAGTCAATGATATGTTCTCAGTGCTCTGGATGCTGCTAAAAAAGCAATATTAATAGCAGGCATGTAAAAACTGTAATTCCTAACTCTTGTAACTTAGCTCTAAAACCTTTTTTTTTTTTTTTTTAAGAATCAGTGCTATGATTCTTCATACAACCCAGTAGTTGTAACCAAAGATACCATTATTAGTACAGACTGGTCAGACACGGTCACTGCATGACCATTTATGAGCTATGGGAAGCATGGAACATTTATGTTTTCTTCTAGCCTACTTCTAAAATAGCTAACTGTATTTGTTTTCTTTGAGCACCATTTTTTGCAAGCTAAAGTGAACAGTTGGGCCGCCTTTCCTTTTTTGTGTATTCTCCCTGTAGAAGGCTATGTAAGAGTGAGATCTGACCACCACTTTCTCTTTTAGACATGGCAGGGATGAGCATAACAGCTATTCACCACTAATGGACAAAGTGGAAGGATGAGTCTCCCACCAAATCCCTAAAAGTCCTACATCATAAGAACTCCACAGAAATTAAACTGCTGGCAAGACCCAATTCTGCAGTACAGAAAGTCTTCATCTCCCACCCTCTGTAGAGGAGAGCCAGATGGCCATAAATGCATTTATGAAATGACAAAATTATGGGAAACTGGTGGCACACACATGTATGTTGGTAGTGATTGTGCTCCTATAATGATCTTCATTCTCGAAGGAGATTGTTTTTGATTTTTTAGATGAAAACCACTGAGAGAACAATAAAAGTAATACAGGATTGAGCCATCCAGCACCATACCTGGTAGTACAGTTCTGTCAAAGACTTTCAAAGACTTTTCTGTCCACAGTGGGGATATTTCTCTACTCTTGAGTTTCTTATTGAGAGCTTAGGCAAAAAAGTTTTAAACCAATTCTTCTAAGAAGAATAAGCAGTATCAGGAAGAGCTGAATCAACAAAATTGCAAAATATTCCAAGCAAAAGGCAGAGCTACACATAAATCTGTGGTTAATTTGCCATACCTTTAGTCACAGATTACAGATTCTTTGAAAACCTGAAGTATAAGAATTGCAATTCTTATTTGGACTTATTCTTAGAAGTTAAAATGAGTGAACAGCTGGTTTTGGAAACTATTTTTTCTGATTCTATTCCAGTTACAGACATTTTCCCTATAATTTTCATGGGTTCTTTTTGTTTATATAGTTTGAAATTGTGGAATCTAATGGAAACTTGTACACATTAGATTTTTGCCTCTTCCAAAGTTCTGTAACTGTTCTGATCTTCAAGAAATAATCCTGAGGATTTAAACCTAATTCAATATCTTGAGTTCAGTGGTGTGTTGTTTAGCATTCTTGCACAGAGCTGCTCAGACATCCATAATGGGACCTCTTTCTCCTTGTTACCTGTCTCAGCAGAGGGAAAACTGGAAAGCAGATGCAGTCCCAGACGGATGCTTTTCTCTGTTCTAATTCAGAAATCCAGAAAGCCGCTCTTTCTGATGGTCAGGCAGGCTACAGGAATTTTAAACCTGATACCTTGGAGGAATCTTTACAAGATCTTGATTATCTAGCAGCAGAAGTAGGTGGCTCTCTACTAGCAGTGAAGGACAGGGTAGGTATACTGGAGAAAAAAATTAATGAAGGTGCATAGGGAAAGGACCATCATGAAAAGTTAGGATTATCTTCCCAGAAAATTGGAAAATAGGTGCATTTTGGTGAAGTAGGTTTTTTTCTGTATTGTCTTATTTTCCCACAAGGAAGATTACCTAGGAAAGTAAACGGTCTAATTCATGAATAGGCATCTTAAAGGATTTCACTTGCTTTCAAAATCTGGGAATAAACTCTGTCACCTGGAACTAAAGTGTCACATTCTCAGACTGAAATGTCAGCAACTCCCAAATGGTTCCAACAGAAGGAAAAGCCTTTGAAACTTGGCAAAACTGTCTTTTCTAGCTAACCTTATCAACAGTGCAAAATGCATCAAACAAACAAATGAAATAACCACCTTCACAGACATATTCCTCAAACAGAAAGTCCTTAGGAACTATGAAGTCATAGCTGAGCTGAGATCTTCTCTAAAGCCTTTAGAAGCAAACCCAAAAATATTATATATGAACATACCACATTTATGACCATTGTCCGTCAACTGCTTTTGTGGATCCTGTTTTCATGATATTGTGTATTACTTAGTGTAGGAGCCTTACTATCTAACTGCGCTATTTGGTAAAGTCCTTCACAGGAATATCTCAAATTTTTATTACAGAAATTCATAGGAGTAATTTTCCAGTCTATAAAAAACTTGCTGCTTTATTGCCAGTTTGCCTAGCTTTCCCATTTTATGTACTTGATTTTTTTTCTGTTGTTTTGTGGTTGTGGGTTGTTTAATTTTTATTGTTGTTATTTATTTTCATTGTGATAGATTGCATATCACCATCCCATAGTCACTCCAGCTGACTTCCATTGTTTAAAGAAGCTTTCTCTCACTCTTTTTAGCTAGTCCTAATGGGGCTTTCCCCTTCAGTCTGCACGGAAGTTCCCATTAATATCAATAGTGCTTGAGCATGCGCATTAAGGGAATATGTCTCCTGGCGTGAGGATCTGTGGCAGACAGCCTTTGTTCGCACGAGAGGAACTTTCACTGTCATCTTCATTTATATTGCTCCCAGACCTCTGCAAACCTTGTTTGTGCCATCTCCATTGCCCTGACCGTGATCTCTCTGTCACCCTCCCATGACAGCATGTGTCACAGACAGCACATACAAGGAGAGAAGAGGGATGGTGCAAGGTATATAAGGAACACATTCTGCTCCCTTTGTGATAAGTTTTATGTTTCAGTGAATGCAGATGCCATTATGGCTGTGTACCTGACAACTGGTAATTGTTGCGTGGACGACAGTCTTGCATCACTCTTTCTTTGGGATGGCAGTCGGAGGGCTTTGTGTGTAGTTTAATGGGTTATTATTTTGTCTCTCTCAGGCTCAGATCACAGTGAATGGGAATTCTGGCACTTCTGCCAGCCCAGTGAGTCACTTTCAAAGGCCTTTTTCCCCTTCTTCAGCTTACTCTCCACCAGCTTCGCTCAATTCCAACATTGTTATCATGCAGCATGGCAGGATGATGGGTAAGCCTCACAGAGAATATTTGCTTTATACATTACACAACATATTCCAATTCATATGGCAAAGACTGCAAACAATTGCGGAGTGCTTCACATCCATAATGAAGGTATTGTCTATTCATCTACCTTGGAAGGTAAATGCAAAAGATAACAGCATTTATTGTTAGATACAGTGGTGATCCTGAACTGGAGTTGCTATTAGGTGTGTGAGTGTGACCTCTTGCCAACTTTCTGCTAGCTTTACTGAGGAAAGGGAATCTGTCAAAATAGCTCGGCCTATGCAGCCTCTTCAGATTTTGCCTTAAGAAGCCAGGGGCCAACTTTGTACATTGGCCCTCCCCTCAACTTCCATAATCTCCAGTAGAAATACTGCCAACAAAGGGAGAGGCTCTGGGCTTTTGAATACCTAAAGCCACGTTGATCTAAAATTTGTTTATGTATTTTTTTAGGACGTTGTTAATTTAAAAAAACCAAACTAAACAAAAAAAAAACCACACTCAAAACAAACATTATCAGCCTTAGAAAGGCTTAAAGGCTCTTTACCAGTATAATCCAGTTTTGCCATAAGAGTCATTTGCTTGTTGCTTTTTCTACCAGTGTTTACATATTGAGATAAGATTATACATGCAAAATAATTTGAATTTAATCCTAGAGTTTACTTTTTTGTTGTGCTTGCAGGAAAATTAGGTGACAGTTCTTACTCTGGGACTTACAGCTTAGAAAAATGCTGCTATCATCGTCGTGATAAATACAAAACCTGTATACATGGGTTTCTCCAAACCCCAGAATTCTAGATTTTTTGACTGCTCCCAGTTTGACAATCTAAGGCCTTGTCAATATGGTTGGATATACATAAAATGTGTATTTTCCCATGACTTTCACTCTTACATGATGCTGAAGTTCAGCGTTGCACAATAACAGCCTGATTTAATTCTCCTTACTCATGTAAAAATCCCCCTGATGGCCTCAGTTTGAGACCTATGAAGAATGAGGGATCAAATCCAAAATGTTTTCTAAATTTAACATCATGCTTTTTGGGAAAAAGTTCCAAATATCTAGACGTTTGCCACATGGAGTTGCCCCTCGCCATATATGTGTAGCACTGGATTATTTACAGGATTTCAGACTTGAGTAAGTAGCTGAAACAACCATGCCAAATCCAGCTCTGCAGTGGGAGTGAGCAGAAATACTCTATTTAAAATTAGAGCTTTCAATCACTAGACCTCCTTTTGTTGATTCATATTACAATTCATTTATTTTCCTTTAGAATAATCAGTGGATGTTAATGTCACATGAAAGGCAATTGTAATTGTTATACTGGTGTTAGAATGTATATTTTTACTGCCTGCATTCATTTATCCTGCAGTGGAAATGTCTCACTGTATCTGCTCTTGCAGAATAGAGGCTTTGTCGCAGCAGCCCACTAATTTACTGAAATCTACTGCCTGAAGAGTAGGGTTATTCTTCCTGTATACAGGAAAGAAGTTCATAATCTGCAGTAGTACAAATTTTCATGTCACATCCCAGGTGTTTTTTGGTCAAATAAATTACTCTGAATTTTAGAAGGAAATGGTAATAGTGGTATAATAATTTCATTATTATAAGGGTAGATTTGAAGGAGAAGGGTAGAAATATTACAAGTTACTACAAACCAATATTTCTACCAGAAGGGTAGAAATATTACAAGTCATTGCAAACCAGTAGCAGAGAAGGGTAGAAATATTACAAGTCACTACAAACCAGTAGCAACCTGCACAGTTCACCTGAATCACTGTAGGTGGATCATCATATTGCTCTACAGGTGCCAAGTTACTTAAGTCCATTTTTATGGATTATATGTAGAGGCACAGAAACATATCAACATAAATTTGTTTCTAAGCACATATCACATAACTTTTTGTGCAGGGCTGTTTGATATGCTTGCAGGGCAGCTATTTTCTATAGTTTGCTAAACTTGAGGGAGTGGAACTTTTGAAATTATGTCACTAGTTTCCAGTGAATGAGTAGGAAAGTGCAAGAGTTTGATTTATAAGAGAAAGGTTGCTGCACCTTTCTCAATAGACTTTGCTGCACTTGTGGGGGGGATTCTCTTTTTTGTGAGCAAGATGTTGTGAAAAAGTACTTCTAGTCTAACAAGATCTGAGTTGAGTAGCCTGTCTGGTCATTAAAGAAGTTTATAATTCTAATAATGGAATATTAAGTAGGGCAAAGCCCTAGTTAAGATGATATTTCTTTTAAAAATATTGTATATGTATGGGGTTAAGGTTGTCAGTCTTTGTACAGCATACTGAAATGGGGAAGTGTGTTTTAACTGCCAAATATGATTATTGTGTCATCACATGATATTCTGTCATGTTATCTTTACAGAGTCCACAGAGACGTACTCACAGCATGTTCAGAATGTTGGCAGCAGCACCACCACCAGTACAATACCAATCTGTAGAACCTCAGAAGAAGAAAAAAAAATTACAGTAATTAAAGCTCCACATTATGCAGGGATTGGCCCGGTAGATGAATCTGGAATCCCTACAGCAATTAGAACGGTAGGAAATTCTGGGAAATCTGTGTATGAACTCATACAATGAACTGATTGTTGGTAATGGGTTTTTCACATTCTTCTACTCTTATATAATGTGGAATACAGTGTGCGTAATCAGGGAGCTCATGAATATAATATTGTGTGTTGACGGAAAAGGAGAATGCTGATGGGAGCATAATTAGACAACCTCATGTTTCTAGTTTTAATTAGAAGTAGCCAAAATTTTGTGTCTTTCTTGCTTCTGTTATAGTTCTTGCCTTTTGGAGATGCGTAATAATTACATGTTTGTTAGTTCTAAAATAAAGTTTATACATACTTACGTATGTATGTGCGTGTGTATTCAAGTATTCATATATTCGTATGTGTGAGTGTGTCTATATAAAAATATTATTCTTCTGCATTTCTTGGGCAGTGGTTCTCATGTCAACAGGGTAGCATAGAAAGGAACAGTTTTGTTCTGAAAGTAATCTAAGTGAGTAGCATTTTCGTGGGAGTGCAATAAATAATCATTGTGCCCTTGAGTGACACATAAACGAATAGCGTGGAAGCCCTTTCATTGTCACTAGCCCAGTTTTGATCATCTGCCGCTAGTCACTGCTTGAGTGGTCCCAGGATGTCAAACTGAAGAGTTTTGTTTTCACTATGCTGAAGCATTCTTTCCACTCTGCTGTCAGGGCAGCCTCTTCTGGCTGCTCCAGAGAGCACAGTGGCAGCTGCACTAAGTCTGTGAAGGAAGTGCTTACTGGCCTTCCAGCCAGAGAAGGACTGCTGTGCTAGACGGAGAAAGAGTAAGAAGAGTGGGAGCCAGGATGAAAGCAGCAGAGCCCTTGCAGGTGAAGTGTTTGTAGGTGCAAGGATGTAGCAGCTGTTGGATGTGTCCTTTCTGCCAATACTGACATATGGGGCTGTGTTGTATTGCCAAGAACTGCTTCAATGGATTGAAAAATTAGGGGAAAATCAGGAATTGATGGAGAAAAGCAATAAGAAAAAAATCAGAATAAGTGGTAAGATCGGGACAATTTTTTAAAAATGTGGGGGAAATTCTAGCATTTCTTGCTTTATTTTTGACATTAAAAAGTAATATGATCAGAATCTTCTAAAAATGAAGACATTTCTTTGCAACAATGCTCTAGCTTCCTGCCCCCTTTTTAAGCAAATAGTCCCTATGATTTATAATGGATATAGTAATTGGTTTTGTACTTTTTAAATAGTAATTTTTTCTAATAGAGCGCATATCGGTTATGTGAAATTATAACAGAAATCCCCCTGAAGTGTGCCTAACCGAGTTGGCAATCTACAACCTATATTTAACTTTCAGGTTGTATGATATGAGTCTCTCAGATTTTCTCCTGGAAACATAATGCGATTTGAATGACGACATTTTTTCACTGAATTTGTTGGTTTTTTATTTCAGTTTCAAAATATCTTGTAGCCTGTAATCTCAGTGTTATAGAAATAATTCTCACAGTGAGATATAAGTTAAAAGATTATGCTAGCATGTGTGTGTGTGTCAGTGTGTCTGATATGCCATTTTGTGTCCTTGTTCTACTTCCTTAAGACTTAGCTGGTAGTACAATTGTTTTAAAGATACTGATTTTGAGATTACTTTTTAAATGTGCACAAGTGTATGTGAGTCCTGTGTACCCCAATCGTGCAAGAATACAGTTGGTATAGCTGTCAGCAAAAGACTCAAATATGCTGTACCTTGCAAAATGCTAAAACTGCATTTTCCATGAATAGGAGAAGGTAGGATAAATCACCCTCTCTTTTTCCAAGGTCAGTGAGTAGTCCAAATAGGACTCTTCTCCCAGAAAGTTTAGCCTCATTCCATCTGGAGAGAGAAATAAGTTTTCAAATCAGTTGAATTTATCATTTCATGCAGTTTAAAAGCTTCTTATTCTTTGATCTTTGCGAACATGGCAACAGTGTATCAAAAAAGGCAGTAAATGCAGATTCATGGTGATAGGTAACATACACAGTGTGTTCCAAAATGCTATGCTGCTCAAAGTTAAGCACGTAAATGAGAACTCAAGAGAATCTATATTCCAGATTGTGATGGCTTTTCAGAAGCAGAGAAGTTTTTCAAGCCGTGGTTATCTCCTATAAGTCTGTCTCTACTCTCAGAACATAGTTCATGACAGCTGTTTAGCCAAGAAAAGCAGAGTGATATCCTCCTTTTCTTCTTTTCTTTTCTTTTCTTCCTTTCTTCCTTTCTTCCTTTTCTTTCTTTCTTTCCTTTTCTTTCTTTTCTTTCCTTCTCTTTCCTTTTCTTTCCTTTTCTTTCCTTTTCTTTCCTTTTCTTTCTTTTCTTTCCTTTTCTTTCCTTTTCTTTCCTTTTCTTTCCTTTTCTTTTCTTTTCTTTTCTTTTCTTTTCTTTCCTTTTCTTTCCTTTTCTTTCTTTCTTTTCTTTTCTTTTCTCTTTTCTTTTCTTTTCTTTTCTTTTCTTTTCTTTTCTTTTCTTTTCTTTTCTTTTCTTTTCTCTTCTTTTCTCTTCTTTTCTCTTCTTTTCTTTTCTTTTCTTTTCTTTTCTTTTCTTTTCTTTTCTTTTCTTTTCTTTTCTTTTCTCTTCTTTTTTATCTCCTCTTCTCTTCTCTTCTCTTCTCTTCTCTTCTCTTCTCTTCTCTTCTCTTCTCTTCTCTTCTCTTCTCTTCTCTTCTCTTCTCTTCTCTTCTCTTCTCTTCTCTTCTCTTCTCTTCTCTTCTCTTCTCTTCTCTTCTCTTCTCTTCTTTTCTCTTTTTTCTCTTTTTTCTCTCTTATCTTCATAGAATCAGATGGACTGGAAAGGACCTCTGAGATCATCGAGTCTGACCCTTGATCCACTACCACCACAGTTACTAGACCATGGCACTAAGTGCCACATCCAGTCTCTTCTTAAATACCTCCAGGGACAGAGATTCCATCACCTCCCTGGGCAGCCCATTCCAATGCCTGATTTACCCTCTCTGTGAAGAATTTTTTCCTAACATCTAACCTAAACCGTCCCTGGCAGAGCTTGAGACCCTGCCCTCTTGTTTTACTGATAGCTGCCTTCTTTTTCTATTCTTTTCTATTCTTTTCTCTTTTCTCATTCTTTTTTCCTGTTCCTGCAAACCCACTAAGTCCAAAGCTGCTGTGAGAGAAATAACTCCTATAAAGCTTTCTGTCCTCTCAGAATGCTCATCCCATGTTAGCATGTTCCTTCTATACCACTTCAGCTCCTGCCAGGTCTGGGAAGTGCAAATCTGAAAATTCAGATCATTGTTAAGTTCTGCTGCTGTGCCAAGCCCTGCCCCAGAGAAGGTAAAATTAAAAATTAAGTCTTCAGAAAAGAGAGGGTAAGATGCTGTTCACTCAGAAAAGCGTTCAGTCAAATGACATCATGTTATGATCCGATTAGTGAGAGATACCTCTGCATGAATTAAGGTGCAAACAAGACCATACACTGAAATCAGTAATATGGATTATATGTAACAGTAAACGTGAGGTAGAGAGATAGAAGGAAATAGAAAGAGCAGGAGCGGGGAGGGAAGAATAGAGAGAGATCCACCTGTGGATTCAGCGGCATCCCGTTGGTCCTTCTTCACTCTGGGCTTCTTGGTGGTGGGGGTCCCAGAGTTATTCCTCTGGGGGTACCACCTTTATACAGTCCAGGTTCCAGGTATCCACAGGGTGGTCACACATGCTATTCCCATAACTTGTGGTTGCTCCCTTTCCCACAGTTTTCCACAGTGGCAATTTTTGTCCTGATGGGTTAACCAGGATGTGCTAACCAGATCTTACCTCTGCCAGGCCTGGAATTAGCACCTTCCTGTTGTAAGTTCCTCCTTTCTGTGTTTATCTCAAGTTCCCACTGTGGTGGCTTATCTTATGGCAGGTTTCTTCTGTGGCCTTGACAGTGTTTGAGACAGGCAGCTGTGCTCTTTAAGACCTTAAACACCACCAGAGTTTACCACCAATAGGGTCCTAGGTTAAGGAAAAACCAGATTCAAGGAAAGCAGTATGTCTATGCTGTTTTAGTTTATCCAAAATGATTGCCTTGTGGGTCCCTTCCAGGTCAACATATTCTGTCATTCTGTGATTCTGTGAACTATCAAAATTAATCTATAGACTGAAAAGGCCTCTATTTATTAAGAAAATAAAAAAAAGAAGAAAGTCCTATAAGGTTTCTTTTCCATACTTAGACATGTAGTATTTCAGCTTGAAAAAAAAAAGGCAAACAAAAAACCAAAGTTCCACTGAAAGTCATAAATGCCTCCTTTAATTGCATATTTCCTGATGGATAATTACAATACTACAATAATTACAGACTCTCCTAAGAACCAACTGCAGTTACTCCTTATCTCTTCTTCCTGCTATTTGGCTGATTGTTTTTTCACATATGATGGTACCATGTTCCAATATTTTAACTGCATCAGCTGTAATGTATGCAAAGCAGGATGGCATCTGAATGGTTTGGTGCATTGTGAATACTGTTAATTTCAGAAACAATGTTGGTGTGTGGATTAATGAATATAAATTGAGAAAATGTACTTCAAAATTAATGTATTGTATTTCTTAAGTAATCCTATCTGCCTTATAATTTAAAGACAAATTATTGGCTGAGGCTTGAAACCCCAAGGAGGGGGATGGAGGGGAGAGAATGAGAGAAAGAAATATTCAAATGTCCAGAAAGACGTGGGGAGACCTTCTTCTCTGGTCACGTGGAACCTTATCCATACCTGATCGCTATGTGGGAGCCTCCTTTATATTTGTGGAGGATATGACAAGGATCCAGCAAAGAGATGTCGATGCACCTTTGTCACTTGAAAACAATAGGGGCATAGTAGTCATATTTATGCACTACTTGCAATCTATTCACCTTCCACTGATTGGAAGACTCTTCTTGGCCCCATACAATCAGAAAGGCAGTTGCAATATCATGGGACTGTTGCAGGTTTCTGTTGCTGTGGGAAATGACGAGTAACCTGGAGGTTATGCCCATCAGTGTGAATTCCTTCAGACCTCCTGGACTTCCTTATAAACTTGTGAGCATATGTGATCCTGGAGCAGCAAACAGCATACTTGTTTCAAATCCAGCTAAATTACTCTTACCAGAATTCCACTTTGGGGAAATAATGTTAAAATGGTCCAAATCCACTTCTGAGTATCTTACTCTTGGCAGAACTTAGCAATATTGGTGAGGAAAGAACCTATCTTGAGACAAAACTGTATCTCCTTTATCTCTATCTTTCAAGTCTAGATAAAAAGCATAATCCCCTGCTTAATTTTTTTTCTTACCCAGCAGATTTCCAAGTGCTGAATTCAATTGGCTATCAGCTCTTCTTTTAAACATTTTTTAAATGTCATTTAATAGCAGTTTTATGAGAACTCATATCGAGTCCTGAAAGTATGGGAGTATTTCTGCCTAATCTCTTATAGTAATAGCTCACCATTGTTAACAAAACAGATGCGCTAGGTATAGTAACTGTAACAAGTATTTAGGGTAAAAGTGTGATTTAGTAAAGATGACATGGAGCCAGGTGACTCTCAGATCTGTCCAGTATTCTGTAGGAAAGAATTTGTAGATTTTCATTTTTCAAGGTAAAGAGGAGAGAGCAAAGTGATTGCAGATTTAGTGTTAGCTTCTGCAAGATAATGCACTTCAAGAGGGTCTTTGGAATTATCCCTCTGGACCATGAGGTTTGAAGATAATTTTGTACTCTTTTTAGGGGGGAGGGTTGAGGGTTTTTTGTTGCCCAGAGAAGTTGTGGATGCCTCATCCCTGGAGATGTTCAAGGCCAGGCTGGCTGGAGCTCTGAGCAACCTGGTCTAGTGAAAGGTTTCCCTGCCCATGGCAGGCTGGTTGGAACTAGATGACCTTTAAGGTCCTGTCCAACCTAAAGCATTCTGTCATTCTCTGCATTAAAACTTTTGCTTTTCTGACTACTGAGGGCAAGTAAAATTTAAGGACCTAAGGAAAAAAATACTGAAAACATATTTGCCTTTGAGTTAATTCTTTTCTGAAATATTATCATCCTACCTCAAAGAAAATGGCAGCAAAAGAGAAAATGTGGAAGAGTAAGAGATGAAAAGAAGCACAAGCGGGTGTTGATATGATCAGAGTTTGGAAACTTTGGAATTATGTAGTTTGCAAAAGTAAGGATAAGTATCATTTAATGAGTGATTATTGAAACAGAAAAATAAGTTGAAATTAGGTTGTCTGGAAAGGGCATATAAAACTGATAAAAGGAATACTCTTTGTTTGTAATCCAAGCATTAACTCTTAAATAAATTGTGATCCTAATTCTTTTCTCAGTAGTATTCCAGAGTTTTTCTGCATTATTTAACAATTAGATTTTGAAGATGAATTAAGCTGAAAATTGCCAGGAGTTCAAAAGCAGCCCTTCTTACATGCTTGTAAGAAGGGCTCATAATTATTCATCTCATAATTGCTGAGGTGTTTTTACTTTCCTGTAAAGAATCTAGCATTCATCATTGTCACATGTAGCACACTAAGATTGTTGATGTTAATTCCTATGTTCCTAACCATTGTACCCTCCCAAGGTCAGAGTCCAAGACTGACTCAGTCTTCAGTGTCTTCCAGAATTTGTTACAGGAATTCCTAGATGAAAAGCATAAATACACTATTTCAAATACATGGTATGAAAATGATTATAATAAATAGGGAAAGAATATAATAGACTTTCTATCCAGAATAGCATTAAATGTCTGCTCATATCTGTACACACAGGTATTTTGATTTTGTTGGTAATCATTAAAACTGTATTTTCTTTAGACCGTTGACAGGCCAAAGGATTGGTACAAGACCATGTTTAAGCAAATCCATATGGTTCATAAACCTGGTGAGTATGTTTTTGTTTTGTCTGGGTGGTTCTTCATTCATATTAAAACATGCATTTTTCTGCATTTTGATTGTCTGCTATGTGAAAATATGAGAGTTCACCAAGTGTCAGGTAATGAATTAAATCTAATTCATAAATTCAGTGATAGTTTTTACTGTGGAGAGAGCTTTTTTCCTCTGGTGTAGGCTGACAATTTCTAATTGGTATGCAACCAGCATGATTATGGTCTCACTGGCGAGCTCAGTGAAGTGATCCTCATGTCCAGTTTGAGGAATCAGAGGTTGGCCATTGTAAATCTCCTTTTGGAGAATTCCAGTGCTAGAACAGCACAAGATGGTTTGAGGATAAATTATGGGCTTGAATTGAATTGCTTTCCTAGAATATCTTACTTGGTTTTGCTGAAATGGAACTTTGGTGACATTGGTATCTTTAATGTCCTTTATCATGATTGTCACCAAGGATGCCAAGAAACTGTATAAAAGCCAACTATGCTTATTACACCTCCAGAAGGAAGAAGAGCTCATTTGTCTGAGGTAGAACTGACATTCAGTATGGTTACACAGACTGTTAGTGGGAGAATAAGAAATGTAGGCAGGAAGATGTTGGCTTACAAGACCTAATTTGAACACTAGTCACATAGTAGGTATTTGGGGTTGCTTTTTGTGATAGGAAAAACAATTAACAATCTCCAGCAGAGGACAGCTGAGAAAAGGAAGAAATTTGGCTTGGGGAAGGGAAAAGAACAAACAAAAATCTGTAATTTGCAATTTGATTTTAACTTAGTAATTATGCAATGTGGGTAACATGACCAGAAGATGCCCTTTTAGGAATAAGATGGTAAAAACAGCCTATGGTAAGTATAATGGGAAGAGAGAGTCTTCCGAAAACACCTATGAGATGAGGAAAAGAAATACAGTGCTTGATTGCCTACTGATCTTCTGTCTGTATCTGCAAAAACAAAGCTGCATTTTTGGGATAAACTGGCGCGTATGGCACTACTGTAACATATGTATTTCTTTTTGTAGATGACGACGCAGACTTTTATAACACTGCATATGCATACGGTACTGGTAGGAATTATTCCCTATTCAAAATTAGTCTTTTGTTAATGTTGGCAAGCAATGGGGTAGATAACTCTTCATGCTTGCTTTTATAATGCTTATAGAAACGCATTTTATTGTCTTGTTTGATCTCAGTTGTTCATGCCTTTTTCCCCACAAATGAAGCAAGTTTAGTTTCATTCTTACCACAGAAATGAATTGCAGCTGTGGGCTTCTCACTGCAGATGGAAAACATTGTAATACTGTAGTTTCTTGATTACATTGCATTTATTTTCACTAGTGATTGTAACACAGCCTTTCCTTATGAAAATGGAAAGGGAACTACTGTGTGACAATGCAAATGCTAATTACTGACATGAAAGGATAAAAAGAACATAATGAAAGCACCTTAAAAATATGCAGTAAGTGCCTAATAAAAACTGATTCTGTTTTATGATTTTGACCATAGGCACTGGCATTGATGTTATTTAGCTTCAAGAAAAGACATTCATCTGAGATATAAAATAATTGTGTCTTTCAGAGGATTATAACCATATGGTAAAATTATTTACAAAAATAAAATTGAAAGCATGAATAGATTATGTGCAAAAAAGCCATAGTGCCTTCTGCAAAAACGCCATTCAAAATTTTCCATTTCAGTTTTTGTTGCGTTTGACATGCTCTCTATAATGCCTTTTTCTGTGCTGTTGAGAGCATTTGTTGTGAGTCAGTGATTTGACATCTCTTTGTACTCCTGTGTTCCTCAAGATATGCTATTGCCTCATTGTCCCAGACTGACTAATTATTAAAACAATGAAAAAAAGGTGTGTTTCCTGCCTCTTCTCTTCCTGACAGGATGAGCCTGGGGATTAATTACAGGCTGTCCTTAACAGTTGTGGATGGATGGATGCATATATACACCCATTAACTTCTCCCCCAGTCAAATTAATAATGGATTTATTTTAACTGTACTGCACTTTATCTGTGTATTTGTAGTTTTATATAGAAATACGTACAGAGTTTTCTAATGAGCTACGTAGTACACAACAATGTACTTTTAAAGGTGCATTTACACATATTTGTAACCTTGCAGCTTTATTGAGTTACTCTGGGTTCTTATAACACATTCTGTGTTGTGGTTTTTTAGAACACACTCTCATGCTATGACTATTCTGGCTTTGTTTTATATCAGGTAGCTACAGTCCATCCTTCTCTGCTCAGGCACACCCAGCTGCAAAGACACAGACGTACAGACCCTTGTCTAAAAGTGCTTCTGACAGTGGCTCCGATGCCTTCAAGGTCTCGTCCCCTTTACCACCCCCACATGTGCCACCTCCAGTACCACCGCATCGTCTGAGGCAAAGGTCTACACCAGAAAAGTAAGCTGGCACATTTTCAAAATGTGTTCTTAGTATGTATGGTATTCCAGTTACAGAATGTAACAAAGGATAAAATAGCAGCTGTAGAATAATATGACTTCAAGGGCTTTATTCAAGGGACATTAAGGTGATGAGGGGTAATCTTCACCAGTAGTCTGGGCATCATGCACGGTGCTGTCATTTCTTCAGTGTGCTGAAGAAGTGCTTGTTCTTACAAGTGGTATGACCATAAGCATTTAACATTTTTACGTTTATTAGTGGGATTGTCTTGCTTGTTGCTTGCTGTGTTTTAGTCCATGCTCTAGCAGCTGTCTTCAATAGTTACTCTCTGAGTGGGAAAGCATATCCAGCAGCAAAAACAAAGGATCAAAAAGATGATGTAAAGTGAAAGTCAGGGAAGAGCAAAACTGTAAGATCGTATCAGTAAACACGTTTCCTCACAGTTCAGAAGTACTTTATATCCCCATTTTTTTCTGCCTCCATTTTGGTAGACCAAGATAGTGTAGATAGACTAAAAGTGCATTTCAGGTATCTCATGGTTTTCCAGCTCCAAGTGTGTTGCAGAAAACCAGGTCCCAGTGGCTAGAGTTCAATCTGGAAAAAGTTAATAATTAATAATTCAGGAAATAAGTGCTTATCCTTTTGATAAAACCATGCAAGTGACCCGCACACAAACTCTGTAGATTTCAGCATATCTCTGGATACTAGCTCAAGCAAAAACCTTTTTCTTTAGTGTTTACATTCATTAATACTGAATGTTAATACAATATTGTTATTATTCGTTTATGTGTGTGTACATGTGTGTGTATATATATATTACATATATTAAAAGGGTCAATTTTTTTCTTTAATTTGTGCCTACAAGCCCACCTGTCTTGTTTACTCAAGCAACAAAACAGAATTTGCCCATTTTTGTCAGCTCAAACATTATAAATGTATTTATATGTAGAAATTTAATTATATTAAGCAGCTTCAAATACTAAGTAATTTGAATAAAGAGGAAAGACCATACTAGGTGTTTAAAATTAAGACCATAACTATGACTTTTTGAAAACTTTGTAGGTAGTGGCAATTCAAAATGTAATTCAGCAGAGAGACATATTCCAGAGAAAGATGAGATTGCTTGGTGGTCACTGATTTCGGCTACCCTATTGCCAAGGGCAGATTGTCAAGAGGAAATGCTAAAGGTTAGGGTTGAACTGCCTCCCAAAGGTTTGAATTTTGTTAGCAGTTCGTAAGAGAAGTGCAGATTTTTTAGCAAGTCAGCAAAATGTGGATCTGCTTAACTTTGAACTCAGAAGTTTTGTGAGTCATTGCCCTGTGCTGGGCCAAATGCCTTGGTCACAGAAACTGAGGCCTGTTGCAGTTCCTTTTGTCAAGATTGAAAATAACTGCTCAGCACTGAATTTTGCTGTTTAGCCTTCCCGTAGCCTTTCCCTGCATGATAAGACAGGCAGTGGAAATCTGTGTTCTCCAGGCCAGAGGATGCCAAGCACGTTAGTTATGCTTTGCCCACTGCCGAAAGCTAGAGCTTGTCAATCTTCTCCTGCCAATGGTAGATTTTTTTTTTAATTGCCTATAAAGCCTGAGTATTTAAAATCTCACATAAGAGGTTTAGGTCCATATATATCACATATGTATGGCTGAGAGCAAAGATATGTTTTGCATTAACATTTGGGCTTAAAAATATAGTCCATTTGGGATTACAGGCTGAACACTGTAAATTAGGTGAACTGAGTTTGAATCAGAATTCCAGTAGCATCCTTTTATCTTCAGTGACTTGCAGTATAATACAGCTTGATCAGAACATTTCCATTTTCCTGTTCATTCTCAAAAAATACCTTTTCTGCTCTGAAAGTAATTTTTTCCTCAGTGGATATAAACAATAGAGCCATGTAGAACTACTTCCCTTGAAATGTGGGGTGCTTTATAAATAGAGATGTCAGTGTCGCAGAAATTGCACTTGCGTGTTTGCTATAAACAAAAGATTTTTTTAAGGCAGGTCATGCTATGTCAGGTCACATCAAACCAAGTCACATCAGAAAGGACAGTAGAAGTGATAAAATTTAATCAGTGTGTGCTCTCTTTACAGTAAATACAGAAAATAGCTGGTAATTTTTCCCCTTCCTTTTGCTCCATCCTTTGTTACTAGTGGGTCATTTTACCCAGAGCTAAATAAAAATACATGTGAGCTACAGTTTTCCAAATACAGTGTAGGTAGGTACCATAAAAACTGCTGTGAAAAGGTAGCTGTCACTGCAATTAGCTAACTATTCCCCAAAAATGTATAAGTAGCTAGTAATATAAGACAGTAAATGATTGAAAAAATATCGTACCATGGGTTACTTTTTATTCTTTGCCTAGCACTATTAAATTTAAAGCAAATTTGTAATTATAGAGAAAATGGATACATTTCTGTTCCAAAGTCAACTGCCAAATTCTTCCTCTTGCTAATCTGTTCAAGTTTCTAGGGAAATAGTATACTGCTTGCAAGGATATTCAGGAGGAGTTCTACTACAGATCAGGATAATGAGCATCTAATAGATTTTCACACTGTCTTTTTAAGTAAATCCTCATTTTTGTATCAGAAAATTTTATAATTTTTTCAGTATGGAATTATTATATTGTGTGATGCCAAAAATATCCACCATTTGCCTATATTAATATAGTGCACAAAACAAGTATAGTTATTTGCAATGGTATGCAATGCTGTGATATTTTGTCATAGTATGTCAGCAAAGTTTTTAAAGCGATCTACTAGTTATAACAAAAGTATGAGTGACCACACAGGCCAGGCATCTCTAGTATTTTTCCTCCTGTACTGAGTGTACCTGCTGTAAACAAGTTAAGATGATTGGGATACTAGGCTAGTATCACAAGTGAAACCTGGAAAGAGTAACCATTCTGAACCTCATTTGGCTTTGCATGTGTCTGTTGCACAAACTTGTAAAGTAGATGGTGATGACAGTAAATTAACTCAATTACTTGTGTTTGTTGTTTAGAAATGACTGGGATCCTCCCGACAGAAAGGTAGATACTCGCAAGTTCCGGTCTGAACCAAGAAGTATTTTTGAATATGAGCCAGGAAAGTCGTCAATCCTTGAACATGAAAGACCGGTAAGACACATAAATGAAATGGGTAATACAGTAAGAGATTTGGTGAGAGGTTATCTTTTTATTATTTACTACTAACAATAACTACTTAGAGGAATATTGAAGGTTCTTTTTCAAATACAATTTTGCAGCAATTTATCTTTGCTGTTATCTGATGGTTGTGTTGAAAATGTGGGTTTGGCTTAGTTGCTAAACTTACATCTTCGGGTGTTTACAACAAATCAAACCACCACTGTGCAAACCACATGGATGATGAGCAGAGCTGTGAGTTAATGAAAACTGCTTTTTCTAATTGGTATGCATCTCCAGCACTTATTTTCAGTAGTATTATCCGCACATATTACTGATTAATTAATGCATTAAAAAAAAGTATTCAAATTTTCAGGATATGTCTAATTGTATACCTAAGGAGATTTTGGTCAAATACTGGTCAAGGTTGCCCAGAGAGGGCTCACCTGAACATAGCCCTGAGCAACCTGATCTGATTAGACCTACTTTTGACAGCAGGTTGGGTTAGATGACCTCTGGAGGTCCTTTCCAACCTCAATTACTCTGTGATTACTGAGTGTACATTACCATATAATTAGAAGCCTTTATTCCCGCTTTCTGAATAATGATTGCAATTGCAGAATTTTTCACAGGCATGTCTGATAAAGCTATGCTTAATGCTTGCAAAATGACAATGGAGGTTTTCATTTGCTGAAAGATACATTCACCCAGCCCTTCCAATTTACCCTTATTCTATCTTATATTTTCTTTTCTTGGTCTTTTACTTTGAGGTTGAAGTGGTTGAGAGAGTCCAGTTTTAAAGAAGGGGTTTTTGTAATCCGAACTGCATTATTCTTTGCTTTGGTATTACATGCTTGTTCACTGAATTTATTTGGCCAATTTAAAATAAATTAAAGAAATAACTGAATTTCAGAATATGTAGTATGTCAACAGTTTGAAACACCTAAACCAAGCACCGTTTCCTTTGTCTTTGTGGTCTTTGCAGTATTCTGATTTTTGTTAACTAGAAAACACCAAACTGTTTTTCTGTACAATAAAGTTCTTGAAGAACTGATGCATTTTTCAAAGAGGAAAGTGGCATTTCTGTAGGAACTTCTAATGAATCAATATAATTAAACAGGTTTTAATATCTGTTGCGCAGATGAACTTAACGAACAATTTTATTTAAAAGGCATTTTATCAGGCAGTTTTATCAATATGGAATTTCCACTGTTGATAAAGACACTCTTTAGCTTTATGTACTTAAATACTTTTTTTGGACCATGTTACAAAAACAAAATACTTGGTTTCACTAAAGCACTTGCTTCCCTTGTGTTTGTTGAACGGGATATAGAAAGCAAAACTAACAGCTTACTGGATGATCAGCAGAGCAGGTCAGAAGTTTTTTCTGTGTGTGTAGGAAAAGCTAACATCTGAAAACAGTGCATTGGTTCCAAATTCAGATGAAAACTCCAAATTCTCAACTATGTCAGTATTGCTTAAGTCTTCCATCTTGATAATCTCAAAAGATTTGATTTCTGATGTCTAAAAATTTGTTCTTCTGATACTGAAAGTATTAATAAAAACATGGAATGTCAAATAAATACAGATCATTAGTATTGCACAAGAAGGACATTTATAGTATCTGAACTGAAAATTCATCCTTTATTAGTTTTGTCAAAAACAAAAAGTCAAAGGGAGCTTTTATAACACTCCAAATCCTAAGGGTTTTTTTTCTGAAATAAGTTAATTGCCACCATCCACAAGACTGTAGTTTTGATGGCAAAATAATCTACTGAAATATAAAATATTTACAGCTACCTTATAATAAAGAGGAAGCTGAGGTTTGAAAGATCAGCATTCCCTTTCTTGATGTAGGTACTAGATTGGAATCAGTTGTGATTACTGTGGAGATTAGAAAGAATATAAGAACTTGAGATTCAATGGGAAATCTAGTGGGAAATATTATTCAGCAGATCTTCATTGATCAAAAGAATGTGAGAAAAAATAAATCTAAAAAATTGACCTAGTAATAAACATTAAATGGATAGATTGATTACAGATAACTGCTTAAATTTGTAATGGATAAAAAAGGATGAGTATAGTTTCAAACTGTTGTACCATGTAGCAACCTTCTGCCATGAAACAGGAAATTAATGTGTTTTCTTCTATAATTTGAACTTTTATTCTTGTGTATGTAAGAGTATAAAACATCAACAAAAAGTAGAGGCTTGGGATCAGTCTTTTGAGATTACAGCTAAAAGTAAGTGATATTAAGGCATTAAATAGTCTTACAAGACATGATGATGAAACTCTTTTTTTTTCCTATTTCAATAAGCCCAGAAAACATTACTATTTCTTCTAATATTATAACACTGGTAAGGTGGCACATAACTTTTTTGATGTGTATTTCAATCTCCAATGTCTGCAATTCAATTAAATGTTCTTTTTCTCCAATGTCATCCAAACCATGGATGAACATAAAGTTGAATTTTATTATTTATTGGTTTCTACCTTGTATCTGAGAAGCAATTCCTTCATACATGTACATTTCTCTATTTCTACAGTAGAGCATGTAAGGAAGAATCATAGGGTTGTTGTAAAGAAAGACTTCATAAAACTGGTACAAGCAATAGTTGCCTCTGTTTTCATAAGGTATTTCAGTCTAAGCATAAAAGTACACATGTGCTAGTCAGATTAAACTGAGAGGTTAAATTTTAGTCCCAGATTTTTTAATGCTTGTTCAGTATACAGATTTTCTACTGAGGAATTCATGATCAGAATAAATTTTTAAAAAAATAATGTTTTGTCAAAGACCAAAAAATAGACTAAGCTCGCTCCATGATGTACTTCTTTGGGTTTTAGTTTGGTTTGGTTTTTCCAGTACTGAAAAATTTGAAATTTTCTTTATAATATGCAAGTTTGATTGCTTTTGAGGTCTGAAGCTGCTGGTTGTCAGAATATTCTGCTTTGTATGTTTTAATATGTCATTAAAAAAGTATTTCTTCTCATAAAAATATGGAGAGACTAAGTCAATCTGGTGGTAGACTTGGAGCTAGCTACCACAGCTCTTTAAAAGTAGTCAAAAAAAAAAAAAAGGCAAAAGCAAACCCTTTGGAGGTAATAAAACAACAAAACCAAATTTACAATGGGCATCTTAGTCCATTATTCTAAGTACACTTCAGTATGGTGTCTGAACTTGAAAATGCAATACTGATTTGACCATGCATATGAGAACCATTTAATTCACAAGTTTAAATGCACACTTTTGGTTGTTACCTGTGAATGTCTATTTGTGTGTATCAAATCAAGCACAAGCAAAGCTACGTGTAACACTACAGATGTAATTTTTTTCCAGGACCGTGTTCTTCTATACTTGAGTATACTGTTGTATTGACCATCTGATGCAAAAGGAGTGAAGTTACTTGGTGGTCTTTAGTAGTACATTTTCAACAAGTAATCAAAATATTACTAAATGACTAGATGAAGGAAGAGTGTAGGAACATGACTTGGTTTGACTGACAAGTCATAAAAACGGATTTTCCTTATTGCTTTTGCCTCTTATTCCAGTAGTTTGGGAGATACTTTGTGAGACTAAGCCAAGTGCAGTTTTTAAGGCAAAGGGATTCAAGTCTCTTAGAAGGGGAGATAATAGAAAAAGATCCGTCAGCAAAACTGAATCCAAAAGCCAAGCAAAATCAATTGCCTGTGTATTGATCCGACTAGAACAGGGAATGCAGAGTCCTTTCCAGAACCGCCAGGCAGCAGGGAATTTGCAGACTTTAGCACTCAGTTTCTTTTTGTTTGCTGCCCTCTGCGGTTTAAGCTGTGAATTAAAGTAGGACTTGAGTGCATGGAGTTAGTTTTACAGACTTCCTTACAATCTCATTTTATTTGCAGAGTACCACACAAGAAGAACTGAAAATCTTAGAAACTAGATAAAATACACTATTTCTAACTTTATATGAAGCTTTTTAAGCTTGCAGCTAATTGTGAGAGTATTTGAATATGAAAAGGGAACCAACTCCCATACTCATTTTTATCTCCTTTGCTAGCTGGGTGGAAGCCCAACAGATCTGACAGTGCATTCTGCCTCCCTGCAAGGAGGGACAGTCAAGGTGTGGGTGTGGGGCTGCTGCTCTTCTGGGCAACTGGAGGCTCACAGGGCTGATGCTCACTGTCCAAGAAAGTAATGTCAGTAGGCCTGGATCTGTAGTGCCAAAAGCTCCACAATTCAACCCTGTATGTATTTCAAGGGATATTTTATTTATTTTATGTAGATGCACCCGTTTGTTGATATTAACATTTCTGTGCAAATCAATTTATTGGTAGAATAGAAAGATAAAAATATACCATATTTCAACATAATGTAACTTAGAGTGGAGAACGGATGAAAAAGAATTGTTTAGTCCTGTTTACTTAGATTATTCACATCTAAATTGTGGAGTGTTTTTTTTTTAAGGTAAGCAAAAATCCTTTGAATATGCCAAGCATTCTCTGTAATGGGAATCAAGTTGATATATGACAAAGTTATCTTCTGCCTTGTGAATCTGTCATGTTTTGCTGTCACGCCTTCATATCTCTGTAGAAGGGAATCATGGTGGGTTTTTTTAAAGTAATCATAGTCTCTATTACATTTACAAATTTTTAGTGGTCAGTTCATTAAACTAATTTCAGTGGTGTTTCTCTACTAAAGACTTGGTTGTCTATAGTTGAGTTCAAACAGTTGTCATTAATACTGCTGAGTTACAGTTGTGGATGGTGGAAATGTAAGGCCAAAACTCCAGAGCAGCTTCACTTCCCAACCCTGCTGTGGAGCACAGCAAGTTTTTCATCCACTTCATGCACTTCCCACTCCATTCACAGGAATACTACTTCCCTTTCTTGATAGGATATTGTGAAGATAAGTGTGTAGAACAACAGTTGGGGTCCAGATATTGCATGAGCAGCTCATAGATATGTGAGCACCAAGTTAGTTCTAAAGGGTTGTTGACCTTTCAATAGAGCAGAGTGGGCAGTCTGTCCCAGTAACATCAAAGTCAGCAAGTAAAGTGCAGTAAGATATTTAATTATCTGAAATGGTCAAGAGCACAATGTTATCTGTTGCAGGAAACAGAAGTAGCTGTATGTGATTGTTTTGGTGTATTGGTGACAGCTTGACTCTGGAGGAAGAAGTGTTTCAGATTTGATCACCAGTGTCATTCTGTATGCAGCAGCCAGTCTTCTTTGATGACTGTCTTCTAGGTCACACATAATTAGTGCCTAAGTTCTGATAATTACAGTTATGGAGAATCCAGTTCTAAACTCAGAAATGTCTTTAACAAGAGGATTTCTCTGTTTCAGAGATCTTTAAGCCAACAGTTCACTGTAATTCTGTGCTGCATGAAAGCCTACATCAGTTCCTGCAAAGAAACTGGAGCTATTTAGAAAGTAATTAATGCAGCCAAGTTTACAGTTGATTAGATATCCCATTGAGAGCTGTACTGTTCTGCACTGTCATGTTTTCATGCTACTTGAATAAATCTGTCAATTATTCTTCTGTTCACTGAAGACTTTCCTTAATGCTATCAATTGCTACTTTATCCCTTTGCTGGGAGAACTTTCAGATGAAAACAATTTATTTCACTGTGGAAAAAAATGCTTCATTATGCCAACAAAGCTATACGAGATAAAGCATTACACAGTACTGCTGCAACAAATATTATGGAATGCATAACCTTTTTGTTCCCTAAGTTTTGACTATAGAATTAAAATATACAAGTTCCTTTTCATATGCTGAAGTGGCTTTTTAACACAGTGATGCTTGCATGATGCATATTCCTTATCTCCGCTCAGCGCTTGCTTCAAGACAGCAAGATCCAGACTTAACATGCTTTGTGAGAAGACGAGGAATGGCCAAAAGCAATACAGATAAAGTTATGTCTTTATTGCTGATCAGATGGGCAATTTCTTGCCTATGCTGGAGATGAAAATCATTTAAACCATCTTCTTAACAAGGAATCTTTAGTAGAATTAAATCTACTTAACTAATGCAATGATGTTTAAAGAAAAGGTCAAAGAGCTCTCTTAGCTTTAGAAGTGTGCTTTTGAAATGTTTGACATGTTCCAGCCCTTGGAAGAACATCAACAAAAATAAAAATTTTAAAGCTACCAGTCAGTGACTGCTCTTGAACAGGAATATTCTCTATCTTAAATACCATCTTCATTCTTTGATTTTATTCCATTTCTTTCCCCATATTTGTTTTGTGTTTGTCTGTTTGTTGTTAAAGTGACATGGCATTTCTAGCACTTTGCTCAGTGTTTACCTTTTCCTTCCCTTTTCCTTCACAACTGCTCCAGACTGATCGCATAAACCCAGATGACATAGATTTAGAAAACGAACCCTGGTATAAATTCTTTTCAGAACTGGAGTTTGGACGTCCGGTAAGTGAGGACAGAATATTAATGTTTACACATTAGGAAAAAATATTTTTATAATGAGGAATTTAAATTACCAAATTCAGCAAGTACATGCCAGTAAAATTATAAGAGAATTTTGTTTGAGAAAAGGCAGTAAATTCATCCCATTTATTTTTTGAAATATTTTTTTTAAATAGATTATTAATTTGCCAGAGCAGTGGCATTACTAGCTTTAATATGGAGTATGTGTTACACATATAGTAGTATGTAAATATGTAATAACATGATAAATTGCATGATAAACCGGGATGCTTTCTAGTCTAAACTTTTCTAGTCTCCCTAAATCTTTTGCATTTGGCTGGATTATTTTTGAACAATCTTTTAGAACAGAAGAACATGTCAGTTCACTTTAGGGATGCTAAGTTGCAAATAAGTATTTTACTTGAAGGAATGTATCTAAATTTAAATGCAGGAAACCATATACAAATTTCTTATGGCAGTAAATGCTGATATTTTTCCCCCTTTTTTCGTCTCTCTTATGCATACGTGCAGAATGCGTATTTGGTAACTGAACACAGAGATACCAGTTTGCTCTGTTTCAGGCTGGACTGACGCACTTCAGTTCTGCTCCAATTTTCCTAAATAGCTAGTAGCGATAAAAGGACTTGAGCAAACAGATCTTACCTTAGTCCTGCTGCAAACATTTATGTTTAAAATTATAAACCTGAAGAGCTTTATATCTGGTTGAAACACCTAAAAATCAGAAGTATCTCCGGTTTTCACCTTTGATTTCCTAGGCACTTGCAAATCTGCAAATACCACAGGCTTAATTGTATCTAAGCACCAAAGGCTATTTGTGTATTTTTCACAAGGGTAAAACAGTAGCATTGCCTTGAAGCAAGACTGACAACTAGGTTTCACTTCCTCCCTGCACAGTGCCTCAAGAACTAGGTTGGAGATGCACCTGCTCTTCCTTTTGCACACACGCTCTCTGGCTCCACAAAGCTCAGATTCTTTCCTGTACACTCTAACATCTTTAGGAAAAGGATAGCAAATGCCTTCATCCCAGAAGAATGTCTAAGGGGACCATTACAGTATCCAGACAGGTAGAAAACAGGAGTTGAAATCCCCTTAGAAGAAGGAGGGAAGTAAACCCAATCATTTTCTCAGTTTTTTTAAGTATCCTGTTAGCTCCCCAGGATTCTCACTGTGATTTTTTTACTTAAAAAAACAAAAGCATCTGCCCACAGGCAGAAAATTCCAAATAAACATGAGCTTGAGAGTATCAGGATTTAAAATATTCCCATTCTTTTCTTTCCCTGATAGCGAACAATTCTCTGGATGCCCCTCAGAATTCTAATTAGTGACATGCCAGGCTACATGGAGGAGCCTGAGCACTTGACACAGGGCCATGGAGGGCATTCTGGAACCAGGTACCTTAGTCACTTTTTGTAGCTAGCCATAAACCAAAATCAGAACTCCCAGCTACTTCAGTGAGAGCAGAAGAGAAAGCAAACAATATACACTCTTTTAAAACTTTAATTTTTTTAATCATAACATTTTAAAAAATTACCAATTGAATAATATCTGAAAATTTTTTTAAAAAAAGTTAAATATATCTGGGTTTACTTTGTTGTCTAGTAATGTATCACATTTTGTCCACTATGTATCACATTTTCACTGATTACTCTTTATCTCCCTTTATCCAACCATTCAAGCCCTGTTGTCATTCCTCCCTCTACGTGGGCAGAAACAGTCCAGATACATTCTTCTGATGAACAATATGTCAACAATATTTTATTGATAATTATAACCTTTAAGATAAAACAGATTGAGATTTCTCCAGCAGAACATAACTGTGGTGCTTTACACACTTCTGTCTCATCAGTATTAAAAACTGCTGGTATTTATTCAGCCACCCCAGTTGTAAATTTTACCACCTAATGTTACTAATTATTAAGATAATTTAAAAAATTTAACACATTCATCCTTCCATTCTACCTGTGTGTGTCACTCTTTGTATCTGATGCTGTCAACACTTAGTTTCTAACTGTGTCACCTTTTCCATATGTTTCATTCCTTGCTGCCATTGTTTCTACTCCATTTCATCTCTACGCTTCTGCTTTTATGATGCAGCCACCTAAAAAGATTTTGGACTATTTTCAAGAGAGTTCTTCTGGTGTTTCCAATGAGGTAAATGAATGATTCTTTTTCAGATGATTCTCTTGGGAAGAAGGGTTGGAATGCTCGCCATTTATGTCTTAAGTTTGTTAAAATTTAGTGGTTTCCTTCTGATAGCTATGAGACATTTTTAATTCACAATCATTGTATCTTTGTCTTCATATCTTTCCAGATCACTAGTGCATTTGGATGTTGATCTTATTATCCTAGGAACTGTGAGTCCTTATCCCCAAAACTTCTCAGAGATTAACACTCAGAATTACACAACAGTCCATACGTCTCTAACTCTTTGACAAATTCCCACTTTTCAGAGTTGGGCAGGTGCATTGCACAGTTAATCCATCATTACAGGTAGTATTTTTTAATTGAAATATCTGACTTCAAATTCTGTATGTCAAGTGAAAGCCTTTGTGGCTAAGGTGTCATTTCTCCAATTAAGTATTTATGGCTATGGAGCTAATCAGATAAAAAATGCAATTAATAATCCTGTTGTAATTTAGAACTATTGCTACTCCAAATAAAATTCATCAAGATCAGGTAGTGGGCTGTCATTGCCCTACTCTGAGTGGGAGAGATTCAGGCTTCCCATTCCTTCTCCACTCCCTTGCCATTTTTACAGCATAAGGGCAAAAGTCAGTGACTCCTCTAATGGCAACTTTACTTCATATGGTGGCTTTACTTCATTTGTATTCGTGATTCACTCTCATCTTCTGTAGTCTCTCCAAAACTTAACCTCAAATTGTGGTCTTAAATTGTTAATTGTTTGCAAATTACTCTGGTTTGGTTTTAAGCTCTCTCTGTATTTAGAAAAACCTCATAGTTGGGAAATTTGGGTCCAGTTCTCTGAAACAATAAGCTTCTAGGCCTTTGCTTATTCTTTTTAGTTCTCTGTATATCAAGGAAGACAATTTAAAAGCCCTAACATGACTATTTGAAATATTCCCATGTTCAGCAGGTCTGGGTAAAAAGGCTATTAGGTAATACTGGTTTTCTCTTTGATTAACTTACAAAAACTTCTGTCTTTAATTTTGAAACTTTAATGATCTTTGAATATCATAAATCATGTTCAAAAGCTACAACAAATTAATATTTCTCCAGTGGAGGTTGGGGAAGGAGGGCATTATTCAAAATAACTTGATAAAGTATTAGAGCCATTAGGCAAACAAGCCTGTTTGTTATTTACAACTTTTGTCTACTTTTCTAACTTCATTTCTGGTCCTTATTAAAGCCTTGATGCATGGAAATGGCTAAAAGATAGGCTTAATTTTAAAAATACATCTCATTTTTTAGTAAAACCAAATCAGGCTATTCAAAAAAGTCTGTATTTGGTAGTTTGGAGTAGTTATCTCCAATATTAAATTATTTTTGTCAGATGGCTTTTACTCATGTAGGGCAATATTGACTATTCTGGAAGATGACTAATTAGCTTTGGAGATGGGGGAGTAGGGGAGATGTGTTCAGTTGAACCACATGAAAGTGGGTCAATAAGTACCTGAGAGCTGATAGGACAGCTACATACAGTAAAACAAGCAGTAAAAAACAATCATATCCACTGTTTACTTTCACCTTTCCCTACATACCATGTCCAAGAAGCTCTGCCTGGGTGTAGAACGTGTAAATTCCACACACTATAAAAAAATAACATACGCCCATGGCAAAAATTAGTATTATAGAATGTGCAACATACAGTGTCTTTCATATAGAGAAAACTTCAAATGTGGCATCAAATAAGGGTAGAAGGGCAAGTTACATTCAAGGTGATAGGAGGGTCTTAAAGGATGAAAAGCAAAAGCCATACAGTAACCCAGCAGTTAATTTCAGCATGGCACACGTTTCTAGACATCTTAGGCTGATCCCTAACACACTGTTTATGGCCTGGAGAATGCTGTGGATAAAGAAGTTCCCTCTGGTGTGGTTTCCATTGTGTGATTTACCCACTGCCTTCCATAGAAGGCAGCAGGGATCTGTTCCACCCCTGGAAGTTACATCATGGTCTCTTCTCTATAGCCCTGGAGCCACTACAAATGGTGGAAAGTAATCCCTGCCTCGTGGCCATTTGGCCTCTATCATGTCACAGATGTCTGCTAGTGGAAGTGATTGGCACCTGCACAAAAAAACCCCACAATGACAATTTATCTGCAATGTTTATACCACTTCGTGCAACAGTTCTAACAGAGATCACCTGTGATCCTGAGGTTCCGTCCTCTGCTGGTTCCAGGCCATGGCAGTGACTGATCGAGATGAAGATAGTTGTGACCAGTTTTGAAATAAGGCTCTGACGTTTTCCAGAACAGGCTCGATGTTTTATGGGTAGGGTAGGGAAGCACGCTGACCTGAGGCCTTTGCATCACTGTGATTATACTGGCTGTTGGTGTGAGCAACTCTGCATCTGGCTTCTGTGGTTTTATTGTAGACAGACCTCATAATATTGGCTGTATATCCTAAACTCATTGAATTTCGCTAGTGGTGAGAGAGTTGTCACAAAGCACTTTTCAGCTTTCAGAGGATGTAAAGAAAAACTTGAAAATATGAACTGTATGAACACGAAAGACTTGGGAATAAATACCTTCCTCAGAATGTATTTGAAAAAACTAATAGCATGATATTTTGTTTGGACCAAAGAGGTGATCAGTAGTGTACTAATCATGAATCCAATACACATTCCAAATATTGAGAAATAAAATAGGAAGTCTTCAGATTACTAGCATCTTTTAACTGTTTACACCTCAGCTGCCATTCTTTCCAAAAGTCAAAAGGTTTCTTACCTGTTTTGGATGTGATTTAGATTAAAAAGTACTGAGAAAATTGGAATTATCTTAGCTCAAGTTTTAGATAACATTTGTTTCATACTGTGGCATGTTTGTGTGGTTCTCCCTGTCACACAGTATAATAAATTTTAGTATAAAACAGAAATTAAAGCTTCAGTAAGTGTCTTGATGGGATCACTTAGTATGTGATGCAGGTCTTAAATAACAAAGCCCACTGACAACTGAACTCTAACTGAACAACCATATTGTTTTTATAGTCTCCCACCTGTAAAAGTAGTTTAAACTCTTACTCTTGAATGTACTCATTTAAGTACACAGTCCTCTGAAAATCTGTTCCCAAGTATTCTTAGACAACAGATGACTTCTAGAGGTATACCAAGGTGTCAGTTAGCAAGTTTGGTGAAGTTGCAATTCATGAACTTGAAATTCAGATCACCGAGGGGAAAAAAAACCTGGCAAAAGAAAGCACTTATACGGACCACGAGTGCTATTATCTCTGCAGTCCTTCAATACAAAGTTTTTTCCATACAGAGAAAAAGTCAAGAAGGCTCTTTATAGAGGGAAAAATACTTCCTGCAGCTTGAAAATCTATATGATAGTTCTATTTCTAGTTCATTGGGTTAGCTCTGAAATGACATGCCAGGAACTTGAAACAACTTTAACTCTTGAACCTCACTGCTTTGTACCCATGAAGAAATACCCCAGGGATTGTGCAGTTTGTTCTAGATTCATACTAGATACCAGAATGCAGTATTCTGACTGAAGGCTTGAAATGGTTGATTTAAACTTTGTAGTCATGTAAGGTTGACTTTATACTAGTTTTAAAATTATGGAGCAGTAGTCCATTCCATCTTCCAGGGTTCATGCAGTAGCTACTTCTGTAACTCCATAAGCAATGACTGATGTACTATGATAAGAACTGTTCTTATCAGGATTATAAGGTGTGACTATAAACATCATAGGAATTACAAAAGTTTCTGACTATAATTGATTGTGGAATTTTGGTGAGTAACTTTGGGGGGAAGGAGAAGCTTTGCAGACCTCACTTGCACATCAAGGAGTTATTTTCAGATTTTTATGTTTCTATACTAAAGGTTTGTTTCAGCTGTTCTATATCTATTTTTGAAAAGTGCGTGGAAAACTATGATTTTGGATCATTATTTAGCTTTGCTTTAAAGAAAAAAACAACACTGAAGTAGAATAGGCAATGAAATCTAACAGTGTTCATTAAAAGCTGCATAACTATTCTCATGAAATATCGCTGTATCTGTGCCAGAGTGCCCAGGATGTTAATAATCATGGTGTGTTTTTATAGGATTTGTCACAAAGTAACAAAGAGTAATCAAACATGATAAGCAAAAAATGTCACTCTTTTTTCAAATACAAACATTTAACATGTCCATGTATTTGTTTTCACAGACTTCCTTATATCATCACTATTCAACAGACAGAGGCCTGGACAGGCCCTGTAGGTAAGAACTACTATACATTATTTCAGCAGTCACAGATTATCCAGCCTGAAGGGTCTTCTCTGGGAACTGAAATCAGCAAATGTGAAGAGTCAGATCGTAACACTCACCTTGTGAGCCACTGACAAAATAGAGAGATGCATGGAGAAAGTGTTCGTATTTTGATACTGATGTGTAGATTTTGGTTTAGTTTTGCCAGGACTTACTCTTTACATTCAAAATAAACTATCCTGTGTTCTGAGTCTTTTCACTAACATTGCCAAGCTTCTGTCCCAACAGCAGTAATTTATCATTTAACCTTACCTCCTGCAGAACCCTCAGTGCTGTTTCCCTGAGCATGCTGCCTTAACTGTTCTCAGTCTCTTTTCCCTATCTTTGCCCTGAAATTCTAATTCCAACAAATAGTCTAAAAAAACTTGATGCATTTATTTCAAAGAAAAGGGCATAGTAATTTTGCACAAAACTTTAAAACAGTCAGGTGAGGAACAAATTATCTTTTTTCTGTGAAATATGCTGCAAGATGTGAGACCAGTGCCTCTTCGCTTTATGTGGTTTTGATGTATTTGTTCTGACATTTTTAAATTTATAAACCAATAATATAATTATGAACTTACTTTTTAAAATCCTGGTCTCAGAGTTAGACTGCTACTTACACTGCTTCTTTCTGTAGTTCTGCAAGTACTGCGAGTGACTACAGAAAGCGAAGGAAGTCAGAACCTACTGTAAGTCATCAGAGGGCACACAGTGATCAGAACGCAAACAGACCTAACCTGGGCCGTACAGACACACAAGGCCCATGTACCACCCTTAGAAAGCCTTTAACTAGCTCGTCTCCTTCTTCTCCATCGAGAGCAAAAGGTAAGAGGAGGCTGTGTTTGTTAGCAAACTACTGATGATGTGTTTGTTGTACAATACACTGGTGGCAAATGCAACTGCCCACTGTTGTTCAGGGCATTTCCCCAGGAGATGTGATATAAAGCAACAACTTTGGGTCTTTCATGAAAGGCTAACTTGTTTATTCTTATGTGTGTAATTTTAAGATGAAAAAATGAATTTGTAACAAGTAACAGTTTCAACTGCTTATTCTAAACAAAAAAAATTGAGTAAATGAAGACTACAAATTCTACCACAATATATAAACCCATAAATTTTTATTAACTCCACTACTGTCTTATTGTGATTTTAAAACTGGTTTTAGTATACTGAGAAAGTAAATCAAGACAAATGACCTTTAAGACTAAAGATATGTTTCCAGGATAGTTGGCCTTTTAAATCTATAACTGATGTCTTAGACATTGTCAGTTATCAGGACCTAAGTTAATCAACCAAACATCCATAGTCTGACATTTTATTTTGTAAATCCTTGGAAGTACTTAGTACAGCTGATACAACTAATTAGCTTCTTTTTTTGGAAGTAACTCACTGTTCTATTACTGGTTTTCACATCTCTCCAGAAAAGAGATCACAGAATCAGTTGCTCATTTGTGTTTGGTGGTTTGGGTAGATTTTTTTCTAGAAAGACAAAAGGTTTCCAGTAAAACATATGATGGAAGTAATATATAGAGTAACACTGAATACAGTATGTCTCTTTCTGCTGAAATTATTATCATTATTATTATTATTCACTTAATTGCTCTATTTTGTAGCTATACTAATCAGTAAACCTCTGTAAAAGTAAATTCCCATTGAAAAGAACATAATATCCAGTCTGCAACAGAATGAGACAAAGAAAAGCAGTGAGGAATAGTAAGAGTGAAGTAGTGGAAAGCAAATGTATTTTAAACCCAGTGTTACAGCAGTAATTTTAAAAGTGGATAAGCTCATGCATTTTGTGTATCAGGCCAGGAAGTAAAAAGTTCATAAATTCCATTTACCTGCATGTACCTTTGACTCCACCATCAATAATAAGCACTACCAAAAGTTAAGCATTCTCTGTGTTTGAAAATCCTTCAGTTCAGAATATCTGCCATAGCTAATTAACTTTCAGAAGGTGTCCTAACTGTGTCAGTCCATTCTCCCAGCATTACGACACCTGTAGAATGTTACTTTTTCTTGAAATTAACCATTTTTTTAAAGAAAGAGCACATTATAAACTGTTTGATGACCACGAATTTTGAAGTCCAGTGTTTTGGTTTCTGATCCAGATTCAATTTTCTCTAGAAAGCAGATTGAGCAGTTTGAAGCATCCTTCCTGAACTGAATGTTGCCATTTGAGATTGTGTTTGAAAGTTCAGTGCAATTATGAAAGACCACAGTTCAACTTTGTCTCATCATGATTTCTGTATCTAGCATGCACATAAAAATGTATCTTAAAACTTGCTTGAAAACTCAGACTTTGTTATGGAAGTCAATCTAAGGGTTACTGTTTTTTCTACATGGTGGTTAGGCTAAGTGAACTGATACATCTTCCTTTACACCTGGATAGCAGTTCCTGAGCTGCCTTGTTCTGCCCTCCATAAGCTGTAGAAAACACCACTCCGTTCAGATGCTATCACACAGGGAAAGAGTGGGCTATGAAAAACTTGGAGCAATTTCCTATTTGATCCTATATAAAGATTTATCTTTATCTTAACTATGTTAGAATACAGATGCTGCAAACTCTCTGAGCATTATAGAGCTTAACAATTTGAGCAGCTTCTTTCAGAATGCTGGAAAAGTCAGTATTTGACTGAGGTCTATATTTGTTGTTTGGCTTCGTCTTTAAATCCTTTGCAGCTTTTATTTTCTGTTGAGCTGCTTAAAAATCGGTATTAATGCTTGTTTTCTTATGTTGCTTTGGTGGGGGGTGGGTTGCAGAGGGGATAACATCACCATAATTCATAAGAAATTCTTTTTATTGTTCAGATATTCATGAGTGCATTTTTACAGCAGTAAAGTAACTTAATTATTAGCTTTGCTGTCCCAGGCTATAGGAGACTATGTGCTGTAGGAGACTATGTTGATAGATGCACTAATTGCTATTTCTTTTCTAGTCTTTCTTATGCTTACTGATGCTAATTCCAACTTTCTGAATCTTTTAATTTCTGGCAATGTCTCTTTTTTACCATGCTGCTCTATGGATTATAAAGGTGGGGATATTAGCAAAGTATATCCATCCCTTTTAAGTTATTCAGTACACAACCACAACACCTCAAATGAATTAGATTACTGTAGCACTTACAGGCAACATTTAGCTGTTCCAAATGATTCAAGAAGGGCAATCAGCTACAAGAATGGCTGGCAAATGACTCGCCAAAATGCAGAAGTCTGGAGCAGCACAGAAGAAAATGCTTCTCCAAAGAGAAAATCTCGTAGCTGTGATGATCTGTTAACAGATGATCGTGACAGCTTTCCTGATGCACAGGCCAAGGCTGAAAGCATGGGCTCTCTGTTATGTGAGGAGGACTCCAAAGAAGTTTGCTCAATGAACTGGAACTCCCCATATGTTGAGGGCCGTGGCAGTGGTAGGTCAAGAGTTCGTCACAGATCTGCACACGATGCTCCAGGTTTCCTGAAAATGTACAAAAAGATGCACCGCATCAATCGCAAGGACTTGATGAATTCTGAGGTGATTTGTTCTGTGAAGTCCAGAATACTGCAGTATGAAAAAGAACAGCACAAAGGTATTCTTCAAGGCTGGAGAGAGTCTTCTACTGAAGAGGTGCCCAGAGACATGGTGCCAACCAGGATATCTGAATTTGAAAAATTAATTCAGAAGTCAAAATCAATGCCTAACCTTGGTGATGAAATGTTGACAGCTGCTACATTAGAGCCTCCTAAAAATGGCTTGTGTCCAAAGAGGCGATTTTCTATCGAGTCCTTGCTGGAAGAAGAAACTCCAGTCAGACATCCCTCTCAGGTACAACAGAGCTACAAGTCTAAAACCCTGGTGCCAATTCATATTGAAGTGACCAGTGATGAGCCACAACGATCACATATAGATTTTTCAGACAGTGATCAAGATGGAGTGGTTTCTGATCTCAGTGACTTTATCCAGATAGAGGGTTCATCCTTTTGTAGTGAAAGTGACTTTGATCACTTTTCCTTCACATCATCTGAAAGCTTTTATGGATCAGGCCATCACCACCACCACCATCACCACCACCACAGGCATCTCATCAGCTCCTGCAAAGGGCGATGCCCAGCATCCTACACCCGCTTCACCACCATGCTAAAACATGAAAGGGCTAAGCAAGAAACCACTGAAGATCCAAGGAGACAGGAAGCAGAATCTGGCCTCTCTAAGATAGCATTCCTGGTCAGTCCAGTGCCTTTCCGGAGGAAAAAAAGTGCAGCTCCTAAAAAACAAGCTGAAAAGAAAAAATGCAAGTCATCTGTATTTGAAGCACTAGATTCTGCACTTAAAGACATCTGTGACCAAATTAAAGCTGAAAAAAGACGGGGAAGCTTGCCCGACAACAGTATATTACACAGACTTATTACTGAGCTGCTTCCAGACATTCCAGAAAGGAATTCATCTCTTAAAGCTCTGAAAAAGAGTCCCATGCACCAGCCTTTTCATCCACTGCCTCAAGATGGTGCTATCCATTGTCCACTGTACCAGAATGATTGTGGAAGATTACCTCTTAGTGCCTCTTTTCCAGACATGGATGCAACTAACAACAACGATAGTGCACTGTGTTTCCAAGGTGGATTAACTTTCTTCCTCTATCCTTGTGATTGACTTATCCAGCCTTACTCCCTGTGTTTCCCACCCTTTCTCATTCCATTTTTGTGTCGTCTATAAGAAGCTTTCATCCCACAAAATCCTTAATGAAGGATGTCATTTTCATGTAGGTGTTGAGGATAGACAAATTTGCTATCTATTCACAAATTACAGCAGTCAGGACAACTGAAGTAACAGTGCATTTCAATGAATTGGTTATTAGTTCTATAAATTACAGTGATGTTATTAAGTAATGTGGGGTTTTTTCCCCCAGAAAAATATCTAACAGAAGGGGAATTCATGCATCATAAGATGCTGGTCAAACTGAAAACAATATGCAGATAATCCTTCCTGTATTAATTTAAAAAAAAAAAAATCTGCATCCAAAATGTGTTATTTTGTTAAATGTAAGTGATAAAAATCACAGAAAGTTGATTCTGTTTTCTTATGAATCCGATGCTTTATATTACTTTTTGTGAATAGATGATAAGGTCATTTTAGGAAGTTTCCATTTCCACTGTTCAAAGAATAGATTTCCAATTTCTGTGGCAGCAAAACTAGTTCTTTTCATAGAATTTTAATATATCTGTGAAGTTTTAGGAAATTTCCTATCCTCTTAAAAGGGAAGTTCTCAATAATCAAAACTTAAATGAAATTGTCAGGGTGAGTATGACCAATGTTTAAGTTACTGCTTTGAGTTGTTTGTCCTTCTACTGCATTTTTTTTTTCTCAAAAACATTTACTTGAGCCTAAAATGTTTTTAAAATTTAACCTTATAATATTAAAAGAAACAAACTAGATCCACAGCAGGAGTGCACAAAACTGTATTGTAGATAACTTAGATTAATATCTTTGGCAAGTCTGTAGTTTATTTCTCTTTTTCAATGGTACCATTTCTTAGTTCAAGAATTCTGCTTCTAGACATAGAGTCCTTTGACAGAGTATCTTTGAGAATTTAATGAAATTACAAAGCTATTCTTGAAATCACCACTGGATGTAATAGAAAATATCTTTAACATACAAATTAAGCAATATTTGATCAGACTCATTTTATCTTTATTCTCATATCTTTTTATGTAACTTTTGCAAGTAGCACAATAGTAAATATGTATTTCAAGAGAAATCAGAATTCAAACTGTTATCATCTCTTCTTAACTAGTTATAACAGACATATTTAGAACAGAAAATTTGGTAAAAAAGGGCTGTAAAATGCAGTTTAGGATTGAATTAGTCATACATGAGGCCTGATCATGATTAACCCTGGCTGACCATACTACATGATGAGACTGAAGTTGTTGGAAATTGCACTGGTCACATATTACAGTGGACTTCTGATAGCTTCTTCAGCTATGAAGGAGCCTGGCATAAGGAAAGCGATACACTCTGTCAACATTAATATCCTTAAAGTGGCGTGGAGAATGAGTAAAGCAGAATATTCCATTGATTTCCATCAGCACCAGTCATGGCTTAGCTCTACTTCTAATCAAGTTTCCTATTTTTGGATCTCTGTGGATCTCTTACAACCACCATCACAAAGAGACCCCAAGGTCATAGCAAAAAAACCACTGAAAACTACCACTACTGGCTGCATAAGGAGCTGTAGAGAAATACAGGAAATTGTTTATCCTAAAGCTTCTTCATTTTCACTCCTTTCCCATGTACTTCTCTTTCTGCTAGAGATTAAAGAAAAAAAATAATAGATATGGTTGGAGGCATTGTATCTTTAGGTTTGTGCAGTGAGCATAGATCCTCATTCAGGAATACATGCCATATCAAGAAACCTCTCCAGAACTGGGACTGTGATATACTTGCTGTGAGTGACATGCTTGGAACCAATGGCATAAATAATACAATGATCTCATTTTTTTGCCTACAGTATATTTATCAATAGCTTTGATTTTTTCGGTTTAGCCTGTAGCCCACTAGAGACCATTTACATCTTTTTTCTGTAAGACCCCAACATAATGGATGAGGTGCTTTCAGTTCCTTTCTTTTTAACCACTTGTACTCCTTTGGAAATACATGAACTTGGTAAGAACAGATTGTGGGAATGAAGTCAAAGAAGACAAACATCTATCACGTGTTTTCACTAGCAGATATCACTGTGGCAGTAGGAGACTAAAACAGCACTTCTGAGAAGTTGAGAGGCAGTTCATTTCATCCTCTGGTCTGAAATAGTTCTATTTTCATTTCACACTGGCAACTTGCAGAGCTGTAGAATATATAAGATTTTCATTTCATTCTTATTAAAACATGAAAAGATACCATCCTGTAATAAAACATTGGTAAACTGTACTTTAGAGAAGTCTGCCACATAGATTGGTGAGTCATGATTTGTATTCCATCTCTTAAAACAGAGTTGTTTTTATGAAATAACTTCTTTTTAAATTCCCTTGTGCTGCCTAACATGTGCCCCTGGTAAAGTAGAAATGCATCTTAGATCACTTAGGAGGAAACAATGTTACTTCACTATTTTCTCATTGAAGCATGCTTGAATCATGTTTTGTGCATGTAATTATGTGTTTATATTGTTGGCATTCCAAAACAGTGTCATGCAACCTGATGAAGTCCCAGTACTGCTGTCATGTCTTCCACCTGGCGCAGTAGGGGTGCATCCCTTTGTACAGTGAGGCATAATTTTGCTCTCTCGATCCCCTCTCATATCTTTTCTTCTGCTGTGGATCAGAGGACAGCCATTGCCTTTGCTTAAGAGTTAGTGTCTTTTTTTTTTTCTTTAAAGGTGCACTTAACCATCATATCATGTGCTTTTCTTTCTATTAAAGGTAAAATAATAGATTTCAATATCTTTTCACCTCCCTAATGAAACCAAGCAGCATTACACATTTGAATGGTTTTGTTTATTGTAGTTTCACATCATTTCTGTTTTCAGTAGACCAGGAGTCTCCTGGAAGCTATTCTTCTGCTTTCACTGATGTGGGACGATGTACTCCAAGGGAGAGAAGAGGAACTACAGACAAAGAGGTAGTGAAACAACAATAAATAACACAGGAACATCCATATGGGAAATTGATAACATATTTGAGACAAGATTTGTGTTGGTTTTAAGACACTGTAATAATGCAGACCAAAGGAACAGTTACTTATCAGATCATCAGGTGGGACAGCATCTTCCTTTTCCATTAAGGAGGATTGGTACTTCAAGAAATTAAAATAATGTCAAGCTTTGTAAGATAAACTGTGGACTTCTAGTTACTATTAAATAGATATGAACATAAATTTACTATTTATTGATAGATTCTGTCAAAGTTGACCAGAGAGGGTGTTTGGAACAGAGAAGAGCAGATGTGACTGGGGAAAGGCTCTTTTGAGATTTAAAGCATTATATAAAGAAACTGCCTTGGTAGTTTGATGCAAAACATCTGTATCTCACCATTATTTTTGTTTGGAGAAGGAAAATCACTCTTGTTGATGTGTTAGACAAAACCACTTCTCCTAATAGCAAACACTAATGTCTGTAACAATTGGTGATGGTAATTATATACTGATTACTCGTATTAGTGCTTTGGAAGAGGTAGTGGAAGCAGGCATACCAATGTTAAAGTAACACAAAGTATCACTGAAAAGTGCACTTTGAAAAATGAAGTGTATTATTTAGTATCTTAAGAATAATTATAGATGTGACTGCAAATGCACTCCAAACAGGCTTCAGGGATTTTATTCAATCATAAAGTACATTTAAATTAACCAACATCTACAGACCATGGATTGTTAACATTTTTGATTGATTTTTATTAAAATATTGTACAAAATAATGGCAGCATAAGAGAGTACTATATTTTAATGGCTAATATTTAAGGTTTTGCTCTGGGCTATCTACCTTGCTAAATGGTGGTACAGTTAGAACTGGATTCAGATCCATTTACAGTCCACTGACATGTTTATATTGCTGCAATTTGATTAAGAGTCTGATTTAAAAAAAAAGGAAAAAAAGACTACTCATTACAAAATAGAGATAACAAATGTTCCTTTTAAAGAATCTCATGACATAGAAAGTCATCTTTCAGTTTGAAAATACATAAAATACTTAAATTACAAGCCATTTTAAGATCATTGTAATTTTAAAAGATGAAAGAAAGGCTTCTGTATTTCCAGTGTGCTTTGTAAAGTGCAAAGTATTTTGTATTTAATCAGCTCCACTGTTCTTTTAATATTATCCCCTTTCTTCTGTTATTTGCTTTAGTAGTTATACTACCAGCTGTACCAAAATCAAGAGAGTGAAAAGGGCTTAGCTATAGTTGATATGAATATCACCTCCTGTCTAAAAGGCTGTTTTTAACAACAGCAAGGAACAGGAAAATGGTTTTAAATGTAGGCTATCTTAGACCTGTCATGGAAAATTGTATTATCATTACAAAATTCAAATTGACAGGAACCCTGCAATAAGTTTAGGAACGTGTTTGTTATAGTGAAGATAATGTTCTGGGTATGCTAAATTTGCTAGCCTTTAAATTACAAGTAGGGAGAGAACCCAGTCAAGAACATAGGGAATAAAAGTAAAATGCAAAATTTACAAGTGTCCCTTTTTATTCCTCTCATAAAAAGATGTACACCCTTACTTCCATACAAGTAGCATCTCTTAGAAATAGCATAATCAGCTCATGCTAGTCGCTAGTATATCCTAGAGAGAAATTTTTTTAAATGTAGCAATCTTATCTGTGTAAGTACTTGCAGAGAAACACTGAAGAACTTTACCAAGTACCCTCATATAATACTGTTTATCTCTGGCACCTTCCTCTGAAGTATCTGGTGATGGTTACTTGCCAGCTGCAGACACTAGATGAGTGAGGCTGTTGGGCCGGATCACAGTTCGTGTTTTCAGCAGAGCTTTGAAAACAGTGAAAGTTTAAGTGTCAGCTGCACAGGTGAGGAGAGGTAGGGCTGTTTAACAGGTTTATTTTTGAAACAACATTGAGCTTGCATGTACTTCGTGATAGAACTTGATAAATATACGAAAGGAGTGATATAATGTGATTGCCTGTAACAGCAAAAGAGCTGCACAGATGACTCAGGAGATCAGCTCCAGTCCTGTGTTTCTCAAATTTTCTTAAAACTATGAATGTGATTATAGAAATTCAAAATATTCCAAATAATTTCCAGTTGTCGGAGTAATTTCTCATATATATATGTATATATATAGAAGTAATGCAGTATTTGCAATTGAAATTAGCCTAAAGGTAACAAGTTTAACAGAGAAGGCATCTAAAATATGACAGAATATTAGGTACACGAATTTACGTTGTACCTAGAAAGCTAGTTGTCTACAAGTTACATTGGCGTAGTTAACTTTTTTATTTACTTTGGTAGTTCTGTTAAACATAAAACTGAAAAGCAGTCTGTATTAAAATTTAGCTGCTATTTCTGTTTTTAGAAAACTAAGTCCCAAACACCTAACTGCCTTAAAAAAATATGAAAGCCATATATTTAGTTGCCTGTTTCTGCAAGAACCACTGTAGAGCACATCCTTTTCATTTTGAGTCTTGGTCACCTTTTTCAAAGTTGAAACATGTTTATCATATAGTAATACTATCTGAATGTATTAATCACTTTGCCTGCTTTTCAGAAACTGCCAGCTAGAGCTGTATATGACTTTAAAGCTCAGACTTCTAAGTAAGTATTAGACTTTTGTTCATTTAAGAATTCATAATTCAAGCAAACTCTTTCTTGAACTTGTAGCAGCTTAACTGCTATTTAAGCCAGTTTCAACAGCAAATGCCACGGAAACAAGGACCCTGCTTGCTGTCACAGTAGTCCCTGCGTTAGCAAACTGTGTGAGAAGTCATAATAAAAATGTCTGTTAAATTATTATATCCTCCATTGTATCTGTTAGAACACATGAATGGCTGTGCATCTTCAACCTTCTAGAGCATGAGTCCTGAGGGTCACCCACTAAATGCTTTTCATTTGTTGTGAATTCTATTCAGGTTACACAAGGTAAAGTGCTTTAAATACTGTCATGGGCTTATAAAAATTCTGTATAATTCTTCAACACTTTTCTGTCTGTCTTAATGTACGCAGGCTGTCTGCAGGATGTGACAAGTACCATACCAAGACAGCAGTGGTCCATAAGAAAAACAGGATGAGGAACCACTAATTTAGGATATGAGAGAGTTGAAGTAGAGTGCCTACATTTCATTCCTGCTGTTGTTCCAATGATCCAGGGCATTTAACAATATTCAGATATGGCCCAACATTGACACTAGAATTACATTAGCTGTGTCTGGGAAAAACTCAGAACATAAATTATCTGAACAGCAGCTTAGCTGTTGAAAAGCCAAATGGATGATGCAGCAAAGATCTCCCAGGCCAGGATCTGAAAATATTTTTAGTGATTTTGATAATTCCCCTTTTTTGGTATTCAACATTAAACGTATCACAGGTTTTGAATATCAGAAATGGTGAGAACATGATCCTGTGTTCTTCAGGCTTCTGATAGCTGTCTTGAAAAAGAATGGGTAGAGCAGAAGCACACCATGTTTTGCTATGAAAAGGTAGTGATAGGCCATGGGGACACAGGTTATACTTTCTGGTTTTCCCTACTGATTTCATAAAGAACACCCTTCTGATGCCTGTCATAAAAGCAGTACTTAAACAGGTGATCCAAAAGACATCATACTTGCATGCAGATGCTATACTTATTGCTCTGGAAGTAACAGGCAATATTTCCTTGGAATCACAGTGTAAAACAGGCCTGTATAACTTGCAGGTACTAAACAGGATTCATAAATGTGAATCACTTGATTTTATATGGTATGATCAACTGGTAAATGACTACAGCCATGACACTTTTTCTTCAAATGTGTAGTTGTTACATTCTGTTTCAGTTCCAAACTGTAAAGATCTCAGGAACTATGAAGGTAGAAGAGTTAAATGTACAGCTTTAAACATCTGATATAAATAAATTTGTTGCAGAGAGCTGTCCTTTAAGAAAGGAGATACTGTCTATATCCTCAGGAAAATTGATCAAAACTGGTATGAGGGTGAGCACCATGGAAGAGTTGGAATATTCCCAATTTCTTATGTTGAGGTTTGTTCTCTGTTTTAATTCCTTTAATTAATTTGGGTAATAAGTCCACAAACCACATGAAAATGATGAAAATCTGTGGGTTTTCTTTTTCCTTAGAAACTTTCTCCTCCAGAAAAAGCACAGCCTGCCAGGCCACCTCCCCCTGCACAGATTGGAGAGATTGGAGAAGCTGTTGCCAAATACAATTTCAGTGCAGACACAAATGTGGAGTTGTCACTTAGAAAGGTACAGTTTAGAACTATCTTCCGTCAGAACACCATGAAAGTGTCTACTGCTACACTGAATCAATACTGTGCTTTGGTGCACTCAGCATTCATAATTTGCCATGCACAAAGCAATGCCATGGTAGGAAACTACTAACAAAATAGTTTGTTGGCTAGCAGTCTTCCTCAGCTACCTGAAAATAGCATAAGTGTGTTGTGCATGTAAATTGGATGGTGGTAGATGAGCATATGCGATCATCTGCTAACTGCCCACCTAAACATCAAGTTTTCTCTACAATTATCCATTCCTTTTTATTATTATTATTCATGGCTGTCAAAATTATTATGAATCTAGAATAAATAGAAAATTACAGAAGATAAAAGATACAGAAAAAATGGCTCAGAGATATTTTTGGGAATGTATCAGTTCTTGAAAATACTTCATTTAATAACAGTCTACTTTTTATAACATTTTATTATCAGTTCTATGCACATCCTGGTAGTTATACTGTATTGCACATGAGCAAAATAACTGTTTATTTTCTGAAGTTTGTGAGACACTGGAATATTACCACTGTAGAGAAACTTTATTATTGCAGATAATAAATACTCAGGTGTAAGTAGTATGTACTTCTTATCCACTGGGAAGTTCGGCGTCATACATTTAGTTTTTTTAAAGAATTAGATTTTATAAAAGCTTTTCAGTGGTTTGTTTTTCTTTTGAAATAAAGTAAGAATACGGTTAGTTGTTGCTGACCTAGAGCTTAAGCCAGCATTACTGAAAATAATGGGTTATTTTTACTCATTAGAAATTAGTAAATGTCAAAGAGGTCTAAAAAAAATTCAGGAATAGGAACTTAGAGAAATTATGGGTTGGGGGTAATTCGGTGACTTATTTCTTTTTAAAATTACCTTTTGTGTTTATTGTGGTGGTCATAATCTTGACAGCCAAATTTGGGATTTTTTTGAAAAGTTAACTTGCACTGGTTTTCTTTTCTTCCATTTCACTAAAGATAGTTTTAGTGAATTCCACCTATCTACCTGCAGAAAAATATTAAAGAAACCCAAGAGGATGCAAAATTAATAGGAAAGGATTTGTTACAAAAAGGCACATGATAAAAAGCACATCATGTGAAACAAAGAAGGGGATAGCTCATTAAGTTTCACTACAAAGAAAGATTGAGTAGAAAGTTGATGGTTTCCATTTCAGTTACTGAGCTCCCTAAAACCAGTAACTGAGCCACTGCCCATCTGTTTTACCCAGGAAAAGCACTTCTTTCTCTCATATTTCCCATGGACTCATTTTTTAGCTTTCTACCTCCACTTATTTCAGTTTTACTGATAACAAACCACTTGCATGGGTTTTATTGTTTAACTTTTATCACTTGTAAGGAAAAATGGGCATAACAGTCACTGTTGCATATGATAGTGAGGGTGTTAGCTGGTAGTTTTGCCAGCAATTAAAGTAGGTTATGTTCCAAAGAAAAGTGTTAATATTATTCTCGCAACCAAGAGTAGAAGACTAAGTGAGATTCCCCTCTGATAAAAAATAATAGCATTTTAGTCTTGACTAGCCCCTCATTTTGCTGGAATTTTGCTGGTAGTTTTATACACAGTTATTATAAGTGGGAGTAGAAATGTGGAAATGGAGATGATGCTCAAGACTGATGGGAAACTCCCTGCTCTGCAGGGAAGATGATACTGTGTGTTAAAATAATACCTGCTATTCACAAAATACTCTTACAGTGTATGTGCTGATAACTCATTTTCATAATGCATTTCAGGGAGACAGAGTAATTCTTCTCAAGCGAGTTGATCAAAACTGGTATGAAGGTAAAATACCAGGAACCAACAGACAAGGCATCTTCCCTGTTTCCTATGTAGAAGTCATCAAAAAGAATGCATCAAAAAGTGTTGATGATTATCCTGACCCTCCAATCCCCCAAAGCTATTCTAGTGACAGAATACACAACTTAAGTTCAACTAAGGTAAGGATTTTTTTTTTCTTTGCTGTCACCCCTAGAGTGGGTGTTTGTGTAATTTTTTTTTAACACAATAGATAACTTAGGCATTAAACATACTACATTTTCTTTCCTTCATAGGTAGAACTGCATTACTGTCTTGTTAATAAAGTATTTTAATAGCCAAGTGTGTGTCTTACAGTCTGCCAGGATTTATGGTCTTTTCTTCATTAGCTGTTATGTTACTGAGAGTAGGGCTAGGCAAAATTTAGGCAGAAAAATCAAGTCAATGGAAAAAAATTGTATTTGGGAATCTTAGCAAGAATTTGAGCATTAAGTATGTATCAAGTAGACTTTTCATAGTGCAGTGTGAAGACATTCCCATAACACAGCTGTACTAAAAGCCTATGGTCACATAAGCATGCAGGACACAGCTTGCCAGGACCAGTTCTGTGCCTTTCAAAGTAAAGAAAAATAGTGATCCTGTACTAAAACCTTCCTCCTTTTGCCATTTACAGTCTACAAGGAGGCTGTTGTTACATTCTTTGGGGTGGTACAACAGTACCACCTAAATTGTTTCACACATTGTTAATGAACTTGGATTCAGACCTTTAAAAGTTTTAGTTTTTCACACCAAATGTGTGTCATAGGTTCTGAATTGTTTTCCTTCCTAGTCTAGACAACTACCCCAGGTCATACTACAGGATGTTGCAGAGAGATTCCTGTGTTACTATTTATCATTCACTTGTGAGATTTCACAGTCATCTGTGCAGGGAACATCTTTGGCAGTGACAGAAACTAAAGACAGTTTCTGCATACAAACTGTGATTAGCATTAACGTAGTATTGATAATTTTGAAAGCTCGAGATGGAAAATTTTCTAAATCTTCCTCTTTACCTTTGTTCTTTATCTCTTCATCATTGGGCAGTGTATAATTATAAACTTCTTATCCTGCTATTAATCTCTCTTTCAGTTGGTTTTGTCCCTTTTTCTACAGTATTTGAATACTGGTGCTCATTTACATGCATCAACTTTGAAATAAGTTCCACACTTATTTACAATTTTGGGGTTGTAAAAAGCTACCCAAAATGTCATTTATAGGCAACAGTGGCCTCTGAACATAGTGCTTATGACTAAACAATATTAGCTGGTTTGGGACAGTTGCTAGAACAGGTCTTGTCTGGTTTTCCAGAACATCTCACAACAGAGATCTAGATCCTCTCTCTTCTATTCCAACAAAACTGTTGAAGTAGCATAAAATTCTGTAGCTGCCAACTGAGGTATTCATAAGCTAGGACTCCTTATTGTTATAGGAACCCAGAGGTACCTGAGGGCAAATCAAGAGTAGGAGGCAGCTTAGGTGCTCCATATTCTGGAGATGTCTCTCTGTTCAGAGGTGCTTCTCCACATTTTATATGGAGCAGGCTTGTCTCTAAGGTGTCCTGCAGCTAAAGCTGGTGTTTGTGTAACCTGCATAACCCATGTTGAGCACAGGTGATGCTTCAGAGCATTTATATCCATATTACAAAACCATGCTGCCACTATTATTAAATTAGTTATTACTAAATTAGTTCTGTAGGGGACTACATTGGAAGAAGCCTTCCTTGTAACATGCCATCATTGGGTTCTAGCATAAGTTTAAAAAAAAACCTCCAAACTTCTACTGAGACTCTTAGACAGACATCTTGTTTCTGTATTAAACTGTATTCAGAAATGGCAGTACCATGTAAGAAGACATGTTGTTCCCGACTACCTAGAAGAACTTCAGCAGTCCTGAAGGTCTTCTGGAGTTCACCAGACTTACTGATACCACTTTTCCTATTCCTTTGGAGGTTTTTACCACATATCTCTAGATTACTAGAGCAATTGCACTAAAGTTCTCTGGCCTAATGGCAATAAAATAAATAAGCAATAAAAGTCAGGAGCAAGTTTTGCTGTCCATAACTTTGCCTAGTCCATCTGTATCTTTAGACCTAGTACAGCTTGTAGCCATGGGAAACTAAAAAATGGCAATGTCTCTTCTGCATTATTATTGCCCTTAATACCATACATTAGAGGCTGCTTACAGAAGACCCTGTAACAAAGGTTGTCTAACTATAAAATAAAGCTATTTGCCTCAAGAAAACTCAAGCAGAAGGTAAGTAAATTAACCTTCCTATTCTGTGACATTAATTTAGACTTTTGAAATAGCACATTAATACTTAAGTCTGTAGTAGTCCAGATAACTTAGAGATTACATCTAATTATTCTGGATAGTTGTAACAATGAGATCAAAATATTTTTTCACTCAGTTTTAATTTTGAGGGTTAACAGTAACAAAAATGCATTTTCAGTATTTACTGAAGCAATGGATATCTACTGATGCTGTGTACGTATGACTCACCAGTCTCTCATTCTTAGAAAAGGACGTTTCTTTACCAGAAGGATGCTTCAATCAATATTGTGTAACACTACTCAAAATATACTGCTGCATACTGTGCTGTCACTATTTTAAAAGCATTGTTGACTGCCTACATTCAATTTGAATTGAATGTACCTTTCACAAGTGTTGATGTCATTTTTGAACTTATAGGGTTACTTTTGAAAAAAAACATTCTGTAGCTGTTCATGCCTTAATAAAAGTATGCAATGTATTAAAGATGTTTCTTAAACATTTACCCAGAAGTATTAAGAAAAAGTAGAAGTATTAACTTTGAATAATTGGAAATCACCTCAGTTTTTATACTTTAAAAGAAATACTTAATGACACCTGAAATGTATTTCTGCAAGTGCTATTCTCAAAATAATAGTAATGGTTTGGGGAAAATTTTGTTAATATTAATTGTATGATTTAATAACTTGTGACAGGCTCACTAACAGAGCACCATAAATAACATAACTTTAGCAGATCAAATGCAAGTTGCCTTCATGAATGTAATGATTCAGTTCTGTCTTAATGCCTGACATTTATGCCTCAAGCCAGAACCTGATACAGTTTCATGTTTCAAATGTCTTTCCTGCTGTTCTGATTCATGTAGTAGTGATTTCAGACACCCATGGTCACTGAAACTGTACCCTGTAATACAGATGATCACACAGACGTTTTTCTTTTTCAGTTTACGCATATCCTAATTCTCTGTCATGCTTATTTATTTGAATTCCCATGTTGTTCTTATTTTTGAAGTTGCCTTCCCAAGCACTGTTCCCACTTTCCAGACAACTTTCCTCCTCTTGGTCACACATTGATCAAAAGATTCTCCAGGCTGCCACTAGTGATTTATTTTCAAGGACTGTTGGTGTTTCGCCTTCAAGCACATGCAACTTAACTTCTCCATCAGTTCCAGACAGTTTTCTTTGTGACTTAGAAGAACTCAATTCTTTGGCATTATCAACCTCTCAAACTGTAGCAATATCCCCAGGTAATAGCATTCACCAAGTTAAGGATGATCATGTTATTCCAAATACAGAAGTGTCTCTCAGCTCTTCTACAGCTCTTCCTCTGTCCTTTCTTGTATCTACCTCTGTATCATCTTCAGCCAGCTCATCTCATGACATAGCATATAAACACGTCAGCAACAATACCAAATCAGGAAAAGATAAAGGCTTGAGAGATATAATTGACCCTTTAGTTACTGAAGTACCTAGAGACTTGTTAGATACTACAAGAGAAGGTGAACATGTTGGCGCTCTCCGTAACATCCCTTCACCCTATGAAGGTGGTTCCAAGTCCAGAGTGCTAGCTACAACTGCTGAAAACGAAGAGGAAATCTTTACTGCAGATCTGTCACTTAATATAGGGGATCAGTCAAAGCCTCAAGAATCAGATTTCTACGAAGAACAAGACACAACCGAAGAACTGACAAGACTCTATATAGAGGAGGATCTGGTACATGACAGTTTAGAATTCCCAGTAGCAAGTGGAGGAGGCTCTATGGATTGTTATGAAGGATACAATTCACCAAATATTGATAAGGTATTTTAATTTCTGAAATACCTGGGTTCTCTATTCAGATAACTTAGTATAAATATTCTCTGCCTTTACTTACATTTACATGTTTGTATTGTGCACAGGCACAGCTTTATGCAGTTACATTCGATAAAATTTGAGCTCTGAGCAACCTGATCTAGTGAAAGGTGTCCCAGCCCATGGCAGGAGGTTTGAACTACACACTAAGGTCCCTTTGAACCCAAACCATTCTATGATTCTACAATTAAAAATTGTCAGTGTTAAGGGATAGTCCCTTCTCAGAAGCAAGCATATGCACTGCTGTAAATTCTGTAGTGCATCAGTTGTGTTCGTCCTTCTGTCCCTGTTGGTTGCCATTGAGCTTCTGATGTAAAAAGCCAGTGAATGATTTTCCTCACTGTCTCATTCTGTGCTGCCCCTTTTGAGCCAGAAGGCCCCAGTTCTCCAGAAGGGAGGGACATGCCTCCTCCAGAGGCCCTGTGGTTTGTACTTCCCATATGTCACTTCACCAGCTGATATATTTATAGCAGGCTCTGTTACGAGAATGTGACTAATAATAACAGATCAGATTCTGTTTGGCAGTTAGACAAATGCTTCCTCCTGAAACCCTCCCCAGTTCCTCTTTGGGACAGCACATCCCTGAATTATCCCAAATGTGTGCTGGCCATTAAATGCCACAATACCACTATTTGTGTGGTTTCTAGGCAAAGTTTTAGAACAGACTTTCTTTCTGTCCAGCACTTCAACAGACTGTTCAGGCATCAGCTTTGGCTGTGAACATGCAAATCAGATGCTTAGGGCAGTATGTTTTTGGCCAAGTTTAAAACTAGTTAACTAGAAAGATTTTTCAGGCTATCTCTACCCTTATTTAACCTGAAAAACACAGGAGAAAAACATAAGAATAGAGTTGAAATCCATGGCCACAAATGGCAACATTTCTGTGATTTCTGAGAAAAGAAATCTCTTCCAGAAATGTAGACTGACTAATAATAAAATTAGCATGACATTAGTGATTGTTCAGATTAGTTACATGTCTCCTTATTGAGCACTTGACATCCTTCACAGCTGGTTTTATAGCACAACTTCTCATTTTTCTTGAACATTTAAGCCAGCTCTACTTTTTGTGGGAACATCAGAAGACTCTGATCCTCCTTTCCACCTTTCTTCCAATCTTCCACTTCACTCTGCCAAGGCACCTACTTTCCACTCCGTTCCTACAACATACCAGTCTATTGCTTCCCTCCCACCTCCCCTCCTCTCTAAACCGTTACATCAGCAGGAGAAAGACTCACCACAGTTAAAGGTAACTGCACCTCTTGATTATGGATTGTTGCAAATCTTCATGTATATTAAATAACTGCAAGGCTAACACTGAGTTTGATCTTTTCAGAGGTACTGTTTTGTTTACTAATATTAAATATTTACTAATATTAAATAACATTAACACAGGTAGTATTAAAATAGGCCTTCTTCAAATGAAACAAGATAAAACTGCCCATTATGATACAATGAAATGGTTTAAGGAGACACCAGTGACAGAAAAGCAGAAAGCTTCCACTCAATTTCCAGTCCATACGAGGACAACGGAGTAAATAGAGTAACTCATTTAATTGCATAGAACAGAACTGAATTCAAGTACACAGAAACTAGGTAACATTTGTGTTTGTGTTTTCAATTTCAATCCAATGCCTGGAGGAACAGTCATAAATTTCACAGTAAAGCATCACTGCAGAGTCATGCTCTAAATACCAATTCTGTTAGTCAAGGACTGGACGAAGATTATTCCCTCTTCAGGATTACAGTTTGTGTCAGCATTGCAGCTCTGGCAGAAAAAAATCAAAACTGAAGAGTTGCTCTAGGTAGACAAAGTTAATTTCCAGTGCTGACTTCCAGGGAGTTCATTTGCTCATGAAAGGAGAAGTCATGCAAAAAGAAACTATCCTAGAAAGCTGATCATTACATCTATGCCAGAAATCCTGCTTTCTGTTTTGCTTTGTTTTGTTTATCTCTATCCTGTCTTACAACCTGCATTCACAAGAAACACAGATGTAATGGACTTAAGGAAATCTTAAGATCTACCAGATCAGTTGGAATTTTTCCTGAAGTAGGGAGGAGACATAAGGCTTCTTTCCCGGGCATGAATCTGTCATGGGCTTAGGTACATTCCACCTCAAAGAAAGAGTAAAACAGAGTACTGCACTTGTTTTTGCAACTTTTAATAATTTATCAGTTGGTGCAGTGCTTTTGATGCTTTTGCTTAGCCTAACCAGCAAAATTCAGAAAATCCTTCTTCTACACTGAAATTCTTTTCAGTTGACCCTCATATTCTTTGCCCTTGTTTGAGCATGTCAAGGTACGTTAATCTCAGTTGAAAATAAACAGAAGGAATATCTGTTTTGAGAGTTAAAATATCTGCCCCAGGAAACCGCCTAGGCAGTGTATTGCTCTTAAATGGACAAGGCAGGAGGCAAGACATTAAATAACCAAGGGGCACGATTCCATCTTACAGACACAAGAGCCTGAGTACCCAGAAGAACGGGAGGTCTGGGGTCTTGTTATAGCATTCTAGGTCTTAATTATTGTTTTCAGTAATTTCAAATCTGGATTATTTTTTAAATCTCAGGAACAGATTCCTTTATAAACTTAATCAGTATATACTTACCTATTTGAAAATTTTCAAAATTATTAGATGCACTCTTACCAATGACAGATTTTTTTGTACAGTATTTCTAAAATCAGATAAATCTTTTCCTCCCAAGGGTAGGGAAACTTCTTTCAGTAGTCAACACTGACATTGCCAGGATAGAGAGTTGGATTAAGTGTAAGCAGGTTCTGGCTGCCATCATTTCTTGCTTAATTGCCAGATGGGGCTTGAGAAGACAGGACAGTTCCTATCCTCTTCTCTTTATGCGTGTTTCCCATCATTAAGGTCTGCTCTCAACTGCCACAGCAGAAAGAACACGAGATATTTTGAAAACTCTAATTTCACAACTGAAGGGGGGTTCTTCAGAAAGTTCTTGAAACTGTATACTGATACTTTTGTAATTTTTGTTGATGTAAAAATACGTACGTACATACGTATATGTGTGTATGTAAATATATTTGGAATGTGGCTGAAATCTAAAGCATGACCAGGGATTTGGGCAATGGAATACAAGGAACTACAGGTGGGAAATGCTACTTTGCACCATATTGGGGGGAGGATGTCCTCCAAAAGAAGAATTCTGAAGACGTGTCCCAAGGAGAAATGCTGACATTTTTCTGCCTCCTTGGACTCTCTTGGTAACCTTTTTGTTGTTGTTGTTGTTGTTGCTGGTATTCTTATTCACCCCTCTCCAAAGAGGAGGCTATTTTTCTATCTTGTCACATTCTACTGACAAACACTCACAAATACCAGAGAAAAGGTTTTCAGTATCATCACTCCACTCCCTCCACATTCCCCCCAGCTCACTCCTGCCCCTGAGAGTTCACATTTGCTGGACACACACCCCTTAAGAACTGAATTCTGACAAATAGTTTTCTGATTTGTAGTGATGCTAAGAAAACGAGGATATTTTCTTGAAGTACTTTCCATCAAGAATTTACTTGCTTTCTCAATGCAAATTTAAGGGTTCTGTTCTGTTTAACAGCAAGAAATTATGACATTTGTCATTGGTATTTCTAAGGTAGTATTTCTGCTTTATGCTGTGGAGTTTTCTGTATTACCAACTGAGCTGTTTCAGGGGTAGAACATGGAAGAACTGTTACATGTAAGGGCATGTGCTAGAACAGCAAAACTTGGAAAAAAGATACAGTGGCAACAATGGAAATACTGTGTACTAATAGTACCTATTTCTACTCATTGCTTTTTGTTATCAAGAAAAGCATGTTGGATTTGCATGTATGAATGAAGCAACAAAAATCCCGTGATGCTTCATTCTTGAACTCGCGCTTGACACAGTTTTTGTGGTTCTTCTAGGCTAATTTAAAGAGAGAGATATTTGTTATGGGTAAGCCTCCTCGTAGCCCAGTGATGACTAAGAGATCCTGCAGCTCACCTGTCAGAGGTCACAGCTATTCACACAGGGTATGGTACTGGATGCCCAGTGTGCAATAACAGCATTTCCATGGACAAGGAGCTCAGTGTCTAGTCCTTCAGTATTTTGCTTTTGCCCAAGTGTCTCAATTCTATCAGTATGCTCTGTTTTCTTCCTGTTGTGCTTCTGTGCTATGTCTGAGTAAAGGCAACAGGTCTGCGTGTGCCAAAACTCATTATATAAATCCATTAGTGTTTTGTATCTCTGCAGTAGTGCATGGTATTTCCAGTGCTACAAGATGAAGAGATCAAAGCTCTTTATATTTAGTCTGGTTTTATTAAAATTACTCCTCTCTTTCAAAGCATTTCTAGTTTATTAAAATTACAGCTTCCAAGAGTCAAAAATTTATACACATTGCATGTATACAGGCTCTTGCATGTATATGGACTGAATTCTTGGGTTTGAATCCATGTCCTTATTTTTCAAAATGTTTTTTTGTTGTGGTGTGATGTTCACTCAATACTGTTCTCTTTATCCAAGCTGTGTCATTCCAGCTTTTCATACCCTTTAGCCTATCCCTTCCTATCTGTAACATTAACTACCTAGCCAGAAAGTCAGGTTGTTTAGAGTTTGCATGGACTTTGCTCAAAAGGTGATCTGCATTATGGAAAAAAAAGACCCCACACAACCTAAACTATGTGAGAATGAGAATTTATGGGTTATATTTTACTTTCATTTTAGGACTGAATTATTCTTTGCATTGGTTTCTTAACATATAGCTCTTAAAGGAGTTAATGGGATGAACTATTTTCCACACTGTTCCTGCTGATTTTAGGTGATCATCTTTCTGGTGGCTCCCTTTTTAAAATTTGAATTTTAGTTTAAGATATGCAGGTTTGTGTAACTTTCAAAGTCTTGGCTTTTTGGCAAGCCTGTGTTTACTACCAGGTATGAAAAGACAGTGTTTTCCTCATCAGTGAAGAAAGACAGTTCAGTCATAGATAGGAAGGACAAGATTCTTGTAGTAGTGGACCAACACCATCTCACTGGAATTCCTGCTTAGAGTGAGATCCATAAAAAAGGTATTACATTTAGCATGTTCCTCCAGATTAATGACATGTAACCAGTATGTTAAGAGAGGTGTACTGGTGAATGTGTAGTGTATTTATTACTTTAATTCCAAAACTAGAAGAGCACAAATCATGCACCTAATTTGCATGCTCAGGACTGTACGCAAGTGCATATTAATTCATGCATGAAAATCAGGGATACAACTGGGACCATTGACTTGATTGCACATTTAATGTTTTTGGGATTAGATCTTGCAGTATTTCCCAGAAAACAGGATATTCTAGTAACCTAGAGTAGTTGAAAGTAGAGGAGTAATTGAAAACTAGAAACAGTCTTTGCAACAGTCCCCTATCCAGCTAATGTCACTGTATGTGGGAATGAGAGCTTAGGGAAAGAAAACAGGAGAAAGCTTCTGGATGTCAGCTAGGGTATTATTGTGGAATGCATTCAAATAGAGAGTGAGTTCCAAGGTCCCCCTCTTCAGACATACCACCATTTACTTCACCCTATTTTCACAAGACTGATTTTGTCAAAGTTTTCTCTGTGGCAATAACATACAGTTGAAAATCTTCAGTCACCTTGATTTTTATTATCTGTTTCTAAAATAGTTAATTAGCAATAAAACATTTGATGAAGCATATGCAGAAAAAGAAGATAATACTGACTGACTTACCCAGTTTCTTCCTGGCTTGGTATTATGTTCAAAGCATTGTATCATTCATAGCATTCTTTAGGACGTTGACTTTCATTTTAGGAAAAATCCTTAACCTCATTTGAGTTCTTTTGCATCTCTGTCTGTGGCAGTGAGGTCAGTTACAAACCTGATGAAAGATTAGCAGAAAATAAGGTCAGATTCCAGTCTAAATACAAAGCATTCTGCCCAATAGACTATTTTCTTCTTGCTTGACAAGCCAGCCATTGAAGGAGGTTTTACTAAGAACTGTTTAATTTACAATCTTTACTGTTGGATTATTTGGTAAAAATTGCACAACTTTTTGTACACTGGCAGAGGAGAGTTAAATGAGAGAGAGAAGACAGTAAAGAGCTTAAAAAATCTTTTCTTTTACTTTGAAAACCTCTTTCCCACTTAGCATTCAATAATACAAATTAAAAATTTGTAATCCTCCTGCCTGCATCTTTAGGAACCTTTTAAAAGTTACACTCTATAGACTGTACAGATAAAGTGCAGACTTCACCATATTTTCTGCACATACACATACAAACTGATGAAAAGAAATTTAACTTCATTAATTTCATTTGGAGATGTTGAGAGGGAAAAGGGAGAAAAATAAGCAAAAAACCCCAAACTACATAGAGTGTTCTTCCTTTCAATTTTTGTTATCACTCTGGGTTGTTTCCTGCTGCCTTCTCTCATTGAAGACTCCATTGTCTTCAAGAGTGAACTGAAATAGTAAAACCAAGAGAGAATCATGGGGCAATAAGACAAATTCCATGGCTTAAAAATAAGGTTACAGTTTGCTCAATTCATGAAAGAAAGTGCTATGAGCAATATTTTACATCCACACTTCTAAAACAGATATGGTTCCCAGACTTGTCTCTACATCATGACCATAAGGCATTCTCAGTCATCAGCAAATATGATCCCTGCTCACATCAAGGGCTTTCCCAAGCAGCTGCTCCTGCACTGTTTCGGGTCCCAGCCAGATTCTAATCAGTCTAAGTGAATGACTTTCTAAGCAGGATATGGTTTCTGTAGGAGGTTAATATTTTTCATTTCCATTGCATCCAGATTTATTGAATATTAGTGGTGGGTAATGCTCCATTAAGAAGGAACATAGTTCCTTTTATAAAGCTTTGCACTGGAAATACAAACTACTTTTTCTGCTGAAGTAAAAGTGTTAATTGTTATTTTCAAACAATTAAATGTATTCTTTCAAAAATTCCTTCTGTTCTTTGACTCCCAACAGCCTGCATGGCTTGAGATGAAATAGAAGTAATTAAAGCATAGCATGTTATGCCTGCTAAGTTAGTACTCTGTGTGTGTCTAATGTAAATTGGTATGGGTTTTGTCTATAAATATTCTGGATTCTGCCATTAAGTATGGGAGATTTTTTTCTGCTTATCTAAAAATATACTTCACGCAAAGAATGTATGATGTTCAGTCGTTGCAACTGAATTTTCTAATGTTATTTCTGTTTCACAGTGAAGAGGCTGATGGATTGTATTCCAGCTTTATACTGTACTATGAATAGAATGGACTGATAAAGTTCACAGTTTGTTTAGTTTTTATTATGGCCTCAAAAAATAGGATCTTTAAACCTGCCAAGATTCAGTCATGTTTCTTTGTCATGTCTCTTAAGAATTTATTGGAGGGGGGACAGAATGGGCTGTTGTTTTACACAAGGTTCTTGAGCAACTGTGTGTCACACCCCTATTCAACTATTTGGACCTTAAACTGCAAATCTTTATTACATTTCAAATCATTTCATTTCAGCCACAGCGCCCTGTGCTTTCTCATGAAAACATACACAGTGGGGGGGAACCGTAAGTATACTTATTGTCTATTAAATCAAAACCTAACATTTAAACAGTAGCCAGCACATCATCAGATAATTTGTTAACTTGCCAAGTACAATTACAAAGAGATTTTGGAGATTATTTACAGAAAAATGCACGATGTAGGAAGATATCCAAGAAGGTCACAGAGGGCAAAGCCTTAGTTGTTTAATTTACATCAAATGCAGACAGACGTGACAACTTACATTGTCTGTACTTCAAAGGAGTAATAACTTTGTAAAAGTAAAATTTGACTCTTCTTTATTCTCTCCATTTTTACATCTCAGCAGAATGACAAGATTCTGCTTGTTAAAGATTTAACATTGCAAGTAAAGATTTAACATTGATTCAACTCATCTGCTCTACTGAGTTGATGCAAATTATTCAGGAACAGTTCTGGATGTGAACAGAGAAAAAAATAACTTGATAATGTTGATCACAGGAACAAAGGCTCACACTTTTTGGTGTGATTTACAAGTGCAATTCAAATATGAGATACAGGAAAGCATTTCTGAAAACTGGAGAAGAACCTAGACCTCAAGTCTTATTTTCACAAACAGTTTAAATGCTTGGAATATTTCGGTGCTGACTATTAAAATGCAAGTTCAGTGCAAGAGTGTTTCAAGATACCTTTTTTTTCCTTGAGTCTTGCATTTGAGTCCTGCTTCAACGATCATTGAAACCAGGAGCCATTCTTCCTCTAGCATCAGAGCACTTCAGCATATGCTCAGTTAGATAATTTCTCATAAATGTATCTAAGGCTTAATGTCTAAAAATATTTTAAAGTTTACCTGTTAGTCACTTGAAGAGAGAAAAGAGTGGCAAAAAGTTATCAAACAGCTATACCACAGATTATATATAATTTAGTTTTAATCTCACTGAAACTACAAGCTCCTGTTGGTATTGTTGAGCATACTGAAGCACCTAACTCGGTTTTGTAAGCAATAATTATCTATTTCATTTTGTTTGATATTGTTTAAGTATTTCATTACTAAATTTATTTATTCCTAAAATTAAAAATAGAAATACATTTAAATTGCCAACCAACCATTCTTTGCTTTGAATATGTATTCTGTCAGTGTTGTTAACGATATTAGAGTTTTCATACTTAAGAAAGTCTTAGATTAGCACAGAGAGAACGAAATTACTACAGTGGAGTTATTAAAATGGATTATCTGGAAATTACTAAGATTCAATTTCAAAAGTAGAAAAAAAAAAGCATTAATTGGAACATCCTTGTTACTGTACTTGAGTAATTAATTGGTGTGAATCCTGTACATGATATATTACATCTGCAACTCCTGTCCCCTTGGAAGCTGCATTTAATAATTTTTTGGAATATCACTATAGCTCTGCTTTCCTGGAATGATGATAAGCATAACAGAAAATGTTATTGCCAGTTAGTTTTTTTGCACAGGTTGTTGTTACTCCTGCAACACAAGTTACCAGAGGTAATTGCTTAAACAACCAATTTTGTTCCATTTTGTTAATGTGATTAAAATATAAAAATAGAACTTTTCAGACTTACGGAGATAACTGCCAGTCACGAGAAATTAAGTTAAAATCTTTATTTTCTTGTAACAGTATCTTCATTTTTTTTCTCCAAACCAGCAATGTGAAAAATAAGTGTAGTTTAGTCAAGAAGGCCATCATTAAACTAAACCTAGCACCACTCTGTATGTAGGATTTTCAAGCTGGACTTTCAGGAGCAGGAATTTTTTACTAAATTAAACATCTCATTTAAGCCATGAAAACTGCTGGAATGATACAGAGATAACTGAAATACTCAGTACCAGCACATCAACTGGCAAGCTATTTTGTTTTTACTGGGGGAAGTATAATGGCGTTAAGGTTTAAAATTCAGTGAACTGTTGTTAAGACGGAAGGAATGGATATGATTATGTTTTGCTTCAGTATTTTGAAATTAAAACTATTTACTTTGTACAATTTCTGCAGTTGTACCCTGCTTCTTTATATGCAGTCAGTCATATGTGGGGCACAGTTGCTTCCACAAAAAAAAAAAGGCAGATTCTGACTCTGCAGGACTCACAGGCTTGTGCAGCAATCTTCCTGTGGGCTGTCAGCCCGTGCCTTCAGTTCCCCCTAGTGAGTTTATTGCCATTCTTTCAATTCAAAAAACCTCAATTTAAGCCTGTCAAAGAATCTCATACCTCTTTCCATTCATCCACCTAACATCTGCAATCTGCAGCTCCTGGCCAGGGCTGGAGACACAGGTCAGTGTCTGAATACTGTTTGAGTTTCCATGCATTTGTCCCCTGATTTGATTCAAACCTCTTTAACCAGAGAACAGGTTCCCTGTGAGTTTCCAAATAACAATTATGCTCCATAGAGGAGGGCACCTCTTTTATATCAGAGCAAAGGCCTGCCACACGACTTGCAGCTGAGGAGCCCAGGGAGGTCCCTCAGTTACAGTGACAATGTGTGTGAGCTGCTGTCCTGGGCAGCCTCCTCCACAGACACCTCACTTGTGCTGGTGGTCCTTGCTTCAGAGAGCTTAAGGTCAGAGCCACAGTTTTCGATGCTGATCACGGAGGGTTACAGTGCTAATGCATCTACAGACTCCCCCGTAAAAGTCCTCAGTTTTGGTGACTCAACTGTAAAAGAATGCTAAAAAAATAAATCTGTTTTCAAGGCCACTGGTTGAGGAGCAGACCCAGTCTTCAGTGTCAGATCTTTCCAATGAAGTTTTTTTTTAATTTACTCTAAGTTCTTAACTCTCAAGTGCACCAGGCAAAATAAATACTTTTCCCCTCTATTTGCAAGTGTTACTTGTTAGCTAATGTTTAAGCCAGCTCCTTTACTTCAGCAAAGGTGCAAGGAACTCTTACTTCTTTTTAAAACGCATCATTTGTCCTATTTAAGGTTTCAGGCTCTATATAACTATACTCCTAGGAACGAAGATGAATTGGAGCTCAGAGAGGGAGATGTCATTGATGTGATGGAAAAATGTGATGATGGATGGTTTGTGGGTATGTTTTAATTTGGTTGCTTCTTTCTTCTTTTTTTTTTCCCTAACCTTTACTACTCTCTTTGTTTAGTGTCTTTTAAACAACTTAATTTTTGGTATTCAGTGTAATAAACCTGAACCTGGCTTTATCAGGAGAAATCCCACCAACCAAAATCCACTGAAATTAGTGGATGATTTTGCCCTTTCATCTTTTGAAACTGATGAACACAAATTGGCACATCTGCAGTTTGTTGTATAGCATTGTTGTCATTTGTGACACAAAATGGCCTATGTATTACTGTTCTCTTCATAAAGACCAGGTAACTTAAATCTTACTTACATGAATACATCTACAAAATTGACTACTTGTGAGAACCAAGCATTACTGAACAAACAGAGATTTCATAACCAGGCCTAGATAAAGTAGCTTAATCATTTCATAAACCCTCATGCATGTGTAGCTAACTTAATCATCTGACTAGTCCTTAGCACTTAAAAAAAATTGAAATTATTTAAATAGACTTGAAATTAAATTATTTCTGTGTACCAAGAATTTTAGAACAGCTCTTAATCAAGGCCTAACAATTTAATCAAATATGCCTCTTCATTTGCTTTTCACTCTCTCCATTTATGCTTTGTTAAAACTCACAACTCACAAATGAAATTAAAAGTAATTTTTTGAAGTTAAAGGAACTGTAGATATTTCTGTTTGTGCAATATTAAACATACAAATTTTAAGGCCATGCTTACATAGTGATTTTCTGTTGTTATTCCCATCTTTCATTTATTGCTTCTAATTTCAGGAACCTCGAGAAGAACCAAATTGTTTGGTACTTTCCCTGGAAACTATGTCAAGAGGCTGTGAAAATTTTTTTTCTACTTATTTATGCTGCATCTCTGCAACACATCTGCATAAAGCTGCTAGAAAACATGCTACGCTGGCCTTCTGTTTTCTTGCTTGCAGTCTCAAATAGAGGCCACCTAGTTCATCCTCATCCCATCCCACCCACCAAACCGTTCCAGCAGTATTACAGCAACGACCACAGTGAGAATAACTAAGCTTTTCTGAGACAAGAGGAATCATTTCAGCATTTAAACACTCCCTGCTTTAAAGTCTTTTCATGTGAAACACAATAGGAAAAGCCTGAGGACAGGTACACAGAGGAATTGCCATGGGGGGGGTGGGGGGAAGGGGGAGAAACTACGCTTGGTTTGAACATTTGTGGTACTACCGTGAAGTCTGGTGGGATTTTTTTCAGCATGCATGTAATACAGGGGAAAGTTGCTGTTTACTATTTTTAAAAAAATTGTTTGAGTTTCCACATTCTTACTAGCTTGGCAGCATTTTTTGCTTCCACTTGCTGTATCACGGGTTTGCCTATTGTACTGGTTTACAATGTATGACAAACTATAATATAGATTTTTTTGCCTGCACTTGTATGCTGTAACATGTGCACAGTGATTGTAAAATCTCAAGCAAGCATAGTGAAAAATGGAAGAACTGCAAGTGTTCTGAACGGGTGCAATGGTATTGGCTAAATCTTTTTTTCTTCTTTCCCCCTAACAAACCTGTAGTGTTTTCTGTTAAAAGGTGAGAAGTGAAAAAGGCATAAAGGCTTGGGAAAGAGGATTTAAGGAAGAGACAGACAATGGTATAAGCATAGGCAATAATAACCTGCTACTGATGTCTGATACTAAATGGTTGTAATCAAAATGTTGTGATAGTAAGCAACATGAAATCTAAGAGGTTAGTGTTTTTACATATCAGGAATTTTAAGAAGCAGGAAGTAAACAGTGTTAGTGCAATGGGTTGTTGGGTTTTGGTTGGTTTTTTTTTTCCTAACATAGCCACCTGAAAAATATTCACAAGTATCATGTACTGATTTACTTCACTATATATCTATATGTATAGTAATGAAACCCAAGTTACACACTCTTTTTAGGAATTTAGACAGAAAAAAAAAGTCACAAGTATTAAAACTGATACATTTTAGAAGTGTTTTTTTCTTTTTTTTTTTTCCTGAATGAAACAAGTATTTGAAAACATACATTTTCCATAAGCAAAGGTAAGCATAAAATTAGCAAATAAAATTAAGGCACAGGATGATAATGACTACGGCTTTATAAAAAGAAAAACTCAGATTTGGTTTCTTCAGCACCTTATAGATGGCAAAAGCTTCTGCTGCATTTCTCATGGGTAAAGGATCCAAATTATCAAAATGTATGTAGTCTCTGTAGCATTTTGTACATATGTTTGCTTTTTTGTACAGAGCCATTTGGTTGTTGATTTTTAAAAAATTAAGTTCCTTATTTGATCTTTGCCCTCTTTCACATACAGAACATTTCAATGCATTTTTCTTTTCTTGCTCTGTTTACCATAAGCACATCTGGATAGTGCAATTCTGTAAGATAGCATTTTATGCAAAATTTTATTAATTAAAATATGGTTTACCAGCCAAATCTAAATGTACATATGTCTTTATTACTGAGAAATGTCATTAAGACAAAGGTAAAGAAACATCTTTGTGCAGCATACCTTTATTATTGCAGATTTCATGGCAAAAGCTTTATATTCAAAGGCTTTCAATTTTAAACTAGATCTGCATGCAGCTTTGCTGTGAGATTAATACCTATCTTTGATGCCATTTATGATTGAAGACTTAAATATCTGTTGCCTGTGATATTTAAAAAGTACTGTTTCTACTCTGTATCTGATTTTAGAAAAATGCAGGTTTTTCATACCTGACTTTCAGGTAACCGACTTTGAATTCCTACAAGCAAAAGGTCTCTGTGTTTTGGTTTTTTTTTCTTGAATAGACTTCTAATAAATTTTGCTTGGAGTACACAACTGTTTCCTCCATCATTTCTCAAAATACATGTAACATATTACTTACGTATTGCAAAGTGCTTAACTCTTCAAGCTTGTATGCAAATAGTTTCACTTTTTTTCCACCCCACCATCAAGCATACACCAGTTACATATATGGGCAACTACCACTGGCCTTAGGGCTCTCAGTTGGTCCACTTCTGTGTCATTATCCTCAAGGCAACTTCAGTGCTACAGCACGGTTATGGATTTTCTGTGCGGAATGTGCTGATTTGAGATAATTCTTCTGTTGCCAGAACGACCCTTCGCTCCAGAAGCACAAAGGTAAAATACACAATGGTAACCATCTACGTCCTGAGGACCTCGCTGCCACCGTCCAAGCTCGCTTGGCCCCGGCAGATGAACCTTAGGATTAAAGGGTGGGCTCAGTTCCGCGCACACTGTGTCTCACCTAAAAAATCCAATGCGCAGGCTGGAAGGTGGAAAGACCTTCCCCGGATCTTCGCTCGCGAAGACTGGCCATTTATATAACCCATTATGTTAAACGCATTATGCCTGGTGAAAGTTCCCACATCCTAATCCTTCAACAAAAGCAAAACAAGAACTCCCATGTAAAGTGACACCATAGGAACAAGGTTTAAGAAAAACACTGATTTTGGGGGAACATCTTACGCTTGGAATGCCTTTCTGTCAAGGAATAATTGTCAAAAAAAACCCTCAACAAGAAGCAAAATATGCAAGCAGCAGCTTTTAGGGATTGGAGAAGGGTGGCAGTGGGAGGAGGCGGGAAGGGTGGTGTGGTGGTGTGGGGTTTTTGTTTGTTTTTTTTTTTTTCACTGACTGGTAACACAGTTACTGCCAGTGCCTCAGAGTAGCTCTTTGGTACTGCTTCACCATGCCACACTGGCTGCCCTTGCCAGGCTGTCTCCTCCCAAACGCTGTGTGTGTTGTGTTTCTACCCCTGACGAATCCAGTACAACAGCAACCTGCATTTGGACAGGAATAACCCATTTCCTTGAGTCCAATTCATGCTCAGTTTTGTCTTCACGATTTCAAGGCTGGAAAATGCAAAACCATCACCACCTCTACATAAATTGTAAGTGTGTAGCTGAAAGTGGGACTGCTGCTAAAACTCCAGCAGGAACTCCTTTGTCGGTATAAGCAATGTCAATTTTGAGAGCGCTTTCGATCTGGATGAGGCCTAATTTAGTATCACTGAAGTAAATATGTCTTTCCTATGCTAAGTTTGCCTAAAGCCACCACATGCACCTCCTCTTACAGCCTGACAACCAAATACTGGAATACATAACCCGACATTGTATGATTTGTCCTTTCTGTTTGCTGGGTTACCCATCGTGGGCTTCAGGATATCACTGAATTACTGCTTTGTGCCAATACTTGTTAGAATTGTCAGAAATAGGAAGTACTGTGCTTTAATAGCCTTTTTCCTATAAAAACTAGCCTAGTAACACCTGCTGGTTAGTATAGTCTCCCTAATAAAAATAAATTCTGGGTAATTAAGGGTCTGAGTGGTTAAAGGTGTGAAAAAGAATCCTTTGCTAATTGCAAAAAGTGGATCAAAAAATTGAAAATATAGGTCATTGCAATGAGAATAGCAAGTCATTGACACTTAAGGAAAAGAATTCAGTCAATGTTTTAATCAAAAAGTAGAGAAATATTTAAGTTATATCTACATAAACCAAATATATTCAATTCTACTATGTCTGCTGAAATCCCAACTACACTATTTAAGGAACAGACTGAAGGATTTTTTGAGTTTCCTTGTATAGGCCCTTATAAACTCATGAAGGAGATGCTACAGGACTAGGTGGTGCTTTGTCCTTAAGACCAGAGGAAAAGAGACCTGGTGAATTAGAGTCCAGCCAGTTTAATATTTAGGAAGAGACCAGAATCAATCAATTAAAAGTCTCAGATATTTGCAGATTTTTTTTTTGAAAATTAGATATCAAACCAGTTTCCTTTTCTCGTATCAGCCCATGTAGCATGCATCTTAATTTCTATTAGGTTGTGTGGGTTTTTTTAATGCTATGACTTGGCAGCTGTGCTAGAGGACTAAGAAGAGTCAGTGCCACTCCAATAAAATCGTCTGTTGCAGAGCTGTGCTACATTACAGACGAATAGGTAACATAACCACAGCATTCCCTAAAAACCGGTTGATCTCAGTGCCTGCCCTGCAGCGAGCTGTGTGTTTGCTGTTGAGGTAAAGGCTTCTTAAAGCAAGAAAGCCCGTAACATACCAACAAGCCAGGGAGACTAATGCATGAGCAGTTCAGGGTAGTGATCTATGTCCCAAACTAAGCAAAGGGTCATCCTAGCAGGTCTCACATTCTGTCACCCACACCAAAGCAAAGCATGTTGTCATTCTGCGATGCCTGGCATTTACTAGTTGCCTTTTAAATGCTGATATACAGAACCACGACAGGAACACGAGGTGCTTCCTGTGCATTTGAAAAAGCAGTGCATGAGCGCATGGGAAGCTGGAAACATGAAGTCAGTAGCTCTAGAAGGACCTTAGGTCATTGCTAAGTATAATCCCTTACAACATTTATAGTTACATGGTGAAATCCTGCCTTTGCTCCAGTTAACAGCAAACTCCTTTGAAGTCAACAGATCCCACAGTAGTGCTAATAGTTTCTATGTTAGCTTGAAACTAAAATTGCACAAGAGAGAAGCCCTGAGCCAACTGAATCTCTAGTTTGGGTTGGTTTTGTTATACTGAAAAGTTAGAGTGCAGGCAGAGAGCAGAAACTACTTCTTTAACTGCTCCCATGACAGAGCAGAGCAGATAGTTCCATTCTCTAGTACCTAACTGGCAAGTGCTGGTTGGTTACACTGTGTACCTGCACCCAGGACTCCCAGCTCCTGTTTCATTTGCATCAATGCAAATCCCATACATAATGTATTAAGAATTATGCCTTTAAGTATTTAATTTCTGTTTCCTCAGGGGTCACAAAGGAGCAAAGTTTTGTGGTAACAGACTATTTTACATTTCCAGAAAGTAGAAAGCATTCTCACTAAAATAGCTTTAATGCCTATAACAACTATCCTACAGCAATTTTTTGAGCAGCCTTTGTATAGTGACATCACATTTAATTACAGATAAGGAGCACAGAGGGTTCCACTACAGCAGGATGGCATTACGTCACAAGTGACATGAGGGCAGGGGGGGGAAGTGTTGACTGACAACCAGAAATGCGTTGCTAGGCTTATCCTCAGTACAGACACTCACATCTCAACAATTTATCTTCCCTGCTGCCAACACAAATAACAAACTTGGAAGCCATTATTTCATCACCCACATAAACGAATAGCAAAGTAGTCCTCCTACATTTTCCATCCATCAGATAAATCAGTAAAGCACTTTAAAAACATCCCAAGAGTAATTATTTATTTCTACCAGAGAAGAATTACCAGAGAGTTACACACAGTGACTCTTTATACTTCCCTCAGAAAAGGAGGGGAGTCACTTTTCTGTCACAAGCCACTGTCTCCCTATGCAAGAGGGTCCTTGTGTCCACTTTAGGTGCTGAGCTCTAGCTCCAAGTGACTGGAACATTGCTATTTAAATATCTTAAAGGATCTGGTCCTTTAAGACTTTTTGGCTGTCTTACATTAAAATAAAATGGAGTAATTTTATTTCAAGATTTTCTACAAGTGCCACTTAAGAACCAAAGAAATAGACTGCTATATTAAAATAATCAAACCTTCAGTCACTTGCATCGAGATTTTTTTTCCTCAACACTTATCTAATCATACAACTGGAACCAGCACTGCAGATGGGGAACACTGAAGAGACTGAACATGTCGTTCTAAGTGGGTCATCGCACTGCTTCTGTCGCTGTGATTTGCTAGATAAACCCCAAGCATGCAGCGACCCAACTCATGCTGCCCCGGGTTGATACTTCAAACTGTAATGTGAAACATGTACAAATACCAGCTGGTTTAATACCCACCAGAGGCTTTCCTTACACTACCACAAATTCATCTGTTATAGAGAGGGATTTTTTTCACACGTACCTAGAAGTATTTGAACAGGTGAGAATGAACCCCTCCCTCCTTACACCATAAAAGAAGACAAAATAATGTGCCCAGTATGTCTGGGGTAGTAGAGAGCAATACTTATGCCACGGAAGAGTTCAAGGAACTATTTATAGATTCACTTAATCTGCTCCTGCAGCCAAGAGGTACAAGACACAAAGCAGCACTACACACCATCTGAAGCAGAAAGTATGAAAGCCATATGCCATCAAAACTGCAGGGAATCATTTAGGACACCCAGAAAAACTCGCTTCTAGCCACCAATACACACTTACGTTCTCAAGCAAGCATACTGCTACAAAGGGGTGCAAAATTTTTGTACCTACCATTTAAGTCAAAAGGAGTTTTAAAGAAGAGTGGTCAGAGAAAGAAACTGAGCCAAACTTATGTCAGCATCAGATAATTTCTGATCGTCGCAGCTTTAATTACAAAACTGCTGGTGTTTAAACTATTACAGAAAACTGACTGTTCAGCTGCACGCACCACTGATAAATTCCATGCACAGCATCCTGAAATTACTGCTTAACTATCCAAACTTTCTTCTATTTTTTGCAACACACGCTTTCTTTGTTTATCTATTTCATTGCAGAGACACAAACAGTGCAGGCTTTGAGACAGAAAGCCTTCAAGACAGAAAGCCTTGTGCTAAGAGATCCATGATCCTTTAAGGTCTTGACCTTTGCTTTAGTGCAGGGGAAAAAAACCACTAGATTAAAATAAATTATGTCACTTATAAACATACATTCATAGGCATATCCTGTACCTCAGATACAGCAACAGGAGATGTTTCAACCACCTCCTCTTAAAAAAATAAAAACAACAAACCACCAAATCACCCAAACACCAAAACCAGAGAGCTGGGATGGTTACTAGAGGAGAAAGAGGGGAGATGTTTGGGATACCAGAGGCAGACAAGTCCACAGAGAGCTGTTTCAGACCTTAGAAAAAGGATGCCTGGCCTATTTTGTGGAGCCAGTCTTGCCAACCTTCTTCCCCTATCACACACATCCTGTGCTTCCACAAATGATAACTCCCCAGGAAAGCCTTAGAAAGGCAACTATTACAGTCAGACCAGACTAGGAAAAGGGTAAGATCAATAGGGGAAGATACAAACATCTATGGCAAGCCTGACAGAAGTCAGGTCATTTCTGAGTCCTCTGAGCTCTGTGGGCCTCCTAATGCACACCCTGAAGGACAACCTATCCTACTTTTCCCTCCTGTTCTACCACCTTCTCTACCTGTCAGCCCCACAGGCAAAAGGACTATTGAAGGAAAGGCAGCCAGCCATGGAAGTAGGAAACATTTTAATAGGGAGAAGTAGTCTATCAAAACACCTCAGCATCTTGACATTATTACTGAAAATCCAGAACTTCCAAAGATGGAAGAGGTCTCCTGCATCAGGTCATATAATCTATGTTAGCTAACAGCTCCCACACCACACAGGCTGGAGTTGGTTAGAAGATTCTGACTTTAAAATTTCTTAAAATCCTGATATTCCCTAAATTGAGGAGACTTTAGCAAGATACTTTCAGGCTTTGGGAAGTGCAAAAACAGAAATTACTGAAATGCAATGGACAAACAAGAAAGGAAAAACAAAACACAGCCTTCAGGGAGATTTACTTTGTATTTCTGAATGGTTTTTAGTTTTCAGGTTTTTTTGTTGTTTGGTTTATTGGACGTTTTTTGGCTGGAGAGAGTTGGTAGTAAGGATTGTAAGCAAGACGGTTTCCAGGTCTTTATTTCCTGAGATTTTGTTAGGAGAATTTACTTACATTTCAAAGCACTACCTGTAAATACCATGATTTACCTGTATTCACCTTCTAGAGTGAGGATTACCCCTTGAAAAACCATGGAGGAATTACACTCATATTCTGGCCCGGATTTCTACAGTACCAGCAAACTTCAAGAGCAAAAATTCCCAGCTATGGTATGATTTATATTAGCACCCTACCTACTGGATTATAGCAATAGGGGATGCATGAATACCAGTTTTAAGACTGGATATGCATATCTGACAGTTGTCACATCTACCATTTCAGATCCAGTAACTACCTGTCAATAAAAGGTGAAGTTTGCCCTAGTTAAGCTTCTGCTGGTTGTGTCCCTGCTGCAGTTCATCCTTCCTCATGACACAGCCAGTTTTTGTAAACGCTTTCTTAATCCTGTGCACTTACCCCTACATTCACTGAACAAAAGCAAGCAAAAGCTCTAATCAGGACAAAGTGTGAAATACATAATGATTTGCTTCCAGTCAGTATTTTCGTTTGCTATTAAGAGGCTAATTCATGGACTTGGACAAGCAACCAGTATCCTTTTAACAAGCAGAAAGAAATCAAAATTTTAATGAGGAAAACACTTACAGTATAAGCTACATTTAAGCTTTATGCCTGAGTAACTACAGTGTGTGCCAGGACCAAGGATCCAGCTTTGTGGCTATCTACATTCTGAAGCTGCTAATCTCTGGCTCAGGGCCCACCTTATACTTAAAACAGAATACAATATTTGTCTTTCAGCTGTTGCTGTTTGTCATTACCCAATAAACACAGCTAACTCTTCCATAGCAACTGCTGTTAAAATGCTAAACCCCAGCCACAAGGTGAAAGAAAAATAGATGTTGAACACAGTACTTTATGGAATCTAAGAAAACAATTGTATATTAAAAAAAATTCTGATACCTGTTTCTAAAAGAAAAGTACTCAGAAGGCTTGGCACTTGGACTACAAGTGACTGTGGCCTTACATGTGATCTCACATGTGATCTCATCATTTGTTTGTGTATGAAGTCTCATCTCTTGGGAACCACAAAATAGGTCAAGGTATTGACCTAAAAGTTTGACACATGCTTTGAAGAAACACTTGACTGCTCTGTATTTAGAAAAAAGAACCCGTGTATTCTTTCAGGCTTAAGCTTAAGGCAGAATGACCTTTTTTTTGTTTTCCACTTCCTTCTAAGCTTCTGAGATAGAGGTCTTGGGTCCATAGACTGATACAGAAAGATTGTAAATACTTATTACTAAAGATATCTTTCTCTCATACACACAAATGCACACAAGCTCACAAACAGTGTTTGATGGAAAATCCTGTCAACTACAGTGACACAGGATGAACCACCATGGACCATAGTCCAAATCCTTACAAGTCTTCTGTTGCCTACATCCCTCCAAAAACCTGTAGCGAGCCCAAGGGAAACACCAGGCACACTCTCAATGGCATTCACACTGTTGGAGCACAGTTGCACATAAGCACTTTGCTCTGCTCTCCTATACCCCAAGAGCCCTATCAAAGAGCTCTATTTTACAGCCCAGGATAAAGACATGGACTAAAAAGAACTGCTCAGAATGAAAACTGGGTGAAACTTCAGAAGAAGCCCCAGACATGATGAGCAGCTTTGCCTGCCACCTTACTTCCCCCTTCCATAAGCGTACTTTGTAGACAGTTATAGCATTCACAGATTTTTATTATCAGTTATTTACAGTATGAGGCATTCTCAATAAGTCAGAAGATAATAATTTAAAAATATAGACAGGAAAAAAAATTTAGAATCTTAGAGCAGGAATAAAGTGAAAATCACAACCATACAGGCATATGCATTTTCTTTTTAACCAAGAAATCACTATTCTTTTCTTACTACTTGAATTCAGATCTTTTTACAGATAAACTTTGATTGACAAAAATAAACTAGAAGAAGGGAGAATATCTGTTCTCAAAATCTTGAGGTTTTCAAAATTCTCTGACATTTTTGTCACATCAGGTGCTACTGAATAGAATCAGCTCCTTCTCCAGTAGCAGCACAGGTAATCTCAATACATTTATTTTCCTGTAACCTTTTATCTTGGTTAGTTAAGGAGTAGAAAAAGGTTAAATATAACTTAGAAGGGACATACCACAGCATTTTGGGCCAGCTTTAGTCTCTGAATAAGGTGGATACAGTAATTCAAATTGCACGGGTGAGACTTGAATAGCAATTACAAAATACATGTCTGAAAAGAAAAAATGCAATATCTAAGCAAGATGTACACACCAGAAGTTGAGTGGGTCATACGTGAAACACAGTCAGCCAACAGCTTCTAAGAATCTGAAATTACTGCTATTTTCTGAATTACAACATAACATACCCCTTTGGAAGCGCTGATGTTATCTCCATCACTTCCAGTGCCCATTTCCCTGATCCTCATCACCTTACTTCCTCCAGAAAGGCTCTCAGATAGCCTCTTCTCTTCTGTACATTGCTAATGCTTGACTTGGATCATGCAATCCAGCACAAGAAAAGATGTATGGTTAGCTACCACTGGCATACTGAAAGCATTCATACATGTATTTTGGCCTACACAGACAAAAGCACATCTCCCATTTTCAGCTCACACACCAAAGAAAAGCATAACAATAGTTAATGCTCTACAGGCTCTGCTCTCCCAAGATGCCTTGGGTGGAGAAACAACCCCAACTGCTGCAAAGCATCTCAGGCAAACTACTAAAACCACCAAAAAGCATTCCTATCTGCCTCTAACAGGGCCCAAAAGTAAGATAGCAACATCTGCTTGTCAGTGGTATGTGGGGCAATATGCTGTCAGAACACAAATTTGTGCCTGTTCATAGCCACTACCAGAGAAAAGCTCATTTCATAGAATTATCACCAGCCATAGATCATTCTTGATAATAATCTAGTGGTTAAATGGTTTTAACTCTAAGATTTAGAAAGAATAAGTATCTTGATCCCACCTGATCTCCTCACTATTTCTTTAGAAAATATGATAAGCTTTTCTCCTGAAAAGACAAGGTTAAAGTTTCCATGTAGCATTAAAGATTAAATAGCTAAGTGCATAATATCACAGATGAAATCAAGAAATGGGACTTAATTATTGTAGAAATAAAAAATAAGACTTTGCTGGGTGTCTGAGGAAGTATATTTTCATTCTTGTATGTACATGTCATTACACATCTAATGAAGTATTTTGACTGTTTCCTGAATGTTGCTCTATAATATGAATCATGAAAGAGATTTTATAAATCTAACAACTTCTGTGCATTATTTTTTCAGGTAATGTTGAATGGCAAGCACATCAGAGAGCTAATATTGTTAAAAAAAAAAAAAAAAATGTAAGTGCCAGCATCTTAATTTATGAAGCATACTGGACTTACCTGCTGGCACAGAGCCTTGCTAACTTCATTCCAACTTTACTTCTTTGGAATGAGCTTATTTCATTTCCAGTGCCAAAATGGGCTTTAATTTCAAACTAAAAAAAGGCATTAGCTCACCAAATTTGGAGGTGATGTTTGACTGTAGCTATTAAAGGGAGCAGGACCACTGATGAGTGAATGAGCTGAAAAGAAAAACAACTCCTTCCTCAGTCACCCTTAAGATTCTCCATCAGAACTTCTACAGGCTGTCAGAACAGAAGGGAAAACCTTTTACAGAGGGGGAAGAAAAATAAAAGATTTGAAAGGCAATACTGAATTGATACTTGTGACAAAGACTGTTTCCTAGTTTCTATTAAGTGACTATCTTTAAGATAAAGTACCTTTACATATTTACATAGTATGTGTACATTTTTTTATTTTGGTTTATATACCTAGAGCACTTTTGTTCTTTCATACTGTATCAAAATGATCAGCTGAGCTGGATTGAAGCCAGTCTTTTATCCACTTAAAAGTATATTCCTTTCACTATAATAAAGGCTATTTTCTTCTACCTGGTTTTAGAGCATCACATTTTCTTTCATAATAGTTGTAGGTATGAAAATAGATTTTTTGTAAATATGTAGCAGTGTGACTTCTTTTTGTGTGTGTGTGTGTCATTGAAGCTTCCATATAACAAGGTGGTTTGTTGGTTTTTTTTGCTGTTGTAACACCAATGATCCTATAGTACAACTTTTTTACCTGCAATATACATCCTCTGAATTTAGTAGCCGTGCTATGAATGTATGTATAAAGTAGCTTCCTCAGAATCATAATGTAGTCATTTGGTTTGCAGTATGACTACCCAAACGTTTGAAGTAGACTTTTGCTCTCTAGGTTGATATTTCGTTTGACTTTTGTGCCAAATATTATCTTTCTATCCAGTGCAATGGGAAAGAGTACAACCAGTTTTCCACTCTCCCTCCTCCCCTGAAAACTGAAGGCAGGGAGGGAAGTTGTGTCAGATATCTTCATATCACTCAACTTTTTGAGATTTGGGAGCTGGGGTCACAAATTAGGCATTGCAATAGTACCACGGTGCACAAATCCATCATTGCATATGATGCCACCTCATTATCTTTGGACAATCAAACTCCTGTGCCCACGGCATGACATCGTTTTCCATGTCGCTAGCAAAAGGCATTCCTCCTAACTCACATCAGAATATTTTTGGATGTCAGTTTCCTATTTTCTCTCCCAGTATTGCTCTGCCTTGATGGAAGAAAATGTTGTTTTCCTGACAATTTGGTAGACCAAGAGTTGAAAAAAAAGTTGTAAGGAGCAAATGTTTTAAACCAATTCATCCTTGTGTAAACTTATGGCATGCTCTGTTTCAGACTGCAGAACTAGAATAAACCCTGGTACGGGAAGAAACAAACAAACAAACAAATAAGTAAACCCTCTTCAGTGTCTGTACTTTAAGCCATAAACCTCCTCTCTTATTTCAGAATTTAGTCTATAACATAATAAACTATTGGACTAATAATCTATAACATAATAAAATATTGGAGCAGGCCACTGTTTGGGAAGTTTAGACAGTAACAGCCTAGGATACTAAATGGAGCCTCAAAATCATTTGCACATGTGGAACAACATGTACTGAAACTGGCTTTCCAGAGGTGAAAGGTCAGAGTGTTCCAAACTGCACAGCCTGTTTTCCATTTCAAAACTCATGGGTATATGGGAAGTTTTCTTATAATAAACACTACTTATTTTAAAACAGTTTCCCAAAGCAATAAGGCTGTTTATGTACAGACCATAGTTTTTCCTTATTGCATTGTTAGGGAGCAGGAATGGTTAATAACTTGGATCCCAGTGAACTTTTCATGTCAGCTTTTGGTTGGATGTCTGATGAATTGCAATACCCTTAGTTTTTCCTGGCAAAGGAGAAATTCTCTCTCCTTTTCCTTGTAAGTGGTATGACAAGCAGCTCTGTTATTCTTCTCTTGCATCTGGCAAAGAAAGGAGGAGTGGGGCTCTGGTACTGTACTCCTCTTACAGGCATTAGAAATTTCCAGGCTGTAAATACATGTGAGGTGGAGAAGGACATTCTTACAACTCCTCCCTACCTGCCCCAGCTTCGAAGCAGTGATTTAGGTCAACTGCCCTCTCATTGATAACTTTTGGTTATTATTTTCCCACCACTCTGGTACTTTTCTCTACTATTAGGGTTCTGAGTAGTGAACTGCAACCAATAGGCACTTTCTTAAATTTTTCTGTATGCAGGTCAAGAAGCCAGTAATGTCCTGAGAGTTTGATTTTGGGGTTTTGTTTGTTTGTTTGTTTGTTTTGTTTCCCCCCAAATTATTTATCTTTCAAAGGTTCATTTGTTCTGAAAACACTGCAGAAACTGAAGACTTAAACCTCACTTTTTTTCAAGAAGCTTCCTACTTGACAAATGGGAAGTAGGTGTCTTAGAGCCCTTTAAAACCTATGTTAAGGATCTGTTCTAAACTAACAAACCAGTTAGTGGAAAGTAAATATTTCTGAAATATGCCATTTCAGAACTGTTTCATAAACTTCTAAGCAAATTTTGAAACTTGTTTAATTACAGATGTGCTTGGTTTTGATTTCTATTTTCATCTTCTCTGTAATTTGTGCATTAAATGTGTGATTTTTTTTTTCTTGTTTTCCTTTTAATTTTCAAAAAATGTAAAGGAGCAGTTGGGAACATACATAAAATAATGACTAGTGTTTAAAAAAAAATCCAAAGAATATATTGAATGGAATGAGATGCTGGTCTCATATTAAGGCATTGAAGTACTGTTCACCCTAATTTTGAAAAATTAGGTCTGTAATCTATATTTGCAACTCTGTGTTTGCAAACTGACATATACATGTATTGACTTTCAGTCTGTGTTGCTAAGATTCTGATAACTGCACTGGTTTCATGAAGTGTTGCTTCTGTCATAGTATTTCTACTTTGCCAATTTTACAGGTGATTAGATATTATTGTGACTGGGGATGAAATTTGTTGTCCTTCATTGGTTTGCTTGTGAGCCTGATGTAATGTCAGCTCATATTTTAATTATGGTTCCTGGCAAAAAAGATGTAAAGCACTTTTCAAATTTTGTGCTTTATTGATGCACTTGTCTAATTTCACAATTAATTTTATGAGAGTTGAATGTTTTCTTAGAGGATGTGTTTTCCTGTTATGTATTTTTCTTCCCCCTCTGTAATTCTAAAAAAACAAAAACACCTGTGAAACATCAATAAAACAAGATCTAACAATTGCTCTCCAGAGCAACAGCACCTTGGAGAGCAAGTCATCCTCCCATTAAACCAGGCAGGGGGAAAAAAAAAAAAAAAAGAAACTGAGCAAGAGCTCAGTTTCATATATGCAGATGCTTTCCATTGAAATTAAGAGCAATCACCTGCCCTCCTCTGACATGTATCTAACAAGTTTAAAAGGGACATATGAGCAAACCTCAGCATAGCAAAAAAACAAAACAAACAAAAAAAACCCAACAAAAAAACCCCAAACAAACAAACATGAACAAACTTTACAGACACTTAAGCAACCCCAAACTTGGGTTTCTTAAAATAAAATAAAAAACCCCACAAACCCAAAAAGTACACATTAAGAAATAAATCAATAACTTAATAACGGGAACTTGAAAGGAATCTCTGCAGTGAACAAGTTATTATGCAATTATAATTTTTGACACTGGAAACTGAGAGCCTGATTATGATCTGAGTTTGACCTGATACTGAAATTCTTATATTTCCAATCATTTTCTACTGAAGTGCATTGCAGGATTGACTATTTGAAATTGCCAATACTCAAAGAAAAAGAAAATGCAAACTACACACAAAAGAACTCTTTAAATGAATATGTCTAATATGTTATTCATTCCCAGCTACAAACCAAAACACATTACAGGATTCACTTGCAAAAGAGGAATGAAAGAAGGAGTAGCAAACGTGAGAGGGATTTTCACTTGAAACAGATATCAGGGAGGAGGAGCAAAGTTAAGAAACTGAAGTACTACTTGGTGATAAATTCTGACCTTGAACACATACATATTCAGGCATATACTGAACCAATCTCAAACCATGTTTAGGACATACCAGAGTTTATACACTACTCACAAGGAATTAGTGGATTTTTTTTTTCCTGAACTTCCAAATATACAAAAATATTTGAGCTACCAAGACTGAGATACCACTGACCTAAACACCTGCCCTGTTTCTTTAAATGTGCCTATCTTCCTTCACATTCCTAATGCAAGGCTGTACCCCCACAAGCTGACAATGACTGTCACAGTGCAAGCTTTTTGTGACACAGATATCCTTTCTGATAGTTTATTTTGAAACAGTCACTACACTGGTTTTGTTCTGATCAGGGAATGAAATAATACACTCTGAAAATAGAGAAGGTCTTTGAAATATTCTGGACAAGAACACAATTACAAAAACCCATGATGAACACTACTATTCTACTAGCAAGCCACAAGTAAAGGACAACTACCTTAAAAAGCTAACATTTCTCCAAAGCAAAAAAAGACATCATCACCTAATACTGCATTTCTCTTCCTCAGTATGAGAAATATGTATGACATCAGTCCAGATTTTGCAAGGCATTAGGACTGGTGCATGCCATGGTCTCAAGTGACTATCTAAAAAAATGCAGCTGGAGGGCTGGAAGGACTTTTTAGTGCACTAAGCTATTACATTACAAAGAAGATGTAAAACAAGACTTTGAAAAGGAAATTTCCTTATCAGAATTTCTGCTTACATGAAACAGAGTCACGTATAAAGTCAAAGCACTGCATTGCATAGCTGAATCAAGCACCAGCAACGTAATCAGCATGTTATCAAATGAGCAACAGGGTGGCTTTAAGAAACCAGAAAGACTCTGCATCCTGAAGCTTACTGATTGTCTGGCTGAGGGGGACGCTGAAACAGTAGATAAAGCTGATGTATTTGTTGTAAACTTTCCAGATTCAAGCTTTATTTGTCTGAGTGTGATACTCCCCTCTGTGGGTGGAGAAGCGGAGGGACTGGCTGACGTCACCCGAAGGGATAAAGTGCAGTGCCCACAGCTTTGGAATGAGTAAAACTTCTTAAGAGGTATAAAAGGTCAGCTGCCCTGTCCGGCAGGTGCTCTGCTGACAGCAACTTTCCTCCTACAGCTCGGCTCCTCACACAGACCTTAGGAAAAGAGAAGAGTAACCAAGAAAAAACTGTCCACAATGCCACAAAACGTTATTCTCCAAGGACCGTCACCCTGGGGATTCAGGCTCTCAGGAGGAATAGATTTTAACCAACCCTTAATCATAACCAGGGTATGTACTCTTTACAGTTTCCTTCCTATTTATTCCATTTAATAGTTGCTGTAGATTTTTGCCCTTTTCTGGAGTTCAGAGATGCAGGCAAAACTGTGAGTAGATTAACGAGTGGCTGCTAATTCTGAGGAGAGCCAGCTGAAATGCTAACAGTTTTTACAAGTTTTGTGTAACAGGCTTCTGTGATTGGTCTAAGAGACTTTAAATGCACTTCTACTTGTGCCTCAAAAATTAAATTCAAGTGCCTTGGCAGCAGAAAAAGGTTGGCATGATTTCCCAGGCATTCAAAGTTGTGTTTAAGCCTACTAAAGGCGAGACCTCACTTTTATCCTTTCCATGACTAGCCTTTCAGATCACTGGAAGAGAAGACTGCTTGGCAGCAGCTCCTCATGTCTGAAAGTTTGTGCTTTGCAAATTAATCTGACTCTTATCTAATTAAATCAAGTACTGATTATTGCCAGCAAAGGCAATAGCAGCTGTTTTTACACATGGAAAGGTTTTCACTTCCATTAATGTTCAGTCAGTGAATTATGAGAAAGTTGTCCAGTCTTGAATATGAAAGAAGTAGTTATTTTGTGTTTTCTGTCATATTTAGAAAATGAAAATTTACCTACCTCCCTCACCCCCCTCCCCAATTAAGCGCAAGAATCTGAGCCTTCATTTTTTTCATGGATTTCAATATATTAACTAATATCTAGAATTTAAGAAACCAGTTACTGTCAGCTGCCCTGCATCTACAGACATGGACCTATTCAAAAGACAGGATACATATTTTGATAGTTTGAAAATTGTGTTCAATGCACATCAGACCAGAATTAGTTCTCCCTATATTTTTGCTCCTTTTCAGGACCTTAGACACACGAAATGTGTGTCCCATGAGCATCCAAACTGTTATTTTTTTTTACTTTTTTTTGTCTTTTTCTTTTTTTTTTTTTAATAAAACCCTGCACTATGACTCACTATATACATTATGCCCAGTATTGAGCAAGCATCAAGAACCTTGAAGATGGATGGATACTATTAGTGATGCCTTGCAGTAAATACACTTCCAAACAAGAGTCTGTAGAAAGTTTAAGGATCAACTTTTCCCATATTAACTAGTAAAAATTTATCAATCTGGAATAAATTATTAAATTAGAACATAAAACATTTTACATATTTTAAACAGAAGTAAATCAGAAGGCAATATATTATACTTGACTGTTACATGAAATGCAGTTACATGAAAAATACTCATAGGACATAGCAAAGACTTTGGAGAAAAATAAGATAAAAACATTGAATAATTAAAAAAAATTCTCTGAATGTCTTGAGACCTTCATTGCCTTTTATGGGCCTCTAAAAGAAAAATAGTTTCCATTATCTCCAATGAAAAATATTTTAGCAGTGTCTGGTTTGTATTTTCTTTGTGTTTAGATTAAGTACAATGAAGTTTAAAACTGCAATAACAAAGGATGTTACTATAAATGTCACTTTCTAAGGAATAAATTACTTTGCAGTTGACTCATACCTACCAAATGCCTCACAAGGCAAAAGCCATTGGTTTCTGGCATACTACAGAAATGTTCAAAATCACATTTCAAGTAGAACAATGAAATTATGTATAGGAAAAAACCTACATGGTTAAGTTTACTTAGCTCAAATTCAAGAATATTAATGGTAGATTCATTTAAAGTTAATATTTTTGTTCCCACAGAATACATTTAGAAGAGTGCCATAAGTATTCATACAATACCCTTTAAGAAATAGTGAACATTTCATAAGATTCATAAGTCCTGTCTCTTGGGGCATAAGTGTTCCTTTTGTAAAAGGTATCACCAGCAACCCACTCACATTTGGCTTAACTGTCCTGGCAAGAAAAAAAAATATTAGCCATTAAACAATAAATAGAAATTATTTTCAAATACATTTTGAATAAAATAATTGGACAGGTGTTATATTTGTTTGGCTTGTTCAACAAGGAAAGCTTTTAGCAGGACTTGTCGAGAGAGACAGACAACATAAGAGACTATCCACCTGTCTAAAGAACAGATGTCACCTCAACAGCTCATCTGCAAATTGTTCTGCTGTTTTGACTGTTTCAAGCAAATGCAAAAACCACAGACCATGATCACTGAGAGAGAGGAAGAACAGGAGGGGACTATAATAGACATATTTAAATTCTTTTATGGTCAGAAACAACAAATTAACTATGAATACTGGAAACATTTATCGAAATACTTGGAACTTTGCATAGAGGCAAAGAAATTGCATTAATGAAACTGATTAAAACCTTAGCTTAATCAAACTGAATAATTTCAGTTTATTCTAACTAGAATAATGTAACATTTTGGGTTAAGCATCTAGAGGAATGCAATCCAGAATTTAAGTTCCATTGAATAAAGCATTCCAGGAACAGTTGAGACTTTTAAAGTTTAGAGGGAATGGTGAAATATTATCAACTCTAGATTTAAGTTCTATTTTAATATAGGCCTTTACCAATCACAATGCTAGTACTCATATTAACTCAATTTTATATTTATTCATTCTGCAGACATTCATAGCTATCTTCAGAAAACATAAAGCCTGAAAATTTATGGTGGTGTAACATGATAAACTTTACAAGTCTATTATCGGAGAGGCTGTCTTCAGTTTCATAGGAGACATTGACCTGTATGTGGTTAAATAGCCTGTGACATCTGAATGATCAACACATATCCTTATACTTATCCAAACCCAAGCTACCTAAGATACAGAAGTAACAGGCATGACATACAGGCATTTCCTGAAGAGCAAGACAAAAATGTTCCCAAAGCAACAGTAGAATCTACCTCACCTGCCAAGGTGAGCAAGCAACAAACACTACTCGTAACACAATTTAAGTGTTAACAATACACACTTAATATGTAACTAATAAGCCCTTAAGAAACAATAACTCTTATATTGTTGAGGTACCCACAATATCAACATTATACCCATGATGTGATGGAATCCTGCAATGAATAACCCGGCCTCTTTCTATAAAATGTAGGCTGCTGTACTTTTGTCAGTCCACCTGCCCTATAGGCAATTGTCAAGATTTCCCACCCTCAACATACTGAGAGACACACAGCCATATTTCTCCTACTCCATTCTAGCAGCAGAACACTGGCTCTTTCTGTCAAACCCAGGAAGATCAGATGAGGGAAAGGATTATATGAGTGCATGTAACTCTGCACCCCAGCAGGCCTGGGCACGTAATGCTCAGCACCCCCATCAAGGTGTTAAGGACCAAGAGACACAACTCAGAAGCTTGGCAATAACCAATTCAGCCAAAGAACAGGAAATACAGACTCCTGGCCCTTTTCCTCCTTGCTCCCACCAACTGGTAAGCCCATTCAAACATATAAATGGTATCACTGCAGCTGGTGACAACTTATAAAATCCAGGGGATTTACCATCAACACAGAGTAGGTTAGGTCCTACTAGCAGCACAGCTGCTACAGATATGCTGCTTTATATGGCAGGGTCATTATCTCAGTACATTGCTAGAGTGTGCCACAGATAGAGCAGATGATTTGTTGTGACATACAAAAAGCATAATCTACTGAGTAACCCATATAAGGGTCATACAAGCTACCTTACCCTTGAGAGGGAACCAAGAATGCCTAGGTTTTCCCATTTTGGGTATTAAAACATCAGCAGTCACACTGGAACACTAGGAATTCTGCTGCAGTTTGTCATTGCAGACATATTCACAACATGCTAAGCAAAGTCAGGAACAATTCCCCGTGAAAGGGAGAAGCACCATCATACTTCTAATCCCCCATCTTATTACAGTGACGTATGGGGTCTCGGTGCTGTTTCTTTACACCTACAGCTGTTGAAGTTTGAGAAACAGAAAATTTTGGAGATTTCAGACTTTCAATATGAATCGAGGAAGTTGCTTATAAATTCTAACAGATTATTCAGGCACCTTAACACCTTGTTAAGCCCACAGTACACTAGTCCATTCTTTTGAAGGGTGAGAGTGTAAAAGCCTCCAGCTGGCCACAAATACCCATTTGGAAAGTCCGCCTGACTTGATATCAACACATGCATTGCAATTTGTCACAGTGACATAAAAAATAAGTTTACATACTGGAATGCAGAAGAAGAGCCCACAAAGCAAACTCTCATTAAAAAGAATTTTTCTACTTGGCTTTTATGTTGACAGTACTTCAGTCACCTTCAGAGATAAGTCTGCCAGCTTCACCAAGGCTGAGGTTCAGGATGTGCTGGAGGTACACTGGGCAGCTTAATCTCCTTTGCTGGAAAATTGTGAAACACCAGAACTGTAGAATGTCTCCATAGCAAGTTTTCTGGTCCTCCTTAATCACTTTTAATAATCGAGATAACACTTGCTTTTGCGGTAGCAGAACCTACACTGAGAAAAATTCTCTCCAATAGCTTTTTTACTTAATATGTGCCACAGATAAAAGAACTGCTATTGTAAGTCACACTATGTTGACATTTTTGTCCTTCACTTTGGGATTCATTTACTTACAAATAAGCAACTAATGTTACTTGGATGAATCAATCTGTCCACTTTGTTCTGCTGTTTCAGAAGAGCTGAATTCCAGAAGCTTATGTGCCACACCCCTCAGTTTCACATTGTTGTCTAGGTAATCAAGTGTCACCTAAAATGGCAATACACAACTAAGGGACCTAAATCCCACCCAGTGACCTAAGACCTGTTGTGTATGTGGTATGTGTAAGTGTTGTGGTGGTAGGAGAAGTCACCTTTTGCAAATAGAGGCCTGCAATTCTACAACAAGCTTCAGTTATGTTTAAGGTTGTGTACTCTCTACAAGAGTTATTTTAAAGCAAAATTATGTTACATTTCAATTATTTTAACAGTCATGTAGAAAATTATCAAGTAGACAAAAAAAAAAGAAAAAGGTAAGCATAGAAGGATAAGCTTAGGGCTATTTCTCTGATGTTGGCACATTTACATAAGGTATGAATTGCACCACATGGATCACCCTGAAGGAGCAGCGACACTGTTACTTAAATGCAATGGGACTTAAAGATAAGCACTTTAAGGAGTTCAGGGTCTGAATTAGACATGAATAAAGAGTAAAATGTTATTTTAGTATTATTATCATATTTCTGATTACTTGGCAATACAACGTGAAAGCCCAGGCTTACAGAAGACTGCTATACATATATTTAAACAGTGCTTTCTATATTATTCACTCCAAGGGCACATCATACCCATGAACATTAAGGAACACAATTTCTTAATGGCTCTTTTCTTCTGCTGGTGGTGTTAAGGTGAAAACATAACTTTTTTTTTTTTTTCAATCAAGTTATATGTGGCAGTTAAGAAAGAAGATTCAAAGATGAGTTACAGTAACTACAGAAATCAGAGTGGAAAATTAATGCAGAAGTGTAAAGATAATTACCATGTAATTTGAAGTTATGATAAATAAAACATTTATATTATGATCTTTCAAAAGAACTACAGAGTGTCTGGCAAAATTAAGAATTCACTTTCTTTGTAGGAAATCATACAGTTGTTTACAGGCCCACTCCCTACCTCCCCCATCCAACAGAAAATAGGGAAGCATGGTGAAGTTTATTTTCTCTATCAATTTTCAGGCATGCCTGGTGATTAAGCAGTTACATTTTGGTCTTTTCAGATTACACCTGGAAGCAAGGCTTCAGCTGCCAACCTGTGCCCTGGTGATGTTATTATAGCTATTGATGGTCTAGGCACAGAGAACATGACACATAATGATGCCCAGGAGAGAATTAAAGCAGCTACACATCAGCTTTGTTTGAAAATAGAGAGGTATGTGTACATGTCTGCTTATTTCTGAAAGAAGATACTACTCAACCAACTGATTATACATTACAATTATTATGTCATATAACTATTTAAAATAGTTTGAAGAATTTCATGACATCTTTAAAATTACAAGCAACCAGACTCACCTTATAATGTCCAGGTCAAGCAAGACTCCCTAGAACTCATCTTCATAAGTCAAAACAATTGTTTCCCTCGGGTTACTTGCCACATGACTCTGCTGACTCCACAAATCCTGTATTCACCATCAGTAAGCAAGTAGTTCCTCATGTTTTGGGGAAATAACAAAACTCTCATTTGCTGTCACTTGCTCAGTGACCTCTCTGCTCTAATGCTTCCTCAGCCACAGGTGCTTATCATTGCCTCCTGCTCCCAAGCCCAGACAAAGCTGCTGGTATATCCTCCCAGTTAGGGAAGACATCATGTCAGGCATTCCTAAAGGGCCACAAAAGAGCAAGTTTAAAGCTAAACCCTTTGGTCACAACATATTAAGCCAGATACAGGTTTCTCAAATCAACATTCAAAACAAAACTAAGAAACACTCTCCTACCTAAACTGCAGGAGTCCAGAAACTTCTGTGTTCATTTCTCTTAGCTAGAGCCAGGAAGAGAAACAACCTGCAGCTTCACATCTCCAGCTGAGTTTGCTCAGCCTTTAATCAGAATCATTTAGCACACTCATTCAGCTCTCTCTAAATTAAGACAGCCCTGACTGACCTGAACCCTTCAAGGAAGCACAGCTCTTTATTACAGCTGAGCACAATATTTGTTTCCAAATACAGAAGTTGGAGTTGTTTTTGAAAGGATCATTGTCTAATTACTAGATCACACATCATGCTTAAAAATTCCTACAGCTAATTCTGTTACAGACTGATATATGCATTTTAACAACATCTTGAGAAGCCATTTTCAAGATGTGGTAAGTGTATATATAACAAACAGTTACTAGATTAGTATTTAACATTACTATTATGCTACTTTAAAATGACTTGCCATATTTCACTTTGTCAATGAAAATGGAATTGTAAGTCGTATTTTTGTGTTTGTTATCCCTGCCTACATGACTGAAAGAATCTTCTGTGCCACTTTGATTTACACTTGCACATACTTTGCATGCTTAGATTGCACTTCTACATTGAAAAGCAGGCTTTACATATATATTGTTATCATAAAAAAAAGAAATTGAAGTTGTCCTGGTTTAGGATTATTGCTATCATATTCATTTATTTGTGCAAAATATTCTGAGGACCCAACATTCATTCTATCAACCATTTAAAAAATAAAACTTTACAAAGTTTGGTCAACTCACTATTAACAATTTAAACTATTGACAATTTATTTCCCATTGTTCATAGCATACATAATTTTTAAAAAAGTAAATGCACTTTATATGTATTGATTACATATCATCAAAGCTTTTTTATGTCAAAACATTAAAAAAGCATAGAAAAACCTGCACATTTCCAAGCTGCATTATATTTCATAGGGACATATACAACCCTACAGGAATTCAAGTTATTTAAATTCTGCATTTCTCTCTTTCTAGGGCAGGAACTAAATTATGGTCCCCACAAGTTTCAGAAGATGGCAGAGCACATCCCTTCAAGATAAATTTGGAAGCTGAACCACAGGTATGAATTTTGAAAAGTTACCTAATCATTTCACTTTGCCTTTCTACATTCTTAACAATCTCCCTTGTGGTCATTAAAATTCTTTGAACAGAACGTCATCCATTATCTCCCAGTTTAAGTTAATACAAACCACCACGAATATGACATATATGGACACCATTTTATCTGACAGAATGCTTTTGATTTTTCAGCTATAACTAAAACAAAACATTAACAAGCTACAATACATTCTTTAAGACTGTACTTATCACCACCATTTTATTATGGAAATAAAATATGTTATTTTATTCTGATACAAGTTTAAGTTGCTTTAACTCTTTTAGAGATTCTTTATCATATGGGGAAGTTCTTCAGTCAGGAATAAATGTCAAGTACTTAAGTGATGAACTCATCAGACCACATAATTCAATTTGATGTAATGGTTAAATAGAGAGATCCATTAATGCTGGATCTCTTTATTTCCATACATTTTTACGCTACACCACAGAACTAAAGTTTACAAATCTGTACAAGACCCATGTGCTGGTCTTGTATGAGCAAATTCACTACTTATGACCAGTAAAGTCTTGATCCTTGTATATGACCAAAGCAAATCCACTCAATTGACATCATCCTCTCTTCAAGCTCAAAAAAAAAAGCTACTATAAGTCAGAGTCTCTGTACCGTCAATAGCTAATTAGCTAGCTACTGTCTACCCCTAGTCCTTTATTTATTTGTCATTCCTTTTTTAACCTATACGAACATTTGGTGTTCTAAGAGGGGGGAGGGAAGAGCATTCTGCTTATCCTAAAACACCAGGTTCAAAGCAAGTATGTCAAAGTATTTAATCTGTGTTATCCTAGAAAATGTAAGTGCAGATTCCATGTCAATAAATCCTGTGCAATAAGTACTCCCACCAATTCAAAGTTTTCACAGAGACACTTCCAAACATGGCATTTCAGTGTTTCATTTCTCTCTCTTCATTCCAATCTAAAAACTTGCATTAGACAGCAAACTTATTTAGAAATAACATAGCCTCTTCATCAGCAGGAGGTACTATAATGAAGAAACAAAACTATTTTAAATGTATCATTTTGTGGAATAGTAGGATACATATTAAATGAATGGCAATAGAACAAATTTGCTAAAAAAGCTATAGAGAAATCCATGCAGGCATGTATGACAAAAAGAGTAATCCCTCTGCATGAAAGCTGCATTCCTAAAAAGGACAGTTACTTTAAAATAGATCACAAGATTTCACTAAGTGTTATTTGGCAGACTATTGAAAAGCAGTTTCCATTTGGCAATCAGAAAAGCTGTTTCTCCTAGATTAAAACCAGCCTTTTCATTTTAGTATATCTCTCTTTCCTTCCTAGGAAAACCAGGAGCACTGAGTATATTTAATAAATAGTAGGCACCAGACAAGTAGAAATGCTTTCAAGCAAATATGTTAAACCATTCCTGGGATGATTTCCCTTTTAGATTAATTTCTTCCATCCAAGAACATCCATCACTCTGACCTCCCTATGGAAAAAAAAATAAATATAGCCTTTTGTTCTACAATTGCTGCAATTTTAAATTAAATTTTATCATATATTTAGTCCCAACAGGAGTCCCAGCAACATTGTATATCAGTAACAAAAACAGTACAAAGTTTCTTTAATTCCAGATGACAAATATTTGCACAACCTGTGCTGTCTAGGTCATATAGGAGAAAGCCTTTGACACCTTCTCCCACAGCATACTCCTGGAAAAGCTGCAGCCCACAGCTTGGACAGGGGCACTCTGTGCTGGGTTAAGAACTGGCTGGAGGGCCATGCCCAGAGAGTGCTGGTGAACGGGGCTGCATCCAGCTGGTGGCCGGTCACCAGTGGTGTCCCCCAGGGATCAGTGCTGGGCCCAGTCCTGTTTAACATCTTTATCTGATGATCTGGATGAGGGGATTGAGTCCATTATTAGTAAATTGGCAGATGACCCCAAGTTGGGGCGAGTGTCAATCTGGTGGAGGGTAGGAGGGCTCTGCAGAGGGACGTGGACAGACTGGATAAATGGGCTGAATCCAACCGTATGAGGTTCAACAAGGCCAAGTGCCAGGACCTGCACTTTGACCACAACAACCCCTGCAGCGCTACAGGCTGAGCACAGAGTGGCTGGAGAGCAGTCAGGTGGAAAGGGACTTAGTGGTTCTAATCAACAGGAGGCCGAACATGAGCCAGCAGTGTGCCCAGGTGGCCAAGAAGGCCAATGGCATCCTGGCCTGCATCAGGAACAGTGTGGCCAGCAGGAGCAGGGCAGTGATCCTTCCCCTGTACTCAGCGCTGGTGAGGCCACACCTTGAGTATTGTGTTCAGTTCTGGGCCCTTCAGTTCAGGAAGGACATTGAGGTGCTGGAGCAGGTCCAGAGAAGAGCAACCAGGCTGGTGAAGGGACTGGAGTGCAAGTCCTGTGAGGAGAGGCTGAGGGAGCTGGGGTTGTTTAGTCTGCAGAGGAGGAGGCTCAGGGGAGACCTCATCACTCTCTACAACTCCCTGAGAGGAGGTTGTAGCCAGCTGGGGGTTGGTCTCTACTCCCAGACAACCAGCAATAGGGCAAGAGGACACAGTCTTAAGCTGTGCAGGGGGGAGGTTATGTTGGGCATTAGGAGGAAGTTCTTCACAAAAAGAGTGACTGGACATTGGAATGGGCTGTCCAGGAAGCTGGTGGAGTCACCATCCCTGGAGCTGTTAAAGAAAAGACTGGACGTGGTACTTAGTGCCATGGTCTAGTTGGCAAGGTGGTGTTAGGTCATAGGTTGGATCAGAGATCTTTTCCAGTCTGGTTGATTCTGTGATTCTGTGACTGGTGTGCAGAAATGGAAAATCACTGAGTTATATTTCCTCCATTTCTATAACAATTAAAATTACTCAAAAGGTCATAGGTCTTATAAACATAATCAGATTTTTTTAACTCTTGCCAAATAGCCATTTTAAAACTCACCAAGAAAGTTAAGAGGAGTCAGTCATTTAAAATGTATTATAAGCCAACTAAATAGGAAAAACAGATGAAGACTTAACCAATATTCTTAATAAGTATCTAGTTTCTCTTTGTAATAAAAGATAGTTAAAATGAATGTAAAACCTATTTTAAATTTTTCAGACTTTGGCTAACTATTTGGCCAAAGAACACTTACTTTATCTTCAGCAGATGAAAATTATTCTACACAAGCTTGGATATGGTTATGTGAAAACGGATAAGACAACTAAATATTGTTCCTACTTAGAGCTATGGAACAAGGAACCTTTTTATGGTAACAAACTTCTGTATCAGGCTGAGCATCTCCCAGGAGTCATTTGGAGCCTGATAGAGGCAATTGTCAGAGCCCAGTGAAAGCTCTGACTATTTTTAAACCTTTGGAAGAGGAAATTGAGGCAACAATTCCGACTTACAGCAATAAGTGGCTGACTGAAAGTGATTCTTGAAAGCTACACATTCCCACGTAAAAAAAAGCCACCCTAATTTTGTTAGTCTGGAGCAACCTATAGCGTGATAGATAAATAATAGGAAATAAACGACCACTTGAAGAATTACCAACACAATCACACTGTATTCTGTATAAAAGCAACTTAGTACATGCAGGTCTCCATGAATATAATGAGAAAGATAATCTTTCACAAAAGGCAAATTATAGAATTACTTTTAAAATCGTTTCTGCTACATTGTCAATGTCAAATAATATGTAAATGTTTTCTGTTACAATCCCTTTAACATCATTGAGAATTATTTTATATTCATTACCACAATTTCTTGAATTGCTTTTATTTGAGCTTTTCTCATTTGCATCTATCTTTGCCTTTGAACATTTTATTCAGTGAGACTTTTGGCCCTGAAGGACATTATACATTCCTGGGAGATACACTGTGCACATAGATAGATATAAAAATCTAAGAAAAATACAAGCCACTCTTTTAAAACGTAACTTTATAGCCTATTACAACTTAAAATCAACTTTTGAAACAATATAATTGTCCTATATATTTTATATATATAATATATATATAATATATATATAATTTTGAGGACCTACCCCTTCTTTTTAACAGCATTTAAAGATCAAGATTTTAGCCACATGATATCTCCAAAATGTACACATTTGTATTCTGTCACAGCAATTACCCCAATGAATGCCATCATATGGTCTGTGTTGGACACCTTCCTACAGACTTCGAAGACTACCTTAATTCTATTCCTGATACCTATATCAATGCAAAAATGTAGCTAACCCTGCAAAAAGGACATCAATGAGTTGGGAATAAAAAAAAATAAAAATAAGAAATTAAGTACTGCAATTTTCAAATATTTCTGATTAGGAATTTCACCACCTTTCAGTTCTCATTTAGCTTTTGAACTAAAAGAGGACTTTTTACAGATTCTATGAGATACAGTAAACACAAGAGCTGGACTATTTTTGCTGCTGTATGTTCTGTCACTGACCTTTTATATGATTAGATGAGTTATAAAGAAAACTATGTAAATCTAACTAACTGCAAATACGTGTTTCACAACTGTTACATTGTAAACATGCTATTATGGTACCTCATCTTCTATTCATTTCTTAATAGGAAATGAAAAAGGAGGATGAAATTACAATGTTCTCAGTTGGTTTTGTTCATTTTCAATCATACATGGATTTAAATCAATTTTAAACACTTTGACCTTAATATCTTTCATTAAGTAGCCTTATTAGATTATTTCCATTTACTAATACACTTTGTTAACTGCAACTCAGTTCTATCAGACAGAAAGAAGGAATTGCAAATAAAATCTTTGTGGTCATTTATCTGATTGCTGCTTTCAGTAGCCTCTTACAGTGCAATGCTGCTAAACATTTTCATTTAATAAAACTGCTCTTTACTGTTTGCATATTCTGGTTGCACATTCTATATATCCATGACTTTTCCTTATTCTGATCTTAAATATATTTCTGAAACTGCTGTACAACAATCACACTCAAAACTACAGCCAAATCAGAGAACCGGCAGAGATTTCAATGAAAATTGAAATATTAATGACCTGTGCTACCTTAACGTTGCAAGTTCCAGAAAATGCCAATTCAGGTTGTAGACGCCTATTTGTTAGTAACAAAAGCTTTTTATTCCATATGGATGGAAGTTCAAGTGCTCTCACAGCACTATTTCCAAAAGACATCAGGACCACAGCAGCTGGATGGACTGCAGCAGCTAGTGTTCTTCACCCACTAGGGTAGTAGGAAAATGAGCTCTCAGCAGATGACAGGGCTGTTTTTTTCAAAGTCTATTTCTGAGGCTTAGGGGTGGACCTGAGCTGAAACGGACTCAGAGGAGACTGCACTAAATATGCACAATACAAATAAGTGAATTTTCACACAGCCTTTATCATTCCTGGCCGAACACTTACAGACGAAGATTTTAAGTATCTGAAAGATCATCAGAGGTTTCACTTCCAGACCTTATCCCTTATGGATTCCACAACTGGAAGAAATTATTCTGGCCAACAATTAAAAAAAAAATAGTACTCCAGAAATAAACAAACATAGGAAGAATGATTTCGAATTTATCCATTTCTGGGTTTTACTTATTTATGACAATTTCACATTATGTTTAAATTATACCAGCATCACAATTTTTGATGCACAGGTATGCTTCAAAGGTGAAATATGTTCAGAAAAATATTCTCAATTTGATGTACATTCAAGACTATTTCAGTTAAAAGAAGTGTTTAAAATCATGTGCATTCTAGGCAAGACACTTAGAATAAAAGTCATACTTTTGGGAATCCCTCTATCAGTATGTGATAAAAATGCAGAATCTAGAGATTAGCACTAAAGCAAAGCAGACAAGCTAACTATCCATGAAATGTTTCTAAAAGAATGTAAACAGTGAAAAATCTCAAGAACAATATGGAAGGTCACTATAATATTCATCCTGCCCATTTATTTTAAGCCTTCTGTTTACCCGGAGGCAGGAAAGTAAGGTGTATGGCTTAAGTAGCATATACAAAATTCATGGAAAAATATAGGATGCTTGCACCAGTTAAAAAATAACAGAGTTGCAAAAGTAAAAAATGCATATTAACAATACTGGTGTTCTCAGTTTTACTCATTACTAGCTTTGGTGTGCATTGTAGCTCTGTGTATTTTGTCTGCCTATCACGTACAGGAATTCAAGCCTATTGGTACAGCTCACAACAGAAGGGCCCAGCCTTTTGTTGCAGCAGCAAATATTGATGACAAAAGACAGGTAGTGAGCTCCTCCTATAATTCTCCAATTGGGCTCTATTCATCTGGCAATATTCAAGACGCGCTTCATGGACAACTGAGGGGTCTCATTCCTAACTCATCCCAAAAGTGAGTACTAATATTTACTTATAATACATAGTCATTTGTGGTATTTCATTATCTGTTCTGTTTTCAATTTAAAAGTCCAGCTCTTGATGTTTTTTTCTGAGAATCGGGAGTTTATTCATTTTTTTTTTAAAATGGTGATCAATAAAACAATTTTTTCCAACACAGAGAACTATCCATTCAGCTCTGTAATAACAATACTTGCAGGTAGCTTACATTTGCACTCTACATTGGGCTGCAACACTACCCTCTGATCTTCTCTCTTATAACTGCACTTTACTCTGAATGTTCCTGAACACTACAGTGTTTGCATTTTGGGTACCCAAGAATGAACAAACTAAACACAGTTATTTCATGGTTACAATTTTAAAACTTTTCTATCTTCATTTTAACTAGAAATGATCATTTGTAGGCCAAAGAAAGATATTTTAATCCTTTTCTCTTTACAGGATATGAACTACTTCGAACACAAGCATAATATTCGGCCCAAACCTTTCATAATCTCAGGCCGAAGCAGGTTATAAACTTTGAGTGCTGTGCTGGATTTGATGCATGGTGTTATTTTTTTTAATGGATGGATACTCACCACTGACATTAATAAAGCCTATAGATACAATTGAAATTTACTTATAGTACTAGATAGCCTAATGTCAAAACTAAAAATAGACCAAAAAAATGAAATGGTTGACTCACAGAGCTCAGGCTTGGCATTCAAATTTCTATTTCCAAAAGAAAGCAGGTCTACCCTTCCATCTCAGTTATATTGATAAGAGTCTGAGTAACTGTATCCATGAACCTGATTCAGTTTACAGCATAGCACCAGATACTGTGTATTTCCAGATCTTTGGCACTGTGAACTTCTTCTGTCCAAATGCAAATACATATAATTTGTTAACTTGCTAAATAAAAGATAGCTACTTATATAGATTATAAGCTAGGCCATTCAGAGATTTTAAGTTTGCATTTCAGCAGATGTCTTTCCAGAGGACAACCTAATGCTGAAATAAAATAGGAAAACCAATGTCACAGACATGTAAAACTCCAAAGAAGAAAGGCTTACACATTTACATCCATCATTTTGATGTAATAATCCTCTATCATAACTGGTGATGAAATTCCCCACTATTGTTTACATTATTAAATACAGAGAAGGAAAAGCCAGTTCAAACTCTGTGGCTAAAAATGCAAGGAAGCTCAAAAGCGCATGAGGGATGCAATATATTGCAATGTGACCCTTTATCCTTGCTAGCAGGAGCAGTTTTTACTAGTGGAATTAGTGTTCTACATTTAATTCTGAAAAGCTATAACGCCTGCATTTTAATTATACTAATTTAAGTATGACAAACTACAACAGAAAAAACACAATGACAAATTATTCCAGGGTACAAAGGGCAATCGCATATGGATCATCAGTTTTGAGAGACGCCTTAAATTTTTCAATCATCTGACTGTAGGAGACGGTCCCTCCTGCTAACAAGAACTATCAGTGTAGAACGCCACCACAGTGAAGAACAGGTGCCCAAGGACAAAACAGTTCTTAGCAAACATCTGTGGCTTCTCACTATAGGTAGCGCTTACAGACTGTACCAAAACTGACTTTGAGACCACTAGGTATTGTTTTACATGTGCCTACTGGATTTATGAAGATTCAAATGAATGTATCATGAGCCTAACCTCCTAATTCAGAAACCTCAATTACACACTGTTTTCCAGTAAATAGCAATTTCCCAGCATGTCAGATAAGGAAAATAAACTGCAAAAACTGCCCTGACAGTAATGCAACAAGTTTCAGAACTTCAGTCGGGCAAGGTCTGTCAGCACTGGAGAGGCCTGCACTTGCAAACTGCACAATCTCTGACACAGCGTGTTACATCTATGAAAACTTGTTGTCACAATGTTTGGGTGCTACTTTTTCATTAGTCTGGCTCAATACATCCCCAGTGCTAAACACAGCAAAAAGCAAGTCACCACCTTGACTGTAACTATCCTTTTAGGACAGATAGCTGAGTCTAAATAGGACTTTGCAAAGTAGACCTGATTGTGGACTGGGGGTTAGAACTAATGGGTTGGACATTGGCCAAAATTTTGGGCTTTATTCTGGCAAAACTAACTGGAGATTAAATTTAATATATAACTATATTTTATTTATTATTCACCCATAATTTATCCTGGTTTAACATTGCTTTGGCTGCTCATAGCAAGAGTTGTGGTTTTTCTAGTCTTTCTCGCTGCTTTCCATTTACTAACGCTATCAGCACTGACAAAACTTACCCTACTGCAGGATCTACAAGTGGGTTTGATTCTTCTAAAAGAAAATACTGTGAATTCATATGTTGCCCTACATTCTTTTGGCTCGCTCATGCTAGGTGATGATGCACAATTACAGTTTGCTATAAGGCTTGCCTACCATTTCTAGAATAAGCTTTTTTTTGACTTGTCTTCAATGGTAAAGAGTGTATTTTCCTTTAAAATTTTAAGAAAGTGGTCCTGCACAAATTCTCCTCTGAATCATGGGCAGAATTTTGGGTTGTCTTTTCCACCCAAGAGCAGCTAGTAGGCAGAGTACTGTACTATCAAACTGGGAAATAGAGCATTCTCCCAGGTTTACACAGAATCATCAGCTTGGAAAAACTAACTGCAGCCCTGATAGGAAGGTTGGAGGATGTATTTGAAGCATTTATTGTCTCACAGCTCTGAATATCACGTCAATGATAACCAGGGACTGTGGAAAAGCCTTGGTTACGTGCTGTTACATAGCAACAGCAAAGAAATACTCCATAACAAAGAAAGCCTCTGAGGTACTATGGAGAGAAGACTGAACTGTATAAAACAGTGACACTAAAAAAGACTCCAGGCCTAACGTCCACATTTTTTGCTAATCTTTTCCAGGTATGTTGAATAGCACAGTAACTTCAGTAATGTCAAGCAAAATTAATATTTCTAAAAAGCGTACATCTTATTTTTTATATATAAATAAATTGTAAAGTCTACTTCAAAAGCAGGAAAAATTAATTCTCTGAATATATACCCACTGTTGTTGTGAAGGACCACTTTACATTTTACTGGAAACACTGTAATTTAGAAAAGCAAAAGTAAGCCTGGATGCTTTATTATCTCTTCTTCTTTGTAACAATAAACAAATATGTATCTTTTTAGTTGTTAAACAAATCTTAAAATATTAATAAATAAATTATCGTAGAATTCAAGGAAATCTAAAAAATGGCACACCCATTATTTTACACTAATTTATAGGAGTCTTTTCAACTGTGGACTGAGAGAGCTGTGAGGTATAGAAGTGGAATGATGTGACTAGGATTTCAGTGCTGCGGGTGTTTATTCTGTCACTGCATGGACAACTCACACAACCTTTGTATGCTGCTGTTTTATAGACACTAAAAACAAAGCATTTTAGGGAAGCTTAATGAATCCTCAATAAAACCTAGCGTTACAAATGTAAAGTGATATTACATTCTGAATTATTCCATCTATCAGTGGATTTTTACTATCTTTAAAGACCACATGCATGCCAGAATTTCAAGGACTGCTTTATGACTGGCATTGATAATTTTTTCAGGAAAACTCCTTTCAGTGACTACTTTTGCTTTTCTCTACTTTCTATACTTTTGCTTTTCTGTCTCTGTTCCATTCATGCTTTTCAGGCCTGTTAACATCACCGTATCTCTGTACTTTTGTCTTTATTCCCTATAATCCAATGCACACTGCGCACTCTTCTGTAACGTGCCTATTAACACAGCGGATGCAGCACTCCTTCAGGGATGGACTGTGGCAGTGGACGCAGTACCCCCTCTTCAATTAGCACGGTTAGCTCTATCTGCCCCACCGAGCTGAAAGCAGTGTCTAAGATGGCCCCTAACATTCCCTTGGAAATGGAGCTTCCTGGTGTCAAGATTGTGCACGCTCAGTTTAACACACCTATGCAGTTGTACTCAGATGACAATATCATGGAAACACTGCAAGGCCAAGTTTCTACAGCTCTGGGGGAATCACCTGTCATAAGGTAATTAGAGCAGTATCTTTCATATTTCTGAATATACACATTTAAAACATGCCAAAAAATCACAAGGTCTAATAATATCACACCCTTTCTTATGAAAAAGGGGGAAAGGGTTAGAGAGAAACTAAGTATTTAAAAACATTCAATATTTTCATTAAAATAGCAGTAATTTCCATTTTGTAACCCAAAGTACTAAAGGAGTCCTTCAGAATTTACAACTAAATATTTCAGAGGTAACAATCTTCTAATTGTGGCTAATAAACAAAAACTGATTATACTACCTGGGCTATTAGCTGACTGACCACTCCAAATCAATATTTTGCTTCCCTCCAAAATTCAAACCTGTTTCTTATTATTATAATTATTTATCTGATAACAATTTAATAATCTTCTCTTATTATTAAGTCATAAAATATTATTAAATAAAATTTAGTTCCACTGTTGAATTTCAGGTTAAGAAGACTAGGAAATCTTTTAGATGTTTAGTGTTCCAGATATTTAATTCTCATTCAGGGCAACTCATTCAGTACAACTAGGTCTCACACAAAAAGAGATAGAATTTACTGTAGTGTAGGCCTGCTAATCCATGTCCAACTTATGAATTTTATCCATTGCATGACTAAAAGTTGGGTGGGAATCTTATGTATATGGATAACAATTATGATTATACAATGCAAGGTTTAAGGCACTATTCATTTTTTCCAAGGGATCCTTCACCAGTCACATTCCTTTATCTTTACTTTTGCATAATAGTAACTTATTTTTCTGTTTTACAACAGTACTTAATAATTCATAATATGTATGGTATAAACTAAAACTAGCTACTAATATTTTAAATAAGCAATAATCACTGGTACCAATGAGCCTTCTTTCACACCTCAAAGAATTTGGCTGCTACTAACCAAAAAAGCCGTATTTGTATAGAAGTATTTAAGTTCATCCAACCTGATGAAAAGAAAACTGTAGTTCATGAAGTCTTTGCAGAGTGAAGTTACTCTAGTGCCTGAATATTTATCCTCAATCAGAACAATTAGAGAACAATAAAAGAAAAATTTGCTTCTTCTTTATTCTGAAATAAAGGATTAAACCCAAAGTAACCAGATTTCACACTGCCTGTGACATTGACAGTTTGAGAACTGATTCTCTACACATCTGAAATGTCTCTTTTGTTGTGGGATTGGTTTTCACTATGTGTGCATTTAGAAATGTAATCTCACACATTCGTGTCTGGGGTTTTTTTGTTTGCCTTCTGTATATAATTGCATTATCACTTGTTTGATCTTTAGAAATATTTTAGTTAAGAGGATACAATTCTAGGGTTTAATTAATCATTGCCAAGAATAGTAAAAACTAAACTACTTGTATTCATTAAAAGCTTCTGACAAAAAAGGGAAATTGTAATTTCTTCAACAGCTTAAAGATAGCTCAAAGAAATCTACTGATTGATGAAGATGCAAACAATTCACATAAGCAACAGAGGTCACTGCTCAACTGCTGCTGCTCTTACTGGGCCATTTGGCAGCTTGGATGCTATCCTGGGAAACAAACAAAACCATTTAAAGCAAAACCCAGTCTAATTCTTTGTGGAATTGGTTGATTAGTTCCAGTGGCAACTTAACCTAAGATTTTACAGACAGTAGGTGGCCAGCTGCAAAAGGAAATTTAAACCAGACATTTGTGTGTGTAGCAGTAAGATAACAGACTTCATCAAAGTAAATTTAGACCTTCCTAATTAGCCCCAGTAGTAGTTTGAAATTTACAGATGTCATATATTCAGTCTAATTCCTGCCAGTACATATAGTAATCTACCATTCCTCTCAACTACTTAGGATGTCATTTATCATGAACAATTCAAGACATTCAGCACAGTTTGAAATCACATGAAGTATTCTTAGGAAAATCCTCATCTTGCAGGTCATTTAATATTTAACCATCAACTGCTGTTTGGACAATAAATTACTTCATCTTTTTAGCATAAAATTGTCATTAGAAAAGTAAGCCATGTCTCATTTTTATTAAATTAAGAAATAGAACATCCATTTGTCAGTATTCACCTTAAAATGCTTCCTACTATACAATACCTATTTCTCTCTTTTTTGTCATCTCCATAAGTTAAATAAATAAGAATTTTCTTAACGAAATAATCACTTTATTAACTAGTGATTGAGCCAACTTAGAAGCCATATCTTCCCAAAAGATTTGTCTGCTTAGGTTTTTGGCTGACCTTATGTACAGGTACAAGCTGTGATTTTAACAATATTCTCGAGGCCAGGTGCTGTGAAAAGGGAACTTCTGGCTACCCTACCAATGAGGACCCAGTAATACAGCAGATGATTATAGGAATGAAACTATTTTGAGGTTAAACGGCCTATTTCCAAATGTCAGTAGAGCCAGAACAGTAATTATGTAACAATTGCACCGATTTAATTTTTTTCCTTTAGATAAGAAGGAGGCTATATAAAGCAATGCTACCAGGAAGAGAGTCTTTCAGTAGTTGTCAAAACACACTGTCTTTATGTTTGTCTCCTGAATCATACTCTATGCCTGGTAGAGCTATTGCTTTAAAATTATGTTTCTTAAACTGCTTTATCTGCTCTTCCTCCCTTTGCTACAGTGACACATCTTCCAACTCAGTGACTCAATCTGACGTGTACAAGATGCTCCATGCCAACCAGGAGGAGCCCAGTCAGCCGCGCCAGTCTGGCTCCTTTAAGGTGCTCCAGAATTTAGTCTCCGAGGAAGGTGGTTAATAATGACATATTCTACCTGTTCAAATAATTTTAAAATGTTTGTGGGAAGGGGGAATCTGAGAAGAAAATAAGAGAGATCAGAGATATAAGAATTGCTGAAAGACTAAATCATTCTGTATCTTATAATTTATCACACCAGTCTCCTGTCTTTTCCCCTCCTTGCTGGTATAGGTAGCAATCTCCTCTGTGAATACAATGGAGGTGTTAATCACCTTTTTCAGAATCTCTTCTCATCTTTTAAGATCATTAACGTACAGCTGACTTTAACTGAACAATAAAAAGTTTTATGTGAGAGAATTTTGGGACAAGCTCCTTATACTCATGACACCAAGAAAGAAAACGCTCTCTTCCACATTCAGGAAAAGAGGAATTAAAACCAGCTCTTAAAGTCCCCTTAAAACCCATTCTGTCTTCATTCTAAATAAAAACTGAAGAGAACAATATAATTTACAGTCAATTTCCTTCAAATGAAGACATTAGGGAAATAAAATCCCTAAAACTGCAAGTTTGTTATATTTACAGTAAGCATAAAGAGTAAAATAAAACAATAATAACCTAAAAGATAAAATTTTAAATTTTAATGTTTATGTCTCAATATTTACCAGAGAAGGGATAAATACATCTAATTATATATATATATCATTTTGGGGTTTTGCTCAGCATTCTCTTGTATTTTGTTAATATTTTGTATTCATATCATGCTACTCATCATCCCTATTTTTTTGTATGGTGATTTATATAAATAAGAAGCTTTCTAACAATAGGTCTTGATTTTGTTACATTGCTATGTTAAAACCTCCTCCCTCTCCTGCTATATTCAAGACCTACTATCAGAGAGTTAGACGATGTCCATGAGACAGAGAGCACTGCATATATAATATTTTTTTGTACTTGCTTTTTGGCTACGGCTACACAACACGCTTCCTGATTCCAGAGAGGTGGAATGTGGCCCACTAAAGCTGCTTCACTATAGTGAAACAGCATTGTTTGTTGATGTAAGTGAAAGCCTGTAAATATATTCAGAAGTATATTTACAGGAAAAGTACTTACTGCATCAGATGCTTTTATATCAGACAATACATAACCGGGTTGTTTTGTTTCTCAGATGGGCGCCCTGTGGGTACAAGAAGTGTGAAAGCCCCTGTAACAAAGGCACCTACTGCCATGCCTGGTGTCCAGAAAGTGCCACTGTGTGACAAGTGCGGGAATGGAATTCTGTAAGTTGTTTCTTTTTAGTTTTAGAGATCTCTAGCTCAAGTGATTTCTACGTCTCTAATTATTAACCTGTAGCTTCAACAGTTTCGATACAGGTTATTTCAGTGTTGAAAACATACCGTCAAGGTTTTAATTGAGATTTCTCAGCACCTTTTGCAAGTCAACCATTAACACGCACATAATGTAACCAGCAGTTATCTGTGCTGTGTTATCTCAGGCTGTGAATTCTCAAAAGTTTCTTGGTAGTGCAAAGCACCCTTCTCCCAACCCTGAGGGAGTATCCAGAAAGCTCTGTGAGCCTATTTTAAAAATACCAGATTTCTACCTGAATTACATCACTAACTTCAGTAAACGCAGATAATGATGAACTCAGAGAACAAAGTCGCTAAAGAAAGGAATGTAGTTTTGAAAGTCATTTTGTCACTCTTTTGATAGGTTAGGATGTACTTTCTGTCTTGTAACCAAACTAATGTGTTTCTTTACACTCTTAATTTTCCAATGTACTAATGAACTATGTGATCAAATCTACAGCATTTTATGTCACTTACTCAAACTCAGCATCCAAACTTGAATTATATAGTAGTTTCCAAAACTGCCAGACGAACAATCTTAAAATAAATACATAGAACATTCTTTGTGTCATACAGTATCACAGAATCATAGTCGTAGAATGGTTTGAGTTGGAAGGGATCTTAAAGATCATCTAGTTCCAACCTCCCTGCCACGGGCAGGGATGCCTTCCACTTGACCAGTTTGCTGCAGTTTCTTCTCACTTTAAGTTCATATGAATTAATTGGGGTTTTTTCTTTTCATTGTTTCCATACAGAGGAACAGTGGTGAAGGCACGTGATAAATACCGGCACCCAGAATGTTTTGTGTGCTCTGACTGCAACCTCAACCTGAAACAAAAAGGTTACTTCTTTGTGGAGGGCCAGCTGTACTGTGAAGCTCATGCACGAGCTCGGATGAGGCCACCAGAGGGATATGAAACAGTCACCGTTTACCCAAAATGCTAGTCTTAGGCTGACACACAAATATATGCATGCACACAAAACGCCATTTCCAGCTTAGAACTGCAGTACCAGTGTCAGGACTTCTGCCTAAATCCAAAGTAGCAGCTTATAAACCTTCCCTTGGGGGATTCTGGGGGAGGTGGAAGTCTGTATTAGCCAGCAGTAGCATACTGTACCAGCAACATTCTGCTAAAACATTGTCTTTGAAGTTGTCAACATAAGTCAAGGAAGTATAAAACGAAACAGCTGTCCTGGAATACAAAAAGTGAAACAGCTGAGGTATTGCATGAATGCTACAACATATAATAAGCACTGTAAACAAGGCATTATTTCTAACATAAATTAAGTATCTATGCAAACAACAACACCATCAAAGTCTTACAGTCTACAAATGTAGAGGTTTGACAGGTCACTTAAAAAGCAGCTATTTTACATGGATAGTACAAAACAAGCAGTTGTTCATGTCTGCTTCAGCTACCTATTATTCAACCAGCATTAATGTGCACCCCAAACAGGTTTTGCTTACTTTGCTTTGAATTTGGGGTTATATTGCCTTAATTTTCTGATGCAGCAACTGTGATGAAGAATAAATGTCAAGTCACATAATAAAATGGTTAGTATAATAAAGACTGGTTAGTATGAAGCAAAACAAAAGTTCTACGTTGTCTTAATGATTTGCAATGGCATGATCTTTCACATAACTTAGCAAAAAATTATTCTAGGCATGCACACATATATATTGTTTTTGGGGGAAAGAAAACCCCACACTCTAATAGGAACTCACTGCAAATTGAGTTTGAAGGAAAATTTTAAAACCTTTCTGCAGAAAATTATACTGCATTTTTTGTCTCCATCTTTTAACTTCCATAATAGAAACAAAGGGGAAATATCATCATAACATCTTTGTTGCTGGAAAATTAAAGCTTGGACAACTTTAAAAACAATTGTTAATTAAAATATGCAAAGGAAAGATCTGTTATAAAAAAATTAGTGAAGTCCTAAGGAATAAAAAAAAAAACAGGCTGAAAGAATACATTTTTGTCATCAATTCCTGACATTTGTCATGGGCTACATTGCTTTCAGGTAGCTGCCAGCTACGTAAACACACCTAACTGGCAAACCAAACCTTAGCATTTACAGATAATGTCAACACAAGTCAGAACTTATTTATTGGGGTATTTTGAACCCAATTTAAAGTAGAATAATCTACAAAATTTTTATATCAAGTCTACAAGACTAACAAAAATTAATAACCTTATATACTTTTCCCATTCTACAACATAAGAAGTTCTAAAATGTAAGTAGAATATGAACTCAAAATAAGAAACTGTACATACGTTAAATTTACTTTAAAAATTAACAAGTCCCAAAGATTGAAATAGAACATCCACATATTCAAAGACTTTTCAAAATGTCTTAAAGTATTATTTCAGAATTTAGGAGTTTTGAAAATGTGTGTGTCACTACATTTATTATTTACTTTTGTATATCAAAAGCAGACAAAAAAAGTGTTGCACCCTTTCTGAGGTTAGTTCCTGAAATATTTTTGGGCACAAAACATAATTCTGCTCTTCAGGTATCATGGAGGCTATGAATAGTATTAATATTTTCCCACTAATAAAGCCCACAATTCTGAAAATCCTTTTGAAAGTGAGAGTGCACATAATGTCTATTTTTACAAACTTAAAATGTCATTGGTGTTTTAAAATGTTTGTCTAATGTTTGTGCCTTTGTATGTAACTAAAGGTAAAAATAAACCTATTACATATAAGAAATATTCTGTGTTTCTTTTCAACTGTTATGGAAAATGAGAAAGTGTGAGTGTCAAGTGACCTGAAAATAACAGAAGTTTGGCATTTCACCCTGACAGAGCAGTTTGCTTCAGACTTATCAAACCCCTGGCAAGAACAAAAGGCAATTTTTGTAATAGGCATTTGAGTATATAACCTGGGCTTTCTAAAACAGAATGACATCAAGTTCCTTCAAAACTAAACACCAAAAACTGCTCTCTTTAGCACGCCAAACATACCAGTTATAAATGTGGGAAAATTGGAAATGCAGATACAAGAACTGTTATATTACAAGGAAGTCATGGAACGCGACCTGATGCTAAAACTTTGGGGGAAGTTCAATGGTATTGCATCATCATGTAGTGCTATTTTGAGAGGTTTGAAGTTGGATGTGACTTTGATAGAATTAGAAGGTAGGCCTATCTAATTGCAAGTACCAACCTATAAGAAAACATTTACACCAATGTAACATAAAGGAAACTATGATTTTCAGTTAATGCAGATTCTGAAATCCTTGATCCCAATAGAGGAGAAAAACAGGAAATCTCATCCTACAGTCACTTCAGTCTGGGAGAACTGAATATAGAGTTTTAAATGTGAGAGAAAGATACAATTCTTTCTATGGCGTGCTCAAGGTCGAATTCTTTATCTCAGTAGGGTTTGAGTGATTCATGGCACAAATCCTTAACAAAGTGTTCAGCTGAAGAACAACCCACTTTATCCTCTGCCTTCAGAATGACATAGCCAGTCAATCATGATAGCTCGATGCTACTATGCCTCTCAGCTGTGTCAAGACTTTTCTTATATAAATTAAAAGCCAAAAGCAGACATGGCATTTATTTTTAGATGGAGAGAGAGAGGTAGGAAGTGTGACCTCATATGCTTGTTATCTCGACTCTTCAGATACTGATCAACAGGTGTGAAAAGCTTTCCTCAGCTATGCTACTGCTGCATAAACAGCAGTGCTAAAAACTTAATGAAACTGTAATACTCCACAGGAGGAAGCCAAGAATTGCCTTTGAAAACACACATATTAATTTACATGGTACTTTCATATCACTTGTTACATGACAAATTCGATCTTTTGGTCTTTCAAGTGTTGCCAACAATCTGGAACTTTAAAAATTTCTCTAAAGCAGTTAAAAGAAACTATGCTGTTTTCATCAACTAAATAGCTTCTTTAATTTTTCTCAACCACATTTCATCACTTAAAAAATTAGACTAGCACTTTTGTTCAGTACAGAAGTATGCTATTGAAATAAACCCTGTGTTATTCCCACTGACTGCATTATGGTTCACATCATACAACAACTTCAGAGTGCACAAAGTGGTTTCCTTTAGGATGAAATTCAGCCAGAATTTGTTTTCTGGGAGCACTGCTAATGCACACCAACCACTAATGGGAATTCAATCCATAGAATCAAAATAGAACTGAACAGACCATCCCTGAAACATGTACAAACAAAGACGCCAGGTCCTCAGTACCAATTGATCTCCTCCTACTGCATCACGATGCCTTCTAAAGCACACAAAGCTTGAAGCACTGCTTGCAAGTTTTATAGAGGAAAGGTTTCTTAACAGAAATTAAATTACTGACTGCTTATCCAGTCTCAGAATTTGAACTGGTTTCAGATATTTCAATGCTCAGAGTTGTTTGATCAAGACTTATGGTTCAAATTTCTATAAACCATATCAAAGGGAACAACTATGCAGCTGTGCAGATCTGACTTGCTTGTAAAACACATGCACTTGATTTAAACTCCATTTTAGGGGGCTTTTACACAAGGACAAGACCATTATTTACCTAGTGCGTTCATACATTTATAAATAAAATGGTGGGAAATAAAATGTGTTGGCCTGTATCCAGCAAATTTTATCACTAAAGGTAATGTACGCTGCAGATTTGCCAGTTTCTGTTTCTTTTTTTAAACTTCTGTCATCCAAGAAAGCTATTCAGATAGCTTCTTTTGAAATTCTTAACAAGAAATTTCCACAGATTATTCCTTTTCATCTTAAGCATGAAGTTTTGAAATAAAATGCATACAAGTCTTCAGTTTATGGTCAGTGCCACCGACATACTGCCTCCACAGCATAAATAATATGATTTACACAATGTCTGAGTTCACAAAGGATTTTGTTTCTATATATGGTAAAGCACACATTTGTTTTAGTATACTCAGTGAGTGGTTTTAGTTACACCCACCCTACCTAATTCTCCCTCTCTTGGCACACCAGGGCAGAGACCAGTAAAGCTTTTAGGAGAGTCTAGAAAAAATTATATTACCCTGGAAAAAAATGCTCTCTTTGGCACAGGCTAGAACAGTTGTCCAAAATAAAACTTGAAAGAAACACTGTTTCATACAGTTCATGTGCTGACAAAATTACAGGAGCGTTACAGTGACAAATCACAAAACACAGAAACTGTAGAATAGTTAAAGATTATTACTTATTACTCAGAAAACAAAATATTCACTAAATAGCAATGGGATTCTGAGGGTAAAAATATTTAGTAAGATTTTCACAGTTTTTATTTTGATGACACTGTTCAAAACCAGATTTAAACAGATGTCTCATTCTCTGGTTTGGTTTTTTTAATCTTTTTAGTATATATTTGATTTAAGAGGTTTTTAATTATCCTGCTAAACCAGCAGCTTATATAACGTTACATAGTTAAATAATAATTAGACCAGATATCCTAAAGAGATATGACTGGAACAATATGTTCAATGGCAAAAACCAAACCAAACCAAACAAAAACAACAAAAAAACAAAACCAAATCACCACAAAACACACAAGCAAACAAAAGCCCAAAACAAAACAAACAAACAAAAAAGAAAACCAACAGGTAATACATGCAGCCAAATTATCTCCACACATTCAGGACAAAATCAAGTTTCTCTATCACAAAAAAGAGTGATATTCTGATTTTATGCAAAACCTGTAGGGCATCAGTAGCAACACTTATAAGTGTTGCCACTAACAAGCAGCACAAGGCACAGAAATATTCAGTCACAAAACACAAAAATATTCAGTCTATTTGCATAGAGAAAGGAATCCAAGTTTCCAAGCACTAGCTGTGCAGCCAGGGTAATTACAAGGTGCTTGCAGACTGTGCAGATAAAGAAAGCACAGACATAGGTAGTTTTCTGCGAGGAGGAGTAAATCCCAAAGAGAATCCGTGATTGCACAAATGACTTATGGGCAAAATAACCTTTTTATATATCGATTATTTCATTTGTGTGGAACTCATTCAATTCTGTAGTTATAAATGAATGCTATTTACTAATCATATTTACAGATGAAATATCTCTCATCAGCAGTGTCACAAATAATTCTCACCACTGCTCTACTCTGTGGAGTTTGGACTTCTAACATTTTTACTTCTACATCTTGCACATTTAAGAAAGTTAAGAGTGCAAGAAAACTGCCAAATATAAGAGAGGTAACTAAGAGACTTCTATTTTGGCTTTCTAATATTTTCCAAGAATTGCATTCCTTTCTGCTGTTTTACTGTTGCAAATTGCCTCAATTTCATTTTCCTTTCACTGCAAGAATACCCCTACCTTCCAAATCATGGTCAGTTTTACAGAGAGCCCTCTATTCACTGCTCTGCATCTCTTGCACCTGTTTGCCAGTTCAAAACCTTACACAAGTAGGATGTAGGAGGTGAAAACTTTAATTGTTTCCAAATTAAATTCTCTCATTCTCTGCCTTACCTTATCCTATAAGAAAAGCATATATTACAAGAACACTCAGAAGCAGAGGTGTTGCAACTGTACCAGCCACTGCACTGAGAATAATAAATAATTGGTAGCACACAGTCTAAAATTCAGATTCAGCAGGCAAGGCAGTAACAGCATGGAAGGGAAAGTGGCATGATGCCTTATAAACATTTTTCCACACAAGATTGATGCAGGTTGTAATAAAGAAGCTCTAAGAATCGCAAAGTGAAAGAAAATGCATAAATAACCAATCAGCACAAAGAGCAAAACATGTGAAAAATAGTTATACACCAAGACACCAGCTAGATCTTTTATCAGCTGATCCAGTTTCTGGCTCATAACAATTTCTCTCTTCCCTAAACACAAATGAATGGGAAAAAATGAGAAGCATGCAGAAGGATCCTGCACTGTGTTAACAGGACTAGTTCTTTAAACTTCTGCTTGACTACACAATCACAGGGACTTTGAGTGACTCTTTGATCTTAATACAGGATTATAATTCTAAAAATGATCAGTTGTTTCTTCTCTGACTCATAATTCATCTAACCTTTTCCATTCTCACTCTGGCTCATTATGAGATTCTTCTCTAAGAGTACATACACCACCTGGCTCTGGTAATTGCCTTCTCTACATACTTCCTCTTCTTTGCTTACTAACTGGCCTTTTTGAATCCAAAGCTACTTCCACCCTTGACAGAGTATGAAAGTGTAGCCCTTCAGAAATGGTGCACTGACTCACAATGCTGTTTTTCCTTACAAGTCCACCAAAATGCCAAAGAGGTCAGTTCCCTTATTAAGTGTGGAGTTTTAATGACCTTGTAGACATTGTTCTCTGAAAAACACACCTAAACACAGACGTGGCTTTTGATGTCTGTTAGCGAAATTTGTAACAGTTATTGTCCTGCTATAGGCAGAACTAAGGACTGAGTCAAATATCCTTTACACTGGTAGCATCTGGGCAAATAACAGGCTGTCAAATCAATCATGGCTCTACTGTAGCATGTAAGGGAAAAAGGCAAAACCTTCGAGGCATCCAGAACGCAGTGTTGTACTGGATCTCACTGCTCACTGCCAAAAGGCTTTTCATGGCAATTAAATTTCCTGGAAACAAGGTCTCCTCCTGAATGCTGAAAGGGCTCAAACTCATGTTCTCACCAAAACACAAGAGATAATACAGTGATCTGAAAGTTGGACAATCTCTTTTTTCCCAGCATTCCAAGGTCAGACAAAAATGCTAAGTGTCTGACATTATATTTAACTCACCAATAACAGAGGATACTGGATGCATGGTAAAAACTCATTCAGAGAGTAGAACAATATGAATAGTTATGCTCATACCAATTCCTACATGAAATTGGGTGAGTTTGCCACAGTTGTGACAACAGAATCCTCTTTTGAATTTATATCTTAAATGCCTCTTTCCTTGTTATTTCAGACATCCCCAAAGAGGTCTATTTACTTACACTGACAGCTCTGACTCATACATTGCTTTTCAAGTTAGAGAACCAAACTGACATTTCCAAATATTTAGCAGATTTTGTCTCTATGATCACCCGGTCAGATCCTGATGCCTCACATACTTGTATAATCATGGTTATCATGTTTCAATAAACCTGTCTAGCTTGCACCTGTTCGAAGGTTGGTGGAACATGTCTACTCATCGCCTCACAATAACCAAGAAGTGACAGCTGTCCCTGTAGCTGATTCTAACATTTCTATCATAATGAGGGACACAGACAAATTCCATTAGCTGTTCATATTTAGCCCATATTTCCATAAGAAGACTCATGGGGCTATAAAGACCTGAGTCATGCACTCTCAAGACAGATTGGCATCTGACATCACAAGTTATGAGAATGATGGACTGTTTCCAGATACATCTCTCCTATTTTCTTTCTTTTTCCTCGTATTAAAACCAGTTAGTGAATAACTGTTGCTGACTGTTTTTGTGAAAGCTATTTTTAGGGAAGAGACAATTAGTGTCAAATAACAATTAAGGAACATACTAGTAATCCTTGGCACTTCTTGCACCTTCAAACTGAAAGAGTAATGCCTGTAATTTTTCTAAAGCTTCGTATTAGATGATGTTGAAATGTTTTGTAAAATAAATAGTGCTTTGTAATATTTTTAAGGGTGGGGAATGCATCCAGTGTCAGTTTTTAAAAAGACACCAGTTCTGATTTTATTAAAACTATTAGCCTCTAATCATACCAGCTTATTGGAATCATCGTAAAAAGAAAATTAAAAAAAAAAAAAAAAAAGAAAGCAGGGAAAAGATGATTCTCCTCAGATCTTCAAGAAAAAAACAATTTACCTTCATCTTCAGAGAATGTCTCTTTCCCTTTAAAATGACTACCTTGTAAGAAGTAAGGGAAAGTATTAACTTATAGATTCATCAAAAAAATATATGTTGAAATTTATCTTTCTTGTTTATCAGAACTTGTTCTACAGTTTATATATTCTCGCCAAGGCAAGGAATAAATACTCCTTATTAAGAAAAAAAAAAGAGTTACTGACTTTATCTATTCAAGATCAAGTTTTAGCTCCACATCCAATTCACTTATCCACAAAGCAGAAATTATTTTCTATCAAGTGACTAAGCAATTATATACTTCCATCCCACAACTTTTCTTTTTTTTTTGACCAAAACCTTTAACATTAGGTTCCACATTCACCTGCTGCAGCACTTCCCAACTTAAAAGTGATCCAGCAGCCCTCAGCTCTCAAGGCCAATGGTGAGGAATGAGACGAGTGGGCCACTCTAGGTACCACACAAGCACAATGGCATCTGCATTGTCCCGTTCAGAAACTAACACCAAACCATCTCCTGGGGCACACAGGAGATCTTCATCACTTGTGTACAAAGCCTGGGACTGTGTCACAAGGGTTCTGCTGAGAGATTTCTTCCCTGTTCCTGCCTTGGTGGCCAGAAAAGTCCTGGTCCAGCAAGCTCTCTGAAGGTCTTTAGACTGGTAGCATACAACAGGATTAACTCTCTCCCTGACTGAGATTCACACACATATTTCCAGTAATACTAACTTGATGTGTATGTCAGTTCCTGCATGTATCAGGTGAATTTTTCTTGCATCACTAGTTCTTTCTTCTTCCTATTGCACTTCTTTGAAGCAAAGAAAAGCCTTCTGTTGACTCCTAGACCTTTCATGGTATAGTATTGTTTTTTTAAATTTAACAAACATTTTGTAAGTTATTTTTGACAAAACAGCCCAATGTAAAAACAAAAAATAAAATCCTACTTGATTTCCTAGCATAGCTAAAGGAAAATCTGAAATGCTTGAAACAAAGATCAAAACCATTAACTGTTAAAAAGCCATTCCCAAAACTTTAAGGGCAGATTTTGCCATCAGGGACTCCCAAAAAAAAGGTTCTGATTCTAGTTCATGGAAAAGCCCTGAAGAAGCAACTCTAGAGACAATGTTGGCACTCATCTTAGAATAGGATCCATAAAACTCTCCAAAATTGTAAACGGGACAGATTACAGCGACAGATTTTATGCTCTATTAATTATGGATCGCACACATAACCCAAAATTTGTTTTTCTCCTTATGATGCCACAAAAATTAAAAACAAAAACAAAAATAAATTTATTTCTCAGTTGGTAAGTAGCTAAATATAAGATTTGTGTTTCTTGGTGTTGTGTAATACTGCTGGACTAATTCCAGACACTAAACTCTTCAGCTGTCCCCTGACAGGTGTAAAGCGGTTTCACTAACTTTGTACTTCTGCAAAACCACGTTAGAACTATAAAGAGAGCCTGAAGACCTTGAGTATTACAGCTATGTCATTTTTACAGACTGAGAGTCATGACCCCAACTTAACTCTCTTACCTACATAACTGCAAACTACCTGTCAAAAATGATGTTCAAATAGACAATTATCAATGCCTTTGTCAGTCTGTGGAACTATGATCCTCTGATGCTATAAACACACATGTAAACTTTCAGTCCCATGACTGAATATTAAAAAGGTCAAATTTCTTCAACATCTCTCATCACTAAACATGTTAACCAGTTATATTACATAAGCCCGAGACTGTGCAACGTGGGTTCTCCTGAGAGATTTCTTCCCTGTTCCTGCCTTGGTGGAAGAAGAAATGTCCCAAGTTATTATGTTACAGATTTAAAATGTGAATGTGAAATAAAAAGGTTGAGTTTGAATTTGTTCTTCCACCAACATAATCCTGTCAGATCGCTAGCTTTTATGCAATATAGGGTTCAAAAAATATCTCTAACTTCAACCAATCAACTGTCATACAAGCTTTAAGAAGGAAGGAAGGATGGGAGAGAGAGAGAGAGAAAGAGAGTAAGAAAGAGAGAAAGGAAGAGAGAAAGGAAGAGAGAAAGGAAGGAAGGAAGAGAGAAAAGATGGAAGGAAGAGTGAAAGGAAGGAAGGAAGAGTGAAAGGAAGGAAGGGAGCAAGGAAGCAAGGAAAGAAGGAGGAAAAGAAAGAAGAAAGGAAAAGAAACAAAGAAAAGAAAGAAGGAAGGAAAAGAAAGAAAGAAAATGAAAAGGCCCTCCGAGGGCCGAGCGGGCCATGCGCAGGGGCTGCCTCCAGCACTGACGGTGGCGGGGCAGCAAAGCCTTTCCATGCCTTCTTTCCCGGCTTTCCTCCGCCACCCTGCGGGCTGTCGGGCTAATGATCCACAGCAGCCTCCGGTGGGGACCGGCCTCGACGGGAGGAAAAAGATGACGGAGAAGGGCTGTCCCGCCTCCCTCAGGGACCTTCCAACACTAATGCTTCTGTTGATGATCCTGTCCCGTGCCAGGAACGGCAGCAGGACTCAATTCAGAGCAGCAGAAAGAAACAACTATGTGCTTCCTCAGGCAGAACAGCAAGGCTGAATTCATAGGATATCTTCTTGGAGAACATGGCAGCACTTATGGCTGTCAGGAAACTGGGGAAGAGGGGTAAATAGAGATGACGTGCTGGTAAACAGAGGTGACTCACTTCCTAGCAGTCTGCTTGCGGTCTGGCTTTGAACAGTGCTTGATATTGGTCATTTTGAGGTCAACAAAATTAAAAATTACGTATTTTTAAAACTGTTCTTAGACAACATAGATGAAATAAAGCACAAGTTGTAATTCTGCTAAAGGGAAACAATCACAGTAGTTTCACTGTTGGCCACATGTGGCACAACAACTTAGATAATACATACACTGACATTCACTTTAGAGCATATGCACTTCCTTCCACTGCAATATATAGTCAGTTTGCAAGCCAAATTACTCACTAGAAGGTATGCTTTCTAAACATACCTTTTAAAATTCCAGCTAAGCAATAAGATGTAAATGTATGTAAAAATACAACATTGGAATAAATAAATAAACTATTATTGTAGCTTTATATTTAGAAACAAAATATTGAATTTTCAAAAATTAAAGAGGTTGAATTGCCCTATATAGTTGAATTTCACTTTTCACATTTTATTTGCTTTATTTAACAGAGTCACTTTTTTGCACCTAAAAAGATGTCAGCTGTGCAGTCTTGTAGTTCTTTACATCCAATGATGTGAAATGAAAACTAAGAGAAGCTTACTGGACTTTTGTAGAATATCACCGTAAAAATTGCAAGCGTTTTTGCAAAAATGAAAAAAATGTGGTACACCCTGTCCAGTAATTAAATCTAAGAATTTGCATCTTTGTAAAGTAAGATTGATTTCAATAGAGCTCTAGGTGAGAGCAAGAATCTACACTAGCAAATCCAATTATAGGATTATGGTCCAAATATCAGAAGATAAGCTTTCCATTGGAAGGTACAAAAAGAACTGTAATTCAGTGGGGAAGTAGATGCTTTGCAAAATGTCTTACCATATTTCTTAAAATCTATGACCTATGAGCTTCATATTTGCAATAAATTCAGTTTACAATTCCCATTCTGTTAAACCTAGGAATAATGAACCGAAAATGAAAATATTTTTTAAAATTCTCAGGAGGGAAATAGTAGTGGAGAATTTTAAATACTAGTTCAAACTTCTTTCCATGGAATTTATGTTGGATATGTTTAATGAATCCATTGTAACTACATGTGTGAGCACAGAGTGTTAATGCACAATCAGTACCTCCCTTTCAGTTTTGAGACCTATTTCACACACAGTTGGGGTTTTTTCCCAATAAAACTATTTAATTTGGAACATGAATTTTTGTTCTGTTGATAAAACAATAATACAAACAATTACACTGATAAGAAGGTTGCTCAGACCAATACACCATTCTTTGTCCCTTTTACACAAGTGTATACGTGGCAGGTCATTCTTCCTTCCATTGGTGCTGGTGGCTTTGGTGTACCAAAAAGTTACTTCTTTCTTAGTTTCCGTTAGTAATGATGTACTGGATTTTCATGGCAAGGTTTTGGTGAAGGAGGGGGCAACAAGGGATGGCTTCTGTGAAAGCTGCCAGAAGCTTCCCCTGTGTCTAACAGAGCCAATGCCAGCCAGCTCCAAGACTGAGCCCATCAGTAATGGTAGTAAGGCCCCAGGGCTAACCTAGTTAAGAGGGGGAAAAAAGTCATTGTGCAGGAGCAATTTCAGCAAGTGGAGAGAGAAGTGAGAATATGTGAGAACAACAACTCTGCAGACACCAAAGTCAGTGCAGTGCAGAAGGAGGGGGAGGAGGTGCTCCAGGTGCCAGAACAGATTCCCCTGTAGCCCATGGAGGTCCATGCTGTACCAGGTATCCACCTGCAGCCTATGGAGGACTCCACATTTGAACAGGTGGATGCCCAAAGGAGGCTGTGCCCCCTGGAAAGCCCACACTGGAGCAGGATCCAGGCAGGGACCTGTGGATGCATGGAGAGAAGAGCCCATGCTGGAGCAGGTTTGCTGGCAGGACTTGTGACCCTATGAGGGACCCACAATGGAGCAATCTGTTCCTGAAGGACTGCATCCCGTGGGAAGGGACCCATGCCAGAACAGTTCATGAAGAACTGCAGCCTGTGGAAGGACTCATGTTGAAGAAGTTCATGGAGGACAGGAATGACAGAGAGTCTTTGGTGGACACAAAGTGTCCAGTCAAGGTGAGCCCACCACAAGTGAAAGGCAACGTGCTTATCTACCTATAAACGTGCACTGTGTTCTACAAATCTTCTCTAACACTGCACAGTGACATGTTCATAGTTCAGAATCCTTTTTGAGTGCCATTGTTCAAAAGCTTCACAGGCTTAAATTACCTCATGTTATGTCTGCCAGCAGAGGGAGATGAATTTATTCCATAAACATAAGGGAAAACCAGATGTTTTTTAACAGGTCTTCTTACATTTTTGAAGTCAGAAAAGAATAAAAATCAATAATTTTTCAGTGACATCTGTATAGCATGATTTCTAAGGTCTTTCTCTATATATAGATCATATATATACACATTAATATATATATATGAGAGACCACATATATATATATAGCCAGATTCATATAGCCTTACAAAGTAACCTGAATTTGCAGAAGAGAGTAGGAATGAATTTTGAAAGCCAGGTTCCTCGTACATTTCTTACCCTTTTTTCAATAATTCATTTCTTCACTTATTCAATTATTTTATACAGCAATAAACAGCTGTGCTAATCACTTTTGATAGACAGCAAACATAAAACAAGAACTGCAATTAAAGCAACTTACTTTGTCACATTCAAAGTTATTATGCTTGTAGCAGGTCTGCTTTTAGATCAAGGAAGATGATGAAAAATCACTCGTTCTTCATTTTTTATGCCAGCTTTAGATTTTGAACAGCAAAGGTCAGCAGAATGCCTTAGGTAAGGATCAAATGTGCTTCCTTTCGTACCATCTGGTTAAAAACAAAGACCTTTTTGAAGTGCCCATTTACAGTATAACTGAGTTAATCAAAATATTTTTCATGAAAAAGCAAGTAAGAATACTTAACAGCAGACTGCTATATACTTATATATATATTTAAAAACCACCAAATATTCCTTAAATTTGCAATGTAAAAGTTAGGGGAAATTTTAGTCACTCGCTAAAATGAGCTGTGTTGAGGGTGGAAAGGAAGAAAAAGAGGGAATTCCTATGTTAGTTTACAGTTAGTGGGGATTGTCACAGACAGCAGAGTTTCAGCATCGTAATCAATAAGCTTTCTGACATATAGGATTGAATGCAGCTTTAGCTTTTCAAAAAAAGTATGTCCACTAATAATATACGAGTGGCAAATTTTAGTTAAAAAACATGCAGAGACATAATTAATTCTTTGCAATCCCAAGTACAGCTAAACTCCCTAGTCTGCTGAGGCTGCATTCCTGAATAGTGCAGCAGTAAGCAATTCAATCAACAATAAAGCAATTTTTCCTGTAATAACTCACATAGCAGAGAAGGAAAGAGTGCAATAGCTTAGGAAGTACATGTAATTTAAATATTCAGGAAAAGTATATATGGTGTGAGGGACAGGGATCCTGGAGCTTCCTATGGGAGCCATGGGATCATCACTCTCAGCCAGACAAGGTGCTGACTTTCTAGAAGCTAACAATATTTATTAGATTTATGAATTTACATGAAAAAAGGAACAATTATTTTTATATAGCATCGAGATAATGAGGCCCCATTCTTCTGACAACAACATAGAAATATTATTGTGCTTTCAATTTTGGCACTGTTTGGTCATCATGGCATTGTAGCTTATGTCTCCAAATAAAAACTTAAGGTCAAATCCTTAACTTGTGTGGGATACTGCCAGACGTCTCAAAGAAAAAATAGTAAATGAACAATATTAAACCACTTTTATACAAGATGGTTATTAATTTGTTTCCCTTCCTCCAGTTTGTAAATAAACATTAGTGATTTCAAGCTAAAGGAAATCCAGAGGGAACAAAAAGTTAATTTAAACTTATTAGTTTACGCTTACTCACTAGTAATAAATAATCTTATCACTAATACATAATAAACCAAAATATTTTTACCTTTGCATTTATTCTTTCTACTTCATCAGGTGTTGTTTATCTATGGTAAGGTCTGCATAAATGTAAAATTAACATTCATTACTTGGGTATTCAGACCTCAAGAATCATTTAATAAAATACTCTGCAAGAAGCAATACTGTGAAGTTACCCATATCCAGTTCCTTTCTTTCCTGAACTAGTATAAAACTTCTTTCCAGGAGGAATGTATCTTTCATTGGCTTTCAGTTGTGGACTGAAGTACACATATAAGCCTCCTATGGTTCCATAAGAGCTGACAAATCCACATCTAAAATAGCCAAGGAAGGTTTTGAATACAGAGCTCACACATAGCCTGTCCCATCAGAAATTGCACACTTATAACTCTGCTGGTTTTCGCTGGTTAATTTAGTTCATTTTCTTCCCCATGGCTACTACGGGACTGTGTTTCGGATTTATGCTGAACACAGAGCTGATAATATACAGATGTTTTTTGTTATTGCTGAGCAATTGCTTTCACAGAGCCAAGGCCTTTTCTGCTTTTTGTACTGCCACACTGACAAGGAGACTGAGGGTGCAAAGGAAGTTGGGAGGAGACACAGCCAGGACAGGCGACCCCAGCTGACCAAAGGGATGCTCCACACCATAGGACATCATGCTCAGTACATCGGGTGGAGGAAAGAAGAGGGACATTTGGAGTGATGGCATTTGTCTTCCTAAGAAACCATCACACACGATGCAGCCCTGCCCTCCTTGGGATGGCCTGCCCATGGGAAGCAGTGAATTAATTCCTTGTTTTGCTTTGCCTGTGTGTCTTTTGCTTTGCCTGATAAACTGTCTTTAACTCAACCCACAAGCTTTCACTTCTCTGATTCTCTTCCCAGTCCTGCTTATGGAAGAGTGAGCGAGTGCCTGCGTGGGCCTTGGCAGCTGGCTGGGGTTAAACCACGTGAATATCCAAAAAGCCCTGAGAGATTTGTATCACACAGTAGCCAGGTCTGTCATGTGGGTGCAGAGCAGAAAAGCCGCAGCATCACAGCAGTGGAAATACATCTAACATACTAGATTTTATACATTTTATTGTAACAAGTAATATGCTGGAATACTGCGTAGGATGGAAGTTCTAGGCATATTTTGCTTGTGCTAAGCACCTGAGATAGTATGCAGAAGTTTTAAAAAGCTTGCAGTTTCGGGGTTTGTTTTTGTTTTGGGGTTTGTTGTTTTGGGTTTTGGGGTTTTTTTGTTTGCTTATTTGGGGTTGTTTGAGATGGGGTTTTTGATTTGGTTTGGTTTTTTGCAACGTGTGGAGGTTCATACTGTATTGGGTAACCTCAGTGGTGTTCTTCGAGTGTTGGTAGGTAGAGATGTTGGGTAAGGAACTAAAAGGAAGGTGACAGCAGAGAAAGAAACCACCAGAGATGACAGAAAACTGACCCCTGCACACCAGCTGAAGGGTTCGCTGCTATGAAGCTAGTTGGCATTATTGAGGCAGAGGAGAGGAATAATTTATCAAAAATAAACAGACCTGGAATTAAATTCTACAGCGTAACGCACAAAGCACAGATCAAGGCAATTAATGGGGAGGACTTAAGGCCTCAGCATCTTGATGCAACTGAGCAGGTGGAAGTGGACGAGCCAGGCCTGGAAGCAGGAGTAATGCGAAGCAGAAAGCGGGCAAGTAGGATTCCGGAGCGTCTTCCAAGGAATTAGCAGAAATGGTGAGCAGGTACCACAGTAAATCTTGCCGCAGGGCACTGATACCAGACGCACTGGGCTCAGTGCAGCTACGGTCGCCCAAGCTAAAGAAGGCTCAGCTCTACGCACTCGGCCGGGAAGCGCGGCACGACCGCAGGGAAGGGAAGGGAAGGGAAGCTGGGCGACTCCAGAGGGACCTGTGCGGTACCGCGGCCCCTCCTGCCCGGCCGTACGAGAAGGAAGCCGGGCCCACGTCCCCCCAGCAGTGCGGGGCCGCGGCCGTGCAGGCAGGGACGCGCCGCCACCGGGATGTGCTCCCCGCCCCTTCCCGGCGGGAGCGCGCGTGCGCCACCAGGATGCGCCCGGGCCCGGCCCCCGCGGCGGCGCTGACGGACGTGGTGAGTCCGCCCCTCGCTTCCCCTGCCCGCATCTCCCCTTCCTTGGGTGTTATGGATGGGTGGGTGAGTGTTCGTCCTCAGCGGGGACGGGAGTGCTCCCACCGGGCTGGGCCGGCGGCGGGGCCGGGGCTGCCTGCCCTGTCCTCTGGCGGGCTGGGAGCTGTGTCCGCGCCGCCAGCTGGGTTTGGTGGCGGCGTTTGGGCCTCCAGCCCCAGGGGCACGTCGGAGAGAGGTGTCGAAGACCCTGGGCCCATCCCTACCGGGTCCGGGTCGTGTCAAACGGGGGCAGCGGCGCCTCCTGCACTGCCCTGTCCTCCTCGCCGCTGGCAGCTGCGATTCCCCGTCGCCCTGGGGGCCTCGGTGTGCGTGGCTTTGGTCAGGGGTTTGTCGGAACACCGCATCACGATAGAGCCGGGCTCTTTTCGGTGGTGCCAAGCAGTAGGACAAGAGGCGAGGGGCAGAAACCGATGCATAGGATGTTCCACCTGAGCACGAGGAAGAACCTCTTTACTGTGGAATTGACTGTGCACTGGAACAGGTTGCCCAGAGAGGTTGTGGAGTCTCCTTCACTGGAGATGTTCAGGAACCGCCTGCAGGCAATTTTGTGCAGGAAGGTTGGACGACGTGACCCACTGTGGTCCCTGCCAACCTGACCTGTGATCGTCCATGATGAGCCACTGTCAAAAGGCCAGATCCTCTCTTCCTGCTTTTGCAGAGCTCTGCTTCTTATTCATGAATGTTATTCTTGCATAGTAATAATTCAAATAAAAAGCTCTTTCACATCAACCAGGCAAACTTTCTTTCACCCTCAGGCACTTGAGTGCCTTTCACACTTCAAGACCCTATTAATGTAGATAACCATGTTATCTAAAATACTTCACATTTATGCTTCAGGAACTAAACTGTAGAACACTGGCACTCCAGAGTCACTGAAACCTGAAAATCCTTTGCCCACAACTAAAAGTGTAGTAGATGATTATATTTTCATCAGGTATGCATATCCTGCATATTTCTCTTTATAATACTTCTAATGGAAAGAAAGTCCTATGTTTTGTTTCTCTCATGAGTAACACTAGCATTGCACCTGGAAGTCTCTCATAGTTTTTAAGTAAACAGTTATGTGATAAGCCTTTCCAAAGGGTCATAGTGTAATTATAGGTGTTTGGTGGGAGGTTTTAAGAGGAATTAAGGCTGTGAAGCATTTCTTTGTGTGCACTGCTGTACCACTCACTTCCCTGTTTATTCACTGGCCTCTTCTAATCTGAGCAGCAGCAGTAATTGCTGGTGTGCTGGCATACTGAGGTAAACCAGCAGTCAGTTGTGGCTGAAGAGAAGGCATGTTGAAATGGCCATTCATTTTCATTGCATCTTTTTTCTCCTTAGGTAATTCTAGAAGCTATGGATATACTCTTCAGAATAAGAGGAGGCTTGGATCTTGCATTTCAGCTAGCAACTACTGATGGTGTGTCTATTAGACTAAGAGATTTCTTAATATTTATATAAACTTTTATCAATAAACTAGTTAAGGTTTTTATTTTGTTTGCATTTCACCAGGTGTTAAGTGCTTCTTCCAAAACCTGTAACAATTAAGTATGCAAAATGTTATTATCTCTGCAAATTTTCTGACAGTCTTTTTCCATCATACGTTTCTTATTTCAATTTGAAATAAAGTTTAAATTGACACTTTAAACTCATGTTATTTGCATATATTTCTTACTTATGGATATGTTATTGGGATCACTTTACAGCTTGAATCCAAAGTTGACCCTGAAATTCTAAGCAAACAGAGAATAATTTAATGACAATGAATTTGGTTGTAACAGGATTGTATTACTACAGTTTTGGGACTGTGGTCCAGTCTTCCTAGAGAAATAGAGAAGGGCAATGAGTCAGTTAGTCACCCTACTGAATTTAGGTGTGATTGGCTACTGCAGTTCCAAGTGATAACAAGGGACTAGTCCATGTGGTGTTAAGGAGCTCCTCCAGTCCCACACTGTTACAGTAATGCGACATCCTCTTCAGAAAGTCAGCTCAAAGCTGTCAGCGACCTACAGAGCTATCATAGGGCAGAATGTGGAAGGAAGTTCTCTTTAGCTCAACTGTTGCTCATTCTGCATTTTAAAAGACATGTCTCTGTTGAAAACACTGAATTCCATTTTAGTGAACCTTGAAAAGGAACTTGGGCTTATTTGGGTTCGTGATGTGCAGCAGAAGTGTGGAATTCGGATTGGCAAAGCAACATTTTGTGAGTTGGATCCTCAAAGAAAGGCAATTTATTTGGTTTAGTTTAGAGTGTAGTGAATTTTAAGCACAGTGAAGCAGAGTGGTATTTGAATTGTCCAGGTGCATGGTATTCACACCTCTTAGTGTGTAAATATGACACACCACTCCTTTTGAGGGCAGTAGGTTTTTCTTTTGGAGCAGTTTTCCTTTGACTTTTCTAATACTGTAGTTTTTACAGACTTCTAGTGCAAAAGTTATCTAATACATACGAAATTTTAGTTAATGGATTAAATATATACAGCATAGCCTTGGTGACTCGTTAGGCTTTTTAAACTTGTTGTATTCTAAGGAGTGGTTTTTAGCCTCCTCAGTGAAGAAAAAAATGTAGGTAATGTGCAAAAGTTGCTCTGTCATGTGCAGTACTGGTTCAGGTTGTAAGGTGTGGGTAAAACTTAAATAGTCAAGTCAAGCTCTGAAAGACAACTGTCCATAAAAGTAATAAAGTTTAAGGCAGACCAGGGTTACAGTTGCAGGTTTATGTTGTGCAAAACTTGGTCCTCAGTTGGAACGTAGGCTCTGCTTTTCCAAACATTTAGTCTGTTTGTATTTCTGAACAATGATATGAAGTCTGAAACACATGACTCAGATTTAAAGTTTGACTGTACATAGAAGTTTGTTTGCAACTGTAGGCTTGGATAAGAATTATAGATGTGAGAATTGACTGCAGAATAGGTTATTCTTCTGTAATTCATCCAGCTCTTCATATTTGACATCTGAGAGAAAAGAGAACTTTTGTTCCAGGAGGTATGAGTATGAATGTTTGAGGCAGACCTGCTAAGTGAAATCTTACATCAGTTTTTGTTTACCTAGTCATTTTTCTGATCCTAACAGCATTTAGGTTTTGATTCCAAGTCAAAACTTTTTTTTTTTTTTTAATGTATGCCCAGCAGCTATAAAAAAAGGGTGAGGGGATTTTCTAGTCTAATTGTATCCTTATTGTGTTTCAGAGGCATCAACAAAAAAGGCATTAGGATATGTTTTCAGTGATCTTGCAAACAAATTGTCCTCAGAGTTTCTTGTATTAAGAATTTGCCACAGTTCAGTCTATGTGTGGCCTAACAATGGTATGACCACAGTTCCAGAGCTGACTGACAAGTCTGCATGTAAGGAAATAACGCGGTTTATACAGTGAGTATATTTAAAAATTGGGGGAGGAGGGGGAGATAGCAGATTAATTTCATATTATAGTAATTTCTATTTCTGTTGATACTTCAGATTTGATCAAGATGATGAGACCAAACGAAAGCTTGGCAAGAAGAAGGATAAGAAATTACAAGATACGGTATGTGTCTCACCCCAGTAAAAAGTTATATGAGATAAGTTATCGTTTAAACATTTTCAGTCTTGCCCTCCCTGGGCTTTTTTTGTACACAAATAGACATTGACATGAATTAAAAGAATCATTTTAAAGTCATTGAGACTCAGTGTGAGTGCAGAGGTCCATCTATAGTAGATCAGCACGTAGAAGTTTGTCTTTGATGTTCCTTGCTTTTTTTTTAATCCAAGTATTTAATTACTGAGTTTGATATCAAATATCTACAATCTTTCTGTTGCCTTCTTGATGCATGTGTAGTCCTTTTGGTGTCTTTATTCTCTGCAGCAGCAGATAGTCAACGTAGACCTCATGTTGGAAATGACATCTTCATTAGCTGCTTTGGCTCCAGTCATTGAAAGGGAAAATAAGGAACACCACTACATAAGTATGACATTACCAGTTGATGTTGTTGTATCTGTTTCTCCAGAAGAAACGTGGGGAAAGTAAGTGTTATCCTGAACCTGGAATTTTTCAGCTTCATTTCTGCTTTTTCTTGAAGTAATGAAGTAAAACTATATCACTCATCATTTTAATGAAAAGTACATAGTATTTTTATAGCGGAATTTTAACGGTGTAAATAATGAAAGCTCATGTAGACAGCTGTTAGCTTTCATAATCTTGAGAAACAATCCTTTTGCTGCCTACAAAAAATTGAGTTTGTCAATGTCTGATAGATGTGATGACTCATAACTATTACTTAGCAATGAGAAAGTCAAGGGAAATGTTCTAAAAATTCTTGTAAGTATGTGAGGTGTATAAAAGTGAGAGTTGGGGTGTATTTGATGAGTCTTTCTAATCTCAGCCCTCCACTAGGGACTGCAGCTGGGTAGGTGCAGATGGCAAACGTTTGAAGCTGCCTCTGTATTTTTCCTTGTATTTTTTCTATAGGATTTGACTCTGAACAATACTAAATGGGGTGGATAAAATGAAAAAAAAAAAAAAAAACCACAAAAAAAACCCAAAAAACATGTGATTTTTATTTTGGCAAATGCTCATGATGGTTGTGTTTCTGATAAAAAACAGCATACCTGCACTGTGGAAGATTGAATCACTAGGGAATGGTTTCTGTGCACAGACATGCTTTGACTAAAGCACGGTGAGGCTCTGCCTTTGCCTGTGGGAGCAGAAGCAGAGAAGTAATACATTCATCTAACCAGGTGCAGATATGCATATAAGTACTGCATAACTGCCAGAGCTGTGAGAGAAAATGATCCACCATCGCTGCTCTGCTTTTTTTAATATTCTCCTTTGGACTTTGCAGGGTACAAAATCTCCTGGTGAAAGCAATTCATGGGCAATTAAATGACATGGAAAGATGTATCATGAAATACGTGAAAGGAACATCAATTGTGGTACCAGAACAGTTTCATTTCATGTTACCAGGAAAAAATCACCTTGTAACAATCTCATATCCTACAGGTATTTCAGATGATCAACTGGAAAGTTACAGAAAGGTAAAGCCAACAAAGAGTTAACAGAACCTGATATTTTATTTTTATTTTTAATTGTTGTAATTGAAGCAGTGGTAAAGCTTTTCATTTAGTCAGTGTAGAATAAATGCTAACAGATAATGTTATATTTTTTTAAATTTATTTTTACTGTAACCAAAGCAGCATACTGAATATGGAAGCTTGATTTATTAGAAGTTATTTTATAAAATATGTACCAGATCTCATTTTGGTAAGGGAACAATAGAAACTTTAAAAGTACGTAAAATTTGGTTTAGATAGATTTTATCTATCCAATACAGTATTCTTTGAATTTCTCCACTTCCACGATAGAATATCAGATTACATGTAGTGTTTTTCTACATTCAGGCTTTAACACATGTCCTGAAAGGGTTAGTGCTGGGAGGGTTTGTTTGTTTTGTTTTCTTTCTTGGGGTTTTGTGGGGATTTTGTCTGTTTGTTTGGAGGGGCTGCTTTTTGTGGCTTACAGATGACCAGGCTTAGTTAGCTTTTGGTTTGTTTTTGCCTTCTGGGTTGGCACATCTAGGAAAAGAAGGATGAGGTGAAAGAATGTTGTGATAGGGTAATACTTTCAGACTGAGACTGAGTTCACCCAGGTCACACAATTACACATACTGAGAGCAGGGAAAGAATATTCTGGCATCTTAGAGGTGTAGAAGCTGTGGTGATTTTTCATTTTCTTCTTTGTGAAGCATTACTGGATCTGTAAAACCTAATCTAGCCTTGCATTTGCAGAGGCCTCAGGCACTGGTGGCACACTCTGTCTTTCCTGCTCTCTGTCTGCTGTTCGCTCTTACCCACTGAAGAAAAGTGTTACCACTGCCTAAAATGTATTACCTGTGTTACACACATTATCCTAGATGATCTCATAATTCCTTTCACTTTTAATCTCTGTGAAATAAAACAGTATATCTCTTTAAATGTGGCTGCTGTGTTATAAACAGGGCTGAAGAGATTTAAAAATAGGCTGAATCTGCTTGAGCCATAAGCTCAGTATCTTTAGTTTGTCTCAGTTCATGGTATTTGTATGTGTTCAGTATCAGTTAAGATTATAATTCAGTGTGTGTATCTATCTACACTAGTACATAGATAAAACTGTAATTCTTCTCTGTGATGTATTTTATCATACTTCCATAACAAACTTGTCACTCATGGTATCTTCAGTGGGGCTCCAGCGGCAGGCATTATGTAACAGGACTACATAAAACAGTGGGCCCTTTAGACAGGAGGTAAGCCTGCATGAGCTTCCTTTGAGAGGTGAGATCTAGTAGTAAACGTACATGCTGAATGTTTAATTAAGCATATTTTAATAATTTGCTAAGCTATACTGTTAAAATTATATATGTCTTTATTGCTACTTACAGTTTGATCTTTCTTGTAATCCAAAATGTGAACTGTGCTCTTTATTTTTATTCAAACTTGCATGTAGGAATTGCATGGGTTATACAATCTGCCTTGTGACAGACCATATTTCAAGAGAGCAAATGCTTATCATTTTCCAGATGAACCATATAAAGATGGATATCTCAGAAATCCACACTTACATCTTAATTCACCTGGTATGGAGCCTGGTATGGTAAGTTTAAGTTGAACATTTGTCAGAAAGTACTTTTAATTTTACTTGAGATTTGTTATTAAAAGAAGTAATTTAGATGGTCAGTGTTGTGTAGATGAGAAAGTGAAATAATTGGCCCAGCCTTTTAAATCAAAGGGCTTCTCTGCGCAAAATGGCATTGCTTTAGTTTGCTGTATTTGTCCCAAAGAAATTGGATTTTCTCGGAAAAGGATGTAGACATTTTTAGCGTGTACTTTAAAAGTTTCTCAGAACCAGGACAAGAAACTAAAACCATGAACAGAGATGTTTAGGAGACAAAAACAGGAGGAGTAATCATGTGTGAATAATGGCCCTTTGATTCTTCCAAAGATTTGCAGTCCTTACCTGAAAACTTTTGCAGTGCAAGTGACAGGTCAAATGACTTCTCTGAAAACTGATGCAAGTGTGATCAGATTCTTTTGTATTATCTCTTTCTGTGCAGGTTTATTTAGTCCACGGTGTGTATAGTTATCACCACTATATGCAGGATCAGACTGATGACAGTGGTTGGGGCTGTGCCTATAGGTCTTTGCAGACAATCTGCTCTTGGTTCAGGCACCAAGGTTACACTGATAGACCTATACCAACACACAAGGAAATTCAGCAGGTACAGAACATTTAAGGAGATTCATTATTTTATGCATATTTGTCTGGAAATATTTGTGTAGAATATTTTTTTTAATATCTGATTCATATATATTGATTTGTGTGATAAATTAAAAATATCTCTTTAATTGAACTAGTGGTTCTGAATTACTATTTTTAACAAGTTTTATTATAGAAGATCTGTCTCCAAATGTTTATTAGTGTTGAATGGCATTATCTGTACAAATAAGACTCCTTAAAATAGTCTTTTAAATGTTTCCTTGGATTAATGTTCATTTAGAAACTGAGATTATGACATTTTCAGTGTTTCTGCCAAATGAAAAGAGAACAAAGAACACAGTGTGTTATACTAAAGTCAATTTTAAAACTGACTTTTGTATTCAGTGACAGTTGGATTAGTCCCCAGATGCTATGCAATAATTTACTGACACCTTTTGCAAATTGCTTTTGAGAGCAGTATACTTTTCCTGATTTTTGAACTCTCCTTCACTTCTTTTTCTATTTTGAATTCAAATGCATACCTGAATGTTTTCGTTTCTCTTAACAGCACTGAAGAAAAACTGTAGGCTTGGGTAACTAATACTGTGTGCCTATCCAGAAATACTGCAATTATCTTCCATCTTCTAAAAATAGTTATTTGTGTTCTATCAGTTTACTGAACATTTTTAGCAAAGTTTAATCCAGTTCATAAAACAACTTCCATCGTACCTAGCAAGGATGTGAGTGCTAAAGGTAAAACTGCATTTCCTGAACATTACTCAGACCAAATCTAAAGCTAAAAGCTCCTGTAGTCTGTGCACTCCTGTAGTATTTTTAGGCGTCTAGAAGAGGGCAGAAGCCTGCAGGAGACTTTGTGGGCTTTGTATCCTGAGCAGAAAAGGACCTTTTCAAGTGCTGCATGTAACATATAAGCCTCAGAACAGAGAAGAGTTTAAAATAAACCACAACTTTTGGTGTATTTCAGTGGCCTGTTTCTCAGAGCACTATTTTATGGATCCTTTTCTTAGATGCTTTGAATAGGAATCCAAACCTTCCAGTCTGTGAAGTGGCTTCTGCAGTGTCCAAATGATGCACTCCATTATTAGACAGCTCAGTGCTCACCATCCCAGCTTGAAGTCTGGCTGTGGACCTGGGGTTGTAGTCTGTGCTCATGGACACTGTTCTGTGTTACTGCTTAAAGGAACATTTCCAAAACAGAACCCCAGTGAATGTATTCAATAACTATTTTCTGCTTTTGAATGGCAAGGTTCAAAACACATTTCTATAAATATAAACCAACTTTATTCACAAAAATGTGGTGGGATTCCCTACTAAATGTTGTTGATGTTTGTTTTTTTCTTCATCATGATGTTGCAAAGGCACTGGTTGATGCTGGAGACAAGCCTGCAGCATTTGTTGGATCACGGCAATGGATTGGTTCAATTGAGGTACAGCTTGTTCTGAATCAGCTTTTTGGAATAACATCCAAAATATTATTTGTCAGGTAAGAATCATTACCTGTTTAGTAGCTCAGTAATTGTTAAAAAGACCGAGTGCCTTAAAAAGCAAATTATGGTTACAGTGGTTGGGAGAATAGGGATAATTAAAGAGATAAATCTTTTAAGGGTTCTTTGTTCATAAACCTTATATTCCGCCTTTTATTTTTTGCTAAATGCTTACAGGTAAAGGTGGTGTTAAATTTCTTGGGGGCTTGGGGTTCCAGTTTCCAGTTGCTATAAATTGCTTAAGGATATGCCAACTGCCCAGTTTCATAAAGCTACAATGTAACGCTTCCACAAGAAATGTGGCTCCCATTGGGTGTGCTTAATCCTATAAATTGTCTAATGATATGCAAACTGATATGGAACCCAGCCTATTCCTTTGCATCAAATTTTTGAAGCAGGCAAACGGTCTGGTGGCCACTGATAAATTATTACTGCGTCCACAGGGCTAACTCTTGAGGGTTGAGGCAAATTGCTGAGCAGCCTGGAAATAACGCTCTCATTTTTGGGGTTGTGTGACAAATAAAACAAGGAATTTGTTTTCATTCTGACAATCTGATGCTCTTATACACAATGAAGGACCCTACAAAGATTAAGTAAAATTACCAGATTTTTATCATTGAGGCAACACCAAGCAGACTAACAAGTCCATGAACATGTTGTGATAAACATAGTCATGAAATAAAGAACATATATCAACTTTGTGCATATGAAAATTCAAGTCAAAATACTACTCATGTATTTAAAGTAAATTCTACTCTAAACATTCTAAATAAGCTTGGTGAGGGGGATTCTTAATGGTAGGAAAATAGTTCAGGTCTTAAATATCTTAATCTTTGTTTCTGTTCCAGAGCTTGTATTTGCAGATGATCGAGCTATTATTTATGATAGCTGTGACAGACCCTGCCATTAGGAAGATTTTTATTCCTGTGTATAAGAATATAAAATAAATTCTTTTGTGAACTGGGTAGAGTTGCTTACAGTGCTGCCACAAGGGAGCACCAGTTTTCTTCAGGATTATGAAAAACCAACATCAGTACCGTGCTGGGAAGAAGAAAATGTCATGCATCTTTTTCAGCTGGTCACTGGCAGTGGATGGCATTTTTGTCTTGGGCTTATTTCCACCTAGCACCTCTAACCTTTTATGGAAATAAGACTTCACAGCTGCACCAGCAACACTAGTACTGAATCGTGGATCTACTATCATAAATGCACCATTTCCCAGGGTTCCAGTTTTGTATTCTATCTGCATTTAATCAATTTCTACAGGAACTTAGGAAGTAGGCATGCAGGCTTTCTTTGGGTTTTAAAAAAGTTAACCACTCTATGAAGAACTATAATGACAAGATATTAAATATATCAGTATTAATTTCCTTGCCTAGCTTTTGTCACCACTTTTGGGATTACTGTCAGCCTTCTAAGAGGAATATGAGTCTCCATCAGACATATGTCTTCAGCTCCAAATCCTAGAGTATGTGCATGCGTTGTGTGCACATCTTTCTCTTACATCCAGACTTCTTTTGTCAGTGGCTGGTCTGCATACTTGAAAAAGAAAGCAGGGAGAATATAACAAAGCTAAGTTCAGTGTTGCTTTTGAACAGGTTATTAATGTTGTTTGAGATCTGGTTTTCAAAGCCAACTTGGTTATGAATATTGTAATTGCTTGTGTAATTACAGTAGAAACTTACCTTAAGAGGTGTAATTATATGCACCTTTATCAAATCCTTATTTTTGTTGTTTCTTATGGAGCTCTGTTACTCCAGACTTCCCCTTGTTGACAGATGTGGCCAACCTCTTTTTCAGCCACTTGGAGGGACCTTTTGGGGTTTACCAGCTGTCCCCAGTGTGGGAGATGAGCAGCAGACACTTCTATAGAGGCTGGATGACTCCAGATACAGCAGATTCATTGGTCCAACCAGGATCTCTGAGTTGCACTAGAAAACGTTTTTCATGTTGTCCCAGGAAGTTTACACAGGAATAATCCAAGTGACTTTCTAATCGGTTACCTGTGCAGTTAACATGTATAATGAATAATTAAAGAATTACGCCTAGTGAGAATGACAAATCTATTGTTGTTTTTCTTACCCAGCCAGGGTTCTGAACTAGCATTGCAGGGAAGAGAGCTTGCTAATCATTTCAAGACTGAGGGAACTCCAATTATGATTGGTAAGTGCTTGAGTATTAAAGAAAGCCAGTGAAAGTTCATGGCCTCCCTGTGCTGAATATTATTTCAATTAGAAACTCTTCAATTTACTGTACGAGAGTTAATCAAAACTGTAGATGAATTAAAAATTACGATTTCCCCAAGGTAGCTTCAAAAATGATACAATTTAGTCTGGCTGGTATCTTTTAATTCAGTATTTCTCCCAAGCTCAGTATTAAGCATGGTAACAAAAGTCAATCTAAATGGTGTTTTTATAAATTGCTCTTAAGTCATAACTCGAGAGCTGACTTGTGCTCTCTAGAGGAACAGAAAATCATACAACTCACAGAAGCATAGTGATTCTCTGGCTTGGAAGAGAAGGATATTATCCAAATTTTTTTAAAGACCAGTTTTAATAATATGAAATGTTGTTAAGGTAAGTGCCATTCCTAAGAATACTGTAACTTTAATTGACCTATTTCCAAGCTGTGGTTTATAAAATTAGTAATATTGTTATTATTATTTTCAGCTTTAATAAAATTAATTTTAGCAATTTTTACAATCCATATTTGATACTCCACAATATAGTGTTACTTTCTCAAATTAGAAGTGCCAGAAGTTCAGGCTTTGCTATGATGATGGTTTAGATTATATGTTAAGAAAGAAGTGAGGGTGGTAAGGCACTTGTTGCCCAGATAAGTTGTGGATGTCCCATCCCTGGGAGTGTTCAAGGCCAGGTTGGATGGAGCTTTGAGCAAGCTGGTGTAGTAGATGATGTCCCTGCCCACAGCAGCAGGGTTCGAACTAGAAGATGTTTGAGGTCCCTTCCAACCCAGACCATTTTATGATTCTATGACATATTCTTTGCCTTCCAGCAGCCTTTTTGTTTGAATTTCAAGAATTTAGAATCCTGTGTTGAAAAATCTTTTAGGTTTTAACTTATCCTTCCCTGTAATGTTCTCATGTTGGTTGGTTTAATTTTTTTTGTTGTTGGAGGTGCTGAGATTGGCTGTTTGGGGGTGGGGTTTGGGGCTTGGTTTTGGCTGTGTTCTTTTGCAGATTTTCCAATTCCTATCTGTTGTGTGGAGTCATTACTACAGTACTGCAGGGGCATAAACTCCTCATGTTATCTGAAAGAAATGTGCCCATCTCATCAAAATATCCCTTTTTCCTGTTTGCAAGCTAGAGAAAGTCAGAAGTTACTACTCTGCCCCTAATACCCATTGATGTAACTTAGTGGAAAACAGCAGATAAACCTTACCCAGCAATTCTGATTTCTGTTCTAACTTTAGTCATTTTACAACCAGAAAGTTTTCCAGATTTCTTTTATATAGTTAAGTTTCTTTAAAGAAAAACTGCGAAACAGATGTGTTGAAATATTCCTGACTTTATCTGGTGAAAGTGTTGAGGATTTAACCTGCCTTGCTGACTTGGAAGAAATTTGCAAAGTAAAGTCTTTACTTACTACAACTAATCTTCCCTAGTTGTAGTTGTGTTGTTTAATAGTGTGAAGAATCTTATGTCAGCTTCAGAATCTTGAAAACTAACAGAATCTTGATAGCTAAGCTAATCTGTAGAAAGCATTGATGTACTTTTATTTAAGCCTTGCACATTAGCCATTCTGTGTTAAAAAAAATTTAGCAATTTGTGTTTGTCCTATTTTAGGTGGAGGTGTTCTGGCTCACACGATATTAGGAGTGGCTTGGAATGAGATTACAGGGCAAATAAAATATTTGATTCTAGACCCACATTACACTGGAGGAGAAGATCTGCATGTTATTTTGGAAAAGGTGAGGCTTGATGCACATATATACACACAGATTTATGTATATACATATAATGGCCAGTCTTCGCGAGCGAAGATCCGGGGAAGGTCTTTCCACCTTCCGGCCTGCGCATTGGATTTTTTAGGTGAGACACAGTGTGCGCGGAACTGAGCCCACCCTTTAATCCTAAGGTTCATCTGCCGGGGCCAAGCGAGCTTGGACGGTGGCAGTGAGGTCCTTAGGACGTAGGTGGGTTGCCTTTAAGGGCTAACGAGCCCCACCTGCCCGGGAGTGGCCCTGACCGGGAATCGAACCCGGGTCTCCGCGGTGAAAGCGCGGCGCCTTTACCCCCTAGACCACCAGGGGCTCCGTATATACATATATTCTGGCATTAAACAAGTAATGTACAGCCAAATACCAATTGGCCATTATATGGCTTCTCCATTCCTTATGGAGGAAGTGCTTATCCCAGTTAACCTGCATACTACTATATGCTACTTATTATCAGTTCCTGAAACTTAAGTGTCTTTGGAGAAGATGTATCAGATCAGCAACTGTTCTTCATTTTATCTGAAGTAACCCATCTCCCTCTTCTACCCTGTAGTGTATACAATAACTGCATTTAGTATTTTGAATGAAACAGAAAAATCTGTTCAGCCTGTAAAATGCTGAAAATGAAGGAGAGAAGATAGTGATTTATTTTAAATTTTAAAAATTATTCTAAAAATCCAACACTAAGCATTCTCAGATCAGGCCTTGAACTATGTTTAAAGGTCAGGTACTGAACTGTTTTGAAAATGTGGGAGAACTCTAAAAAAGAAACCTCCAAAGAGCTAAAGGGTATCTAATATTATTTCCACATTTAAAGTCCCTAAAAGGGAGGACACAGCACATTATAAAACAGTAAACAGTGTCAGAAATGTAAATTTTGAAAGTGGATAAATCCTCCTGTAGATGTTACATAATCAATTTCTTCTCTGTTCTTCATATTAAGTTGCAAATAGTAACTTTTATTTCAAATCTTTTTTTGATATCCTTGTGTGGGGCCCAACAGAAAAAGCTGTTTTAAGAAACATATTGCTGGACTGTAATTATCAAAGCTTGACATGAAAAGATAAACAATTCTTGACATGAAAAGAGAACCAAAGAACATGTAGGACCAAAGGCTGTTACAGCTACAGTTAAGAATGATCCAGGAGGATAGGATACATGAAGAACCCACTTTCCTCATCAAAAGTGGCTGGGGAGGAACTGAGATGGACTGTAATTTTGTATCTCTTTTCTTCAAAAACATCTCCAATAATTCTTTGGTACTCTGCAAACTTAAGAGCTTTGTTAGACTTTTTTTTTTCCTGGAGAATCAGGATGAACACCACCGTTTCTGATATTGAAAGCTCTGCTTGGGGCTGAAATATCAACTGTTACCAAAGAAGGCAAGAATTCAGGATGAGAAATGGGAACTGTGAGAGTGATTTTAGAATAATATTAGTCTCTGTAGCAGCAGAAAGGTAGTGGGAAGGGGGCGTGAAGTGCAGGAGATGATACTTCTGGGAACTAAACTGGGGATGTAGGAAGAGGGAGAGAGAGTCTCTGTAATAAACTTTCCATTAATGTGTTTCCAGGCATGTAGGGAACTTTTTGAAAATTGTCATTGCATTCTATAGCTATCTGAAAAGAATTCCTACAGCTTAGCTTAGTATGGTTAGTAAAACAAAATCAATACAGTAGAAGTAGGTAAGAAAACCAGAATTAGTAGTAGATTTAAAAGTTATCTTGCTTTTTCTTGGACAGGGCTGTTGTGGATGGAAGGGCCCGGAGTTTTGGAACAAGGATGCCTACTATAATCTGTGCCTACCTCAACGACCAAAAGCTATTTAAATTCCTCTCTTATGCTGGAACATGCTATGCCAGAACATTAGCTGATCTAGATAAAACTGTCCTGTTATTTATCAGAAGAATGCTTTAAGTCAATCAAAACTCAGTTGAAATAGAAATGTTGCTGGAGTAATTTAAATTAAGGAACTTTTTTTTTTAAATGAAACCTCTAGAAATAAGAGTTATCTGCTGGGAACTGCTTTTCTTACAAATGCATTTATTAGGCATGTATTATTCTTTTCCCTAAGGCAACTTTACGTTTATATAGCATTTTTTGCTACGTTAAAATCTCTATAGATTAAATGCCCAATCCTTTTATTTTATGGAATTCTTCCATGATGAAAAGATGAACTGTCCCCTGCCTTTCAGATTCTACGCAGCCAGCTGTCTTGTGTGCTGGGCATCTATTCAAAGGCATTGTTTGCTGCTGGTACTGCCAATGAAGGCCTTTTGGGAGTGAGAAAAAATGGCTATATGTACTGAATTTTATGAATTCTACTCTCATATGTACACAGGAAAAAAAATCAAGAGAATTAATTGTCATCACATGCTCATTTATTTATAGCTGTATGAATACAACTACTGGGGGGGGAAACCACAACATTCTTCTGTAAGAAGTAACAATATACAAGCTTTCCTCCTTCTCAGAAGGAGACAATGTCCCAGCATATACATCTGGCTGCTCAATGTATCATCCAGTCATGTTTCTTCACTTTGGATTTGCCACATTTCATGTTGGGATTACAAGCTGTTTCTTCTAGCAGCTAGGAAACAAGATCTGTCATATGAATAAACAACAATAAGTCTGTAGCTTCTACATCAGTACACCAGTAAAAGTACCTATGATTTTTTTTTTCCCTTTGTTAAAGTAGCTTTTTCAGTGGCATTCCCCGTGCACAGTCCATTTCCAAAAAGACCATGACCTTAACTACCTATGCAAGTTCATCCTTACTAGCAGGCTTCTACATCTAACTGCTATGTGTATAAAACCATTTACTTGGATGCTGAAAACATTTAGAAAAATATTCTGAATTGTATTAAACCAACTGTATTACACACCATCTGATCTTCTTCTCTTCCTGCTTATGGATCTGCCGGGTTTACTTTCTTGTTTCTGTGCAGTTGGATCCTCTCTCAGCAACCCATGTTTGTCACTGAGCAAGTAGCCAGACCGTCCTTTCAGTTTCATTGTCTGAGTGTGCTGAATTGTCGTGAGGAACTTGGCACATTCCAGAAAGCCATAAGCCAGTGCAAGATCTGCTGCTGTCTGTCCACTGTTGTTGCACAAGCTGAAACACAGAGTTAACAATAACCAATTACACTGGCATATACATTATGAGCAACCACTGATTAGGGGTATATTTAGACAGATGTATAAAAATAAGTACAGAAAACCAATATCAAGAAGGTTTGTCAAGGATAGCGTGGGGCTCATACAGAGGGCTCCTATTAAATACAACAAGGAATTATTTTTAAATAAATTCATCATCAGACTAGGACTGGCTTAGCATATCAGAAAGGCAAGAAGAAGGTGAGCACAGCATTGGAATGGAAAACTAACGAGGAGAGATTATGATCAGGAATATTCTCTCAGTTATTACAGAGGTATTTAACGTGGAACTAAATAACAGCATATGGTCCATGCTACTTTGATGCTTATGTCAGTTTTTAATACTCTTATGCTGTAGTCGTACTATTTTTGCAGCCTTAGCATGCATGTTCTAAACGAGTAGAAGTACTGTGTAAAGTACACATCCTTTGATGCTGTTACTGAAATTACTAAATGTAACTCAACTTACTCAATTTTGGCATCGCCAGCAACAAGGAGAGCGAGACATTCCAAACTTCCAGCTTTTGCTGCTTTATGAATTGGAGCTTCTCCAAGGCAATCCTAAAAACACAGTTTACATATAGCAGTAATTTGAAGAAGGAGAATATGATAAAGCTATCTTGTTCTTCAAAATGACTGTGTATATCAGCCTGTTGAGAGTTGAGAGAGAGTGTGCTTGGTAACTGCCGTTAAATGTTTAGTGTATCCGTCACCACAAAGTAAAAACAATGTTCCCTGCAATATTCGTTTTTTAACCTTTGCCTTCTAAAAGATAATTTACACAGAATACACTCTGTACACTGATTAACAGCATCTTTAAGCATCGTTCAGGGATTGCTGTGACCAACAGCTTGCTACCAGCTCGGAGGTATAAGTAAATTAAACTTTGCAGCTAAAATCCTTATGTTTACTGGAAGTAGGGACAAAATTTTGGAGGAAAAATAAATAATCATTTGTGTAAAAGAATTAAGTTCTCTGGAAATCTGCATGCAGCTCTGTGCGAAAATTGCATTATTATAGCAAATGAAATTGGTAATGCAATATAGACAGGAGTTTCTGGTTCATGCTAGAGCTTTCTCTAAAATAAGTGACCCCAGGTACCTCATACAATACAATTGTGTATAAAACCTCTCTTAGATAAAAAGTATGTAAATAATATTAACTAGATTTACTGACATACCAGATTAGAAGTGGAAGGAATGAAACTTATGTGTTTTTACCTGTTGGTTCAAATTTGCTCCTGTCTGTAGTTGCCAGAGTAGGAAAAACGCTTCACCACCGCAAGCAGCCAAGTGAGCTGGAGACTGACCAAAGGCATCTGCAGGTGCGTTCACACCGGTTCCTGCCTCAAACAGATTGCTGAAACTACCAGACTGGAAAAAAAAAAAACAATAAATCAAAAGACAAAGAAAAAAAGGAAAAGAAAAGAAAGAATGTTACTGCCAGTCTAAGCCACAGCAGATCTAACCACACTGCATTATGGCAGGAAACATCCCCCTCGCAAATCGTCGGACCTTCATGTTCCTTGAAACTTCCCTTAAAATAAATAAATAAATAAATAAATAAATAAATAAATAAATAACAGCTCCAAGCATGACTTTTTTGGCTTTTAATCTCATAACCAGAAACGCCGACCGACGGCGGCAGCGCCCCGGCATTCCGAGCAGCTCCAGGCAAAAAGTACACTTCACCCAGTTCCGCGTCTGGGCTCCCGGTAAGACAAAACAGTCAGACCGACCTTCCCCAGACCTCACCTCTGAACTGCAGTCCAGCATCAACATCGCCTCCCTTTGCTGAGCGCGCCGGGCTGTCGGGGCTCCGGGGCTCCGGGGCTGTGGGGGCTGTGGCGGCTCCGGGGCTGTGGCCGCCCGCCCCCTCCGCCAGCCGCGCGCCGGCAGCTCCGGCCGCAGCCCCCGCCCCCCTTGGCCGTGTCACGTAGGCAGCGGCAGCGCCCGCCCGGCCGCCGTTGGCCGCCATTGGCCGCCCCGGGGGCGCCGCGGGGCGGGGCCGGGGCGCGGTGCCGGTGGCTGTGCGGGCGGCGGCGGGGGCGGCCATGTGGCGCGGGGCGGCTCGGCACGTCCCGCACACACTCGCAGCCGCGGGAGCGCCGTGCCCGCCCGCCAACCCGCTGGTGTCCGCCATCCCGCCGGTGTCCGCCATCCCGCCGGTGGCCGCCATCCCGCCGGTGTCCGCCATCCCGCCGGTGACCGCCATCCCGCCGGTGACCGCCATCCCGCCGGTGGCCGCCATCCCGCCGGTGACCGCCATCCCGCCGGTGCCGCCATCCCGCGGAGCCCGGCAGCGGCCGCGGCACCGGCCGGGAGCGGGGGTCTCCGGAAACCCGTCGTGCCGCTGGCAGCCGGGAGCCCACCGAACCGCGTACGCGTCATTCTGGTTTGCCGGGTTTTGCTGTTGCCAGGCACAGCCTCCCGTGAGGTTCTTGCCAACGTACCTTAACGCTGGGTTGGGAAGGCAAAAGCAAGGCAGACTTGGATCTAGGAAAGAAAGCAATAGGGGGTTAATTTAGAATTTCCCCCCAAAAAAAGTTCAAGTCAGTATAAAGAAATCCCTGTCTTCCTGCGCAAGCTCTGCCATTAGGCCAGGGAGACTGACCAGACCTGCCATGCTCGGTGGAAGCCCAGGCTCCCATTCGGAGTACATGTCACACAGTCTGAGCAGGACTAGAACTGGTGATGGTGCAGGTGGGCACAGCCATTTGTTGTTACATCTCTGCTCAAAACACATTTGCAAGAACCGCAAACTGGATTGTCACTGACTTGAGTTCGAAATGTCCCAGAGAGGGTCAGACCGCACGAGCCAAGGTCGCAAACAGGCTTTCCACCCATAGACCTGTCTGTGCTGCAAACCAGAACGTGCCACAGACATACTCAAAGACCGTTTCAATCAAAAAGAAGTGCCTGGAGTCTGTTTTGCCCCTGGTGCAGTGGCATTTCATGGTGCAACCTGCCTTCCCCTCACAGAGCTGTAGTACTCAGTGCCCATGGCAGCTGGGGAAGGCAGGGCTGGAAGGGCTTAATGCTTCTGCACAGAGAAACCACAATCACCATCAGTGACTGCTTTGGGTTTCCAAAAACAGCTGCATAACTTCATTTTGCATGTGCAGCCCTTGCACAGATTATGTTTGAAAGCAACTGCCTGTCCTTTTCATGCTGTAAAATCCAATTTGAGAGAAGATTCAATTAGTACTAATCATGCTTCACAATTAAAAGCCTGAAGAGCACAGCACACTAACCCGATGTCCAAAGGTACACAGTTCTGTTTCCTTAGCACTACAGTATTTTCTTATCTATCAGATGCCTACATAGTTGTTATGGATGTTATCATTACTTTAAAAAAAGAAAAAAAAAAGTCATGTATTAAAAAAATATTAATAATTGCATGGGTTTGATAAGCAGAGGTAGGGGAAAAGAAGCTTAACAGGCTTCTACCCTTTAGGGTACACATAGTTCTGAAATGAATGCACAAACATGATGGCAATTACCTCCTGTTTCGCCTTTGGAAAAGAAAATATAGATTACTTGAGTAGTGGAACATGAGCATATAGAGTATCACTTTTAAAGGAGCAAAATTCAGGTAGATAGGCAATGTATCGATTCAGCAGAGTTATTTCAGTGACAGATTTTACCTCTCCTTTCATATGGAAAGAAATACACCTGTGTAATTACAAAATGCTGTGGGGTTTTTTTCCCCTGAACAGCTAGCCAAGAAAACTAGTGAATAAACAAAGAAAATCCCTACACTTCTAACTATGCATTGTTATGCAGGGAATGATATGCCTCTGCACAGATGCCTGAAATCCACAGTAATTTCTTATGCAATTACAAAGACTCTTCTGAAAACACACACGTCCAGAATTAGTTTAAGACTAAATAGTCTTGGATTGCCCAGGAGGTTTGGGATTTTTTTTTTTTTTTTAAGACCTTTCCTCCCTTCCATTACCTCAACAATTCAGAGGTTTCAAGCTGCACCCAAGGAATCCTATCCTTCCAGCCCAACCACCTACACAAACTTTTGCATCCGGTCAGGCACAACTCTCTTCAAATTGCTATTAATTAGTTCTTGAGCTTCAGGTCACATTTTGCACACTGCATTAGTACTTACAGAGCTCTTCTGCCTCTGAATAACTGGTATGTGTGTTGGTTGTAAACACAGAAGCAACAATTCTCATCTATTTTGTATAGCCCAATCCAAGTGCCACTTAAGAACAAGGCTTCCTCGCTACAGTTGCTCTGGAACAAAACCTGCTAAAAATTCCCCTGCGCTTTATATCTCAAACCACACGTCTTGCTCACATATCAAGTAAATGAAATTGAAAAAAAATGGTTCTAATAAATGTATGTAAGCATTGGATAAACCAAGGTGTGCTGGTGAATCTCAAATCCTTCAGCATTACAAGCAGCCACGCAGCCCAGTGTTGAGTATCTTTGCTGAAGGGCACTGTTGCTTTCACAGACTGTTCTTCACTCTGCCTGTTAAATCAAGTAATTTGTTGATGCTTTAAAAGAAAAAGGTTATTTTCCTGTAAGTTTCTTAGGCTGTGTCATACATGCAAAATTAATCAGGATGAATTTTAGGAGTTTTTTTGGTAGTTAAAGTCAGTTGAAACTGTTGGAAAACATGATGTAGAGCCTACAGGTTTAACCACACAAATCTGCAAGCATCACTCCTCTGTTTTGACTCTTGCGTCTGTCCCTGTTGCTATGGAAACAGATCGCACTGCCAAAAATGGAATGATGATAATCATCTAGAAAAAAAGAGGAAAAAAAAAAGATGGGAAAGCAGCTAAAGATTATTTTGAAAGCACTCTTGCAACATTTTGGTATTATTTTCCTTTTTATAAGAGAAACAGAAGCAATCAACAGAAGTGGAAGCAATGCCTTACATTTCAGGAGAAACAGCGTCAAACGGCATTTTCCCTCAATTATCCTTTTACATTTTGTAGTATCTATATAGGGGAAACAAAGTACATTACAACAAACAGTTTCTGATCCCTGAAGGTGCTGAAGTCCTGTTTGCTGGACTGAAGCTTCATGTCCTGGTGCCTTTTTACTAAATCGAATTCACAGTTTCTACTCCTTTTGCCTATAACCCCTTTCTGTAGAGCAGTTTGGGCTTCTGCTTTTAAATTCGGACAGGACCGGCAGGAAGCAGGAAAGGTCCGGTGTGTGCCCAAGCGGCAACCTGTCCCGTCACTTGTTCCCACAGTTTGGCACTGGACAACGGCCGGAGGTGGAGCAAAGACCAAACGGAAAGTGCCATCGTTACAGTCCCTGCTTTGCTCTTTCTGCCTCGAAGGCCGTGGGACCCCAGCCCCAGCCATGGAGCGGGGCCGGGTGCCGCCGCAGGCCGGGCTGTGCCTCGGGGGGGCCCGGCACCGTAGCGGGGGACGCTCGGGCGGCGCGGGGGGCTCGGACCCGGCCCGGGCCGCGGCGGCGCCCCCGAGACACCGCGCCCCGGCCCGGCGGGACCGGGCTGCCCCCGCCCGGCGGGCTCGGCCAGAGCCCCCTTCGGGCGCGGGGCTCCCGGGGGGCTTCGACCGCCGCTGCTGGATGGCGCTGCACAGCGAGCCGCTGCCGCCGGACTGCAGCGCCCAGTCCGCCTCTGGCACGCCAGGTACTGCTCCCACTGTTCCCAGCCCGCCCCCGGGATACCAGGTACTGCTTCGCGCTCGCCGCTTCCACCTGTTCAGGTTCGCCTTTAAGCTCTTCCAGGACGAACTTCACGTTCACAAGTTTGTGAACAGGCTGTATTCACTGAATGTTTCCTTCAGGCTTTTGCTGACCTTTTCCTTTATATAACACATCCCTCTCTTCTAATCTTAGTCTTTTAAAGAATGCATTAAAAAGGGGACTTGGCCAGCTTCAGACCTTCGGTATGCTCACTGATGGTGTTCCAGCTCTGGGGACAGAACCAAATGGGTGTCTATTTTTAAGGAGATGACCGCATCCATGCTGCACTGTTTGCAAAACTAAAGGAGTTGCTGGTGAGGAGAGCGTCAGATGGAGATCCTCCAGCACCTTTTCTGGATGGACAACGGTACTATGAACAGGTTGTGCTTTCCATCTTTTAAGTAAATCTTACAAAGCTGACAATTTTCAATACCATTTCAGTGGGAAAAGAGACATCTTAAAAAAAAAAAAAAAAAACCAAAAAAAACCTACAAGAAGTTCCTATGTCTGTTTGTATCCCATTAAAATCACCAATAAAAACCCTAAAGCTTTTCCTGCACTTTCCCCAAGCATCTAATGATGTCTTCCAGTTCCCTCTCAGGTCTCCTTAGGACCAGATGAAAAAGAACCAGCCTATCCTTACAGCTAACTTCCAAGCCAAGTTGGTTTTTCTTGGCCAGCTGACTGGTCAAACACAATGCACTGTGTTTTCAGTTACCAGGGGTACTGATCCCTGACCCAAGACAGAGCTTTCGATCTTTGTTCCCCACCAGTTTTGATGAAACTTGTTGAAACATGTTTGAGATTCCTGTCCCTGCCTGCTTCAGCTAAAATTGGTTGTCCATATCTTTGAAAGCAAATGCTCAGGGAACACTCTAAGACTGGCTGGCAGGTGAACTTAAACCTCAGCTTCTTCTGAAAATTAGAACTTAGTTCAGAACATAGAATAGAATGTAGTACAAGTACTGATTCAGGTATTTTCCAGTGTGATGTGCATGGATTCAATACTCTTTACAGTGCAGCAGTGGCACAGTGTAAATCAGGGTTTGTCTCAGGGTTTTGTCTCAGGGTTTGCAGCAGGAAGATAATTAACTCAGGGTTTCTCCTTTCTGTGCCCTGCCCTTAATGTTTTCACTAATGAATTACCTGATCTTGGAATGATCAAGATTAACTCCATGGAGCATAAGACCTGTCTGTTTCTTGAAAAGCTGGCTTGGATGTCCATGAGATATATATAGATATAGATATATATACGTTCTTAAAGTTGTTCTTTGAGCCAGTTATAATGTTCAGATTTTTTTAATGTATGTCTGCAGTGCCTAAAAATGCACGTGCTCATAGTACTGCACTCTTAGATGTTAGAAAAAAACCCTACCTAATCAGAGCCATATGTCTCCTTCTTATAGCACTAAATTCTCAGGAAATGTAAGATTAGGTGTGCCTCCAGTACTTCTTTTTCTGATATTCACAACAGGTAGTTGTGAAAGTGAACTTGGTTTTTTTTTTCCCCCAAGGTCTTTAAAAAAACAAAGCCCACACAGTCATAATGGGTGAGGTCCCAAGACAATTAGTGGTTTAGACAATAGCTTGGACAGTATTAACAAGGGACAGTTTGTCATTGTGATGACATTTGACTTAGTGTAGAACTATTGCTTGGTTTTAAGCTTTTGCAGTCTGACACTGTTTTATCAAAACATACAGAAATTTGAAGGAAAAATATAGAGAAGAACATTTTAATTTCAATATTGTTTTTACTTAGTATGCATGCATAAAAATATTTTAGTAAGGCCACCAGGCTCAGTTAACTGTTACCCCGCAGTTGTTTAACAGTACTTTTAAATATAGTTTCAACTTAATGCAGGAGCAAAAACTCCCTAAGATTCTTTCTCAGAAATAAAAGTACCTCTGCTGCTGCAGTTGATGCCTTCATAAGAAATGTGGGGCAGACAGCTGGGTCCTTAAAAGTCTTAGACATCTGAGTTTATTAGTCTTTGTGAAACCAACCCTTAGCTGAGATGTAAAAGCAGACCTAAGTCAAAGGATGTCAGATAGACAGGGCAGGGACTCTGAATTAGATTTTATCTCCTTAAACTAAAATGATGGTGTTTTGGGAGACGACAAGAAAGTTTGTCAGAATGTCTTTTGGTTATCCAACTTTCTTGTGGCTGTTGACTTACTCTGTTTCTGTTTTCTGCCATTTCTGTGGTTCAATTTTTTTGTTCTTCATTCATGAGAGAAATGCTACAGGTTGAAAAATTGTAAAGGTGTATATATTGGAGAGTTAAGCTGCTGTATTAGTCCTCATTCTCTGTAGTTCATTGTTTGATTTGTCTTTCCCAGGGGTTGTATGAAGAAGCATTAAAGCAATTTAAAAAAATCGAGGATACAGATTTTCAAGCAATGTATCAGCTTGGTGTGATGTATTATGATGGACTAGGCACTGAAGAAGACCCCGTGAGTAATCCAGCTGCACACTTTTTACTTTTCTTCTAATATTAGCTGATAATTACTAGGAGCTTCTTTGTAAGTGTGATTGTTTAGTTTAAAATAAACAGCTTTTTGATTTAGAATCAGTTTCATAAAGTATGCATGTTTACAGAGCATCATTAAAGAGAGAGGGTTCTGGACTGAGGAAGTTCTCAAAAATGGCTATAATAAAATAGGTATATTTGAAAAATATGGTAATTTGTATTTTAAAATATAACTTCTAAGGGCTTGATTGTACTTTCTGTGGAAGCTACATTTAAAGATTGCTAATCATTTGTTACTTTTTAATAAGCAGTTCATATAAATGAAAATAAAGTGTGTAAAAATGGAAATCAAACAATTATATTTCAAAGTGTAAAACATCTGTTCCACAAAGACTTTTTTAAAATACTTTCTATTCTTCTAGCATAGATGCTAAAGATGATTGTGTTTCTGTCAGTGGTTGACAGTAATGTTTTTAAATTAGACAAATGAAAACTTACATTTGCAAGAAGTTGAGGAATTCAAACTGAATAATTATATTACAAAAAAGGAAGACAAAGGAATGCTTTGCTACATTAAGAGTTAATTTATCAGTAAAGATAATCTTAAAGAATAGCATGAGGAAAGAACACAAGCAGGATGAAAGAAAGGGTAAATTACAAGACAGGAGGAAAAAAAAAAAAAAAGAAAAGAAAAGAACCAAACAGTATATTAACAAAGGGGACTCTTGTCGGTGCTTATAGGATGGTCAGAAGAATGGAAAATATTCTGCTGGGGTTTAGAGGTGGTTCATTCGTTCTCTATGCCTGCATAATTACCACATTTATTTACTTGCAAATAAACATTTTAGCAGTTTCTTCCTTTTTTGTGTATTACAATATGGAAGCTGCATAAAGCACTGTTTCTGGTGTATTTAAACAAGGTCTCCATGCTAAATCCTAGCAGTGCAAACCTTGTCTCTAAAATACTTTTGAGATGCAGTTGCTCATATGCAATGTTCTCCATTTGTTTATTTAATGTTACCAGGCTTTGTCCTTTATGAATCCAAGGTATTTTAAATGAAGGGACTTGGAAGTGTACTTTGTCTTCTATTAAGACTGTCCTATGATTTCAAGATACATTATGCAATATGAAAAAGTTCATAGAATTCTGAAATTGGAAGTGTTGCAAGTTTAGGATGCAACATGCATTTACATAAGCAAAATAATATATTTTTTAATTTATTAGTGAAGAAGAGTAATATAATACCAAATGAACATTTACAAGGAAATGTTTCACATTAAAAATATGTTGGGGTCAAAGATCTAGGAGCTGTCCATTACCTAAAGATCAGTTCTGCTTTGGTATGAACTATTTTGCTACCAGTATGCCTCAACCTTTCTTCAGAGTGGAAGAATTACCTTTCTTGCAGAAGTTGGTGTGTTCTCAGATTCTTTATTTCATCCTCTTCACAATCTGAACATAATAACTTAAATGGCTCAATTTTAGGAAAGGGGAGTGGAATACATGAATAAAATACTCAACTCTGATTCCCCAAAAGCAAGACACCTGAAGGCTGCAGCTGCATACAATCTTGGCAGGGCATATTACGAAGGACGTGGTGTTAGGCGTTCAACCAAAGAGGCTGAAAGGTAAGAGCAGTCAGTGATTTTTCTGACAAATTATAAGATTCTGTGTTAACTTAAACTTTGTTGTCCCCATTTGCTTAGGTTGTGGCTTATTGCTGCAGACTACAGAAATCCAAAAGCAAGTGTAAAAGCCATGAGTACTTTAGGAATGCTTTATTCTATGCCAGTTCTAAAAGATCTGAAGAAGGTAAAGTCCGCTTGTACCTTTTGAAATGAAAATGAGTCCCAATTAATTTTTAATTTTATGGAAATATTACAGTGATATATTTGATTCTGAAAGATGTGTTTTAAGTAGTTAGGCAACATTTGACATTATCCATTTAAGTCTATATGAACAGATGGCCAGAATCCCTCATTTTGACTCACTTGACACTGCTGGTGAAGATTTATTTATATTTTTTTTAGTGAGAGTATCAGGAAGAATGATAGAATGGATTAAAGTTTTGTCAGCTTTGGTAACCTTCAGAAATCAAGCAGATGTCACTGATTGACAGCTCTGACAGTAAATGGAGCAGGCTTAAAAGCCTTACAAGGATTCTGCTTTCTTTTATGTATAAGCACTTCTTATAGGATGCTTGGTATAAGAGCTCTTATGGAAACAGTAGACAAGGAAAGCAGCTAAAGTAAATATATACTCCAACTTCGTGTCTCATTTAGGCCTTTTTCTGGCATTCAGAAGCATGCGACAATGGAAATCTGGAATCACAGGGAGCACTTGGCATTATGTATCTCTATGGACAAGGTGTACGTCAAAACACTAAGGCTGCTTTGAAGTGCTTGAGAGAAGCAGCAGAACGTGGAAACATCTATGCTCAAGGCCATCTTGTAGAATATTATTACACTAAAAAATTTTACTCAAAAGCTGCTGCACTGGCCAAAAGGTGAAGTTAATTTTGCTTTATTTTTCATTATGGTTCATGCAAGACCACGTAACCCAGATTAAAAGTATTAATAAGTTAATGCTCTTGTCTTTCAAACTCGAGAGATCTTTGAGATAATGAATTGCAAAACCTCATCTTTAAAGATAGAATAGCTAAACACAAAATTAATACTATAAGGTTTTCAATTACTCAGTATGGTTAAATTTTTCTTTCTGGTCCTGTAAAGCAAAACACCATTGAACTAGAATCCAAAGTAGATGTCCACATGCAAGCCTGCCTTTCTTGTGTCTCTTCAGTCCACAATCTCCTTTAGGCTCCTGCCTTCACCATTCCCTTTAAACCCCTACAATCATACAATCCTCAGGTTGGAAGGCACCTCACAGATCACCTGGTCCAACATTTCTTGGCAAAAGCACGGTCTAGGCAAGATGGTCCAGCACTCTGTTCAGCTGAATCTTAAAAGTGTCCACTGTTGGGGAATCTACCACTTCCCTTTATCTGCTTTTCCATTTCTGCTGTGCTCTCTCTTGGCTTTTAGCAGGCTCAGAAGCTCACAGTTAAGTAAAGGAGGTTTCTTGCCCCACATACTTTCCTTACCCTTAAAGGGAATGAACAATTTTTGTGCTTCCAGGAGAGCATTCTTGAAGACCTTGTCTTAGTACTAACTCTCAGTGAGCTCAGCAGGATCCCAGATCCACAATATTGTCATCACTGCAGCCAAAACTATCACTAACTGAGATATTACAAAGCAGAGTTTCTTGGTTTGTGAGGAACATATCCAGCAATGCCTCATTCCTAGTTGGCACATCTGACATTTGTATAAGGAAGCAGCTCTCTACTGCTCCATGGCAGGAACTGGATTGATGGCTTGGGAGTTGCTGTATTCTTCCATCTAATGTCTGGGTAGTTAAAGTCACCCATAAGAACCAGGTTCTGTTACCCAAAACTTATTAAGTGACCCAAATATTGCCTTGTTGGTCTCATTGTTTTGGTTTGGAGGTCGGTAGCAGATGCCTAATGCAAGATGCCTCTTGGAAATGACCCCTCTGATCTTGACCCAGAAGCATTCGATAAGGCTTCTAAAATTGCCATAGCTGACTTCTATACATTCGAGTTCTTAACACAGAGCATGATTCCTCCTCCTCCTCTTCCCTTCCTGTCTTTACAAAGCAGCTTAGAGCCACCCATTGTGATGCTCCTGCAACGTGAGTTGTTCCACTACATTTCAGTTATTCCTGATTTTGTAGCTTTCTGACTGGGTGCAGAGCTCCAGCTCCTCCTGTTTGTATACATACACTTGAGGTGGTTGGTCTTCTGGTTCACATCTTCGGAGGCAGCTAACGAACATTTGTTGCTGCTGTGGTTGGCTTGATTTATTCCCCATCTGGTTGCAATGGCACAGGTGCTACAACTTTGAGTCCAAAGTGCCCCCCAAGTCCTTCACTTTAAAGCTTGCCTCACCGGGTTAGCTAAAGATTCCCTTGCCTATTTAGCCAAGTGGATCCCATCCCTCCCTAATGGGCTGTAGTCAAAGAATGCCCTGTTGCCATAAAAGCCAAAACAGTCATGACAGCACCAGCCAGGAAGCCAGAAGTTTATTTGTTTTGTATGTCTGGTTTTGGCTGCATCCTTCCACCTAACTGGTAAAATGGAAGAAAAGGCTACCTGGCACAAATACTTTTCATGTACACTCCCAGGACTTTGTAGTTTTCCTTGATTCTGTGATGTCTGTCACTCGTGCCCACATGAGAGAGTAGCAAAGGATCTGTGCTGTGGCACCCTCCCAGCAACGCCTCAGGCCTCAGCTTCTGGACAGCCTGATTTTGGTTGCAATGCCAGAGGGTGGGGAGGGAAGTAGAGTCCTTTTGAGGATCACCAGGTGGATCACCAGGGTTCAAGGTGTCTCATTCTCTGTGGTGTCATGATTCCAAAACCACTTATCTATCGCTGTCTCAGCATCTCTAATACAAAGAACACAAGTATTCTTCCACTCTCCACCTACCCCATCTTAATATGATTTCTATCCACTGCTTCCCATCCATCATTCCTTACTCTGTGGCTCAGTGTGCTTTGGTCTGGTTCAGGAAATGCAAGCATTGATGCTGGTGGGATCCTGCAGTAAGCACTCCGAGCAGCACTGCCTGGGACTTAGAAGCAGCTGCTGCACACAATGCCAAGTTATCACCCTTGAGCTTTTCATCAGTTGCTGCTTACAAGGATGCATACTGTACAGATGCTTTTAAGTCTGGACCACAAAACAGGCATCTGCATACAAATGGATTCTGGTGGTTATCTTCTTGCTTAGAGGTACTGGTCTGAGTCCCAGTTAGGCAGCACTGACTGGCCTTTTCACAGGCAGTCACTGTGGGACTCACTGCTCTACCTACGCACTCTGGAGTGGCTCGTGTATTGAAGAAATAGCGGCTTCTGTTATAGGCTGCACTTTTTAAAATAGTCTGTATCAAGTTTCTGTGTCCTGAACTAGTCTTGGAGAACAAGAACAGTGTTGGTGCCATTTCTACAGCTGATAAACAGACAAACTTCCAGAGCTCAGCATATAAATTCAATCTGTCAATCAGATTATTGATTTGCTGGAAATAAGCTGCAAATAGATGGACTACTTGCACAAGCTGCACACAATAGCATTCATGCTTCTTGGGGTATGTTTACAAAACTGCTGCTGCCTGGCAATAAACAAATCACAACTCACCATCTTACAGAAGCTGCACCCTGTATATGCCATTGCATAGCAGAAGCTCTGGTAATTCAGTAGTGCAGCTATGAATGCTGTTTGCTGTACTCTTTGCTGGAAGGGATTGTTTCTCTCTGAACTGCTGCTTTTCTTTCTTTTGCACTGTAAGTAGACTGATAGCTATTCAGTCTAGTCTAGCCTGTCTCACTTGGAATGAATCCCCTCCAGTCAACACTGCATGGTAGATTATTCAGACAAGTAAATTGTGCACTTCATCAGCTGCAACTGTGATTGCACAAAATAGCAATGAAATCCCACAGTATAGTCAGAAGTGACAATATCTGAACCAAAAGATACTGCCACCATTAGAATTGGAGTTGGCCTTAAGGCAAAAATTTCAGGAGTTCAACCAGTAGTTTCAAGTGCCAATATCTTTTCTGCTAAAATTTGTCCTTCTGCATTCATATCAACTACACAGTTTGTTACATTATGTACATACAGATATTATGTGATTATGTACAGTATAACCTTGCCTAATGTTTGAAGTCTGGATTAGCTACTGATACTTCACTTCAAATAATTTATTTATCCCATATGATTCTACTAACCCATTTCTGTGATATGTTCTTGAAGGCAGCTGAGATGAAAGAGAGTTTTCGTCTGACTTTACTGGATATTGTTATTTGCATCAGCATCCTGTGGTGTATCTTTTGGAAAGGAGGCAAAAATGCTGTGCATCAGGAAAGATGAGAGAATTGGTTGCTGTTGTCATATTTCAGTGTTCTGGTTACTAAGAACAGTTGCGTTACTGTATTTGTTAATAGGACCAAATTAGGTAGGAGAACATTGCTCTCAACACATTCAAGTGATTTAGCAGGCACTGGCTTGAAGAGGGCTAATTGGGAACAATCTTTCATAAACACTGATTTATAGGTAGTAGCTATAAACTGAAATGACTTGAACTTTTCCTTCTTTTTTTCTGTCAAATCTGTGACTATCTGATACAGCTAAAATGATGTGTGAAGAAGCATATAGTTACTGTTTGGTACCTGGAAAGCATATGGGCCTTGGGGATTTCTGTTTTAAGACAACAGAAAAAAAAAATCACTTCCCCCTTAGAAAATGTTGTACCTAGTATTATAGTGACGATACTATGTAATGATAGCCTGAGAGTTAAAATTACATTTGCTTTGTCCGTCTGATTCTTAAAATGGTTCTTAGTAAAAACAACATGCAGAAAATAAGATGACGGCAAGCATGCAGAAGAAAGGAAATAATTGAGCTGAAACAATCATAAGTGAAACAATAATAAGTGGTTGTCCTAAGTGGGTTTTATAACCAGAGGCTCTCAACTATGTCCAAGATTTTCACATTATGATGATTTGCCAATATCCTAGTAAGAACTTGGAATTTGAGAATTGTAGAATCATGGAATGATTTGGGTTGACCCTTTATAGATCATCTAGTGCCAGCCCCTTTGCTGTGGGCTGGGGCATCTTCCACCTTGTGGACTGTAATTGAGGTGGCTCAATTACAACTGCCTTTCTTCAACATACAATTTCCATGAAATAATAGGAACAATTAGTGTAAAATACATTGCCTTTTATAACCAGTATAACTATAATGAAAGTGACTTCAAAAGTTATATATTTGTTTGCTGTTTAATATCACAACATTCAAATAAGACTAACTTTAAATCAAATACCGAATAGAAAACTCCTCATAAGATGCTGAATACATGTAAATTTCAGCTTATTTTTGGATAATACCAGAAATGGAAAGGAGGCGTTGTCAAGGTCATATATGGTCAACTTTAATTATAGCTTGACCTAGCACTATCTAACCTAATGCTCTAAATTCCACAATAGGACCACAGAAAACAATGACATCAATATGCTAGCCAAGAAAACTGATTGCCATCCAACATATGTAGCCAAGGGGGTTGCTATGGCTGCTTTCTACTTGGCTAGATGCCTCCAGCTTGGCCGAGGCATAAAGCAAGATCAAGATGCTGCTAAAAAGTACTATTCTAAGGTAAGTTGAGAAAGTCTACCAGACTAATTTATACCTCATGAAATTGAGCAATACCTTGGATTTGAGTCTTTCAGCTTGCTGTTCAGTTAAAATCTCCAGCATTATTTGTATTAAAAAAAAAACCAAAAAACACAACTGTGCAAGAAAAGGCATAGTGATAAAAGTATATTGACAACTACTCAAAATTGTCTTGAAAGGATGCTATCTGGCCACTTGCTTAAGCAAACAACACGTTGTACAAAACCAACAAAAAAAATCCATGGTAATTACCACAGCAAAGAGCTTGGTAACGTGAAAGATAAATTAGCTACAACAATTTGAATAATTCTATCCCAAATTAATTTGCTGTCATTCTCTAAAACTGAAAAATCATTACTTTTCCTCTGCTTTAGATTCTCTAGCAATTATAAATTTCATTAATGATACTTAATTAAGCCATAACTGGTTCTCAGGCTTATTTTTATAATTATATTTTTAGCAGTAGCCTAGGATGTACTGCTTTCCCTGTTCCCTATACGCAGGGAAAAAAACCAATCAGTCACATTTTTTTAAAGTTTAATCTTGGAGTAAGATTTATTGCTTGAGGAAAAATATCAATAATTGCCTCTAGAAGATGAATCTGCTAAGTAATACTGTGATGCCTAAAGGGCTTGATTATACCAACTGAAGGGAGTGTAGAAAGTTTGCATCTGTGCTTTAGAGAGATTCTATGATTTCTGTGCATGTAGTGACTATTTGTTTCTGCAAGTAGAATACTTTAACGTCCAGCTTGGTGCAATCTAAACAAATGGAGAGTTATGTAAATGACAAATTATCAAATAATTTTTGTGGCTCCTGACTCAGGGAAGCCACTGATATGAGGGTCTTAGCAGAGCACGTGATCTTCTGAATACAGACATTTTAAACATTTTTTTCTCCTGCTGTGAAAAGTGTTATAGAGGATAGGGTGAGGAGGAGATCAGGAAAGGAATCTAAGCTGAGGTGTTAGGAACACTGTAGCCAGTATTCCTAGTTAAATCTTAAGGCATCAAAGAGGTCCATCAGGATTAAATTGCTGCATGGCTTTGTGGGAGCCACTGTCTCCTAAAGTCTAGCAAAACCACCACTACTAAAAGAAGATTACAACTTTTATTCCTTATTCACTAGCTGTACATCTGAGACTGGTGTAGGAATGGCAGTGGCTTCTCAGGATAAAGAGAGATAATTCCTATTGACTGGTGCCATGCATCTCTAAATCAACAGTAAAAGAAAAGGAACGTAATATAAACAAGGAAGTTCCCTCAAGCAGTAACTTCAGCACAAGTAAGAGTTGTGGGGGTGTCCAGTTTCTTTTTGCCTGGAAAATTCTCATGTTAACTGTACAATTACACCTACTTAAAGTTAAAATCATATTTGTTTTTTAAATTAACTTCCCTGCTGTTGTTTTGGCATACCATTCTTAGACCCAGTCAGTTTTGAAAGAGGTGAGTAACAGAAGATGGGCACCCCCTAAGGGTACTGAAATAGATGATGGCAGTGAATGAAACTGATCAAGTCTGTAAGCAGATTTATGCTCTGACTGAAGTCACCACAGGCCATGCCAACAGAATTTAAAAAAATAAACCCAAGATGAACACTACAGTCAAGTATGCTAATTTTAAATCCAGATTCTTTTCTTACGTGGCATCAGAAACAGGAATTTAAACCCAAATATATAAGCTCCTCAATATTTTAAAAAAGTTGATTATCTCAGGTTTTTTGGCACTAATAGACCTTATTAGTGTTATATTGACAACATCTAATTTTATTGTAGCTATAAACCGCAACTCTGGTATTCTTTGTTTTCAAAGGCATGCCACCTGGATCCTGCTGTTGCCTCTGACCTTGAAGTGGCAGCTAATCTTGGCAGAATTTAGCATTTCCTTTAACTATGCTTGTTATGTAAATGTATTTCCTGCAGTAAATCATCATTAATCTCCAGCAATTACAGACTGTGCCTTACTTACTGCTTGCTTTTCAACTTTCTCTAAATTCTTCTTTAAAGCAATTTCCTGATTCATTTTATCTAAACCGAAGAAAAAAGCTCACACTCTTTCTTTAAGTCAGATGAAGCCAAGGCAGACTTTTAAAAGTAGTATTAAAGACTTAAAGTTTTATTAAGGACATTTAACTGGGAACAGATATATTTTCTTTATATCATACTGCTACGTAGCACATGAATCAAAACAAAACCAAATAAAAATGGTTGTTTCCTTTCTGCATATGTAGTGCTTCTTTTAATATTCTGAAAAGTATGAATGTGAACTTGTCTAGTTTTCACACACAGTCCACTCCCAGGCTATGGCCATTTTTAAACCTTGTCTTTGTTAGTGGTATGTATATTTTCTTTCACATGCTCTCTAATGCATCTAGATCTACTTAAGTGTCTTTACACATTTTACTCTTGGATTGCAGAGATTCGAAGTTGGAAACTGGCCGGTAAGACACTCAGCTTTACAGTTCAAGCCATGCCAGCTTGTAAAACTAGAAAATACTATTTACAGAACTATGGAAAGAAACCCTCCAAATATGAGTATGGAAATATTCAATATACATTCTCAGCATGAAGCTTGTTTTCCTTAATCATTCATATTGCATTTACATTGGCTCTGCTTGTATTAGAAATTGTTGAAAACCTTTTGGCTAGGAGTATGTCTGAGCAATGTCATGCTCAATCTTTTATCAAAAGATACTTTGATTAACCAGTAGTAAAACTTAATTGCTATGGTAAGATTGCACATTTTTCAATACCCACTTACTTACAGAACTTCCTAAGTGCTGAATTTGGCTTGCTTCTTAGGACTGCACCATGACCTGAAAACTTTCCTGAATGTGTTGGAACAAAAGGCTGGATGTTACTAAAAATGTTCATTAAATAGAGAATACAGATAGTGTGTACCTTACAATACAGCCAGTTTTATCTGCAAGTAGTTTTTCTAAGAGCACAACTGTACTGAATTGAAAAGACAGTAATGAGTGTCACCTTGGGATTTGTGATGATGTTTAATTATTCAGATGTGCATTGAGACCATATTTACATATTTTTACATAAATTAAAAAAAATAACCAAAAGCAAAAAACCACCGAAGACAGTTTTCTTTCCTGGTATAAAATAAGGGAAATATTTGAAGGTTTTTTGAAATTGGGGTATTTGAATAAAACAGCCCTGAGTAATATCAGGGAAGTTGTTAGAACGGTTTAATTAAATGTCTGCTTGATCATTCATAGAAGCAATTCATAAGCACTAATCTCTGAACTAACATTTAACACAGGCATTCTGTTAGGACATACCAGTTTACAATACATAATTTTGACACAGACTTCAAAGCAATGTAGATATTTCTTACGAAACTAGTGCTGTCAAACTCATTCATTAGTTGTCAGTACAGCCTCACTATCAAATACTGCAATCCAGTTGTGATATTTATTGCTTACAAATGCTTCAAACTACAGGAAATCTTTGGTAAAAACAAAATTGATAAAATTTTCACAATAGCTTTACATGTAGTATTGCACAACAAGGCTTTTTCAATACACAAGAAAAAAAGAGGAATGCTCAGATCCTCAGTGAGGAGATTAGAACTGTACAACATTCATTAGTTTTCCACTATAAGCAAAATTTCTTTTCATAAATGTTTAAAATATTTTCTGGTTTCTTTCGGCATATATGAACATTTATTTTTCAATCTATATTTGAAACAGAAGAGTAGTCAAATAGAACCATTTAAATAAAAATTGGCAGCTATACAGCATTGTTTTGTCTACCCTACTACAGCATCAGATCTTTTCAAGTCTGTTTACCTCACAAAAAACTCAAGAGGAAAGAAAAATGCTAAAAATAATCATAGTCCTCAGCCCTCTATGGAAAAGAGGAAAATAAGTTTCATGTCTATTATCGAACATAGACATTTCTCTAGTGGTCCAGTTGTGCAGATTCAAACCTAAGTGGAATTAAGCTGCTCTAAATGAGCTCTCAGCTCAGGACACAGTTCAGTTAGCAGCAGTTCCAGCAAAACCTGAAAAAGAGAAACGAGTTAAGATGATGCAGGTGCCAAACAAATGAGAATTTCTTATTCCCTTCTGTCATGTTTAGAGCATCACGGACAACAGAAGCACGTACGTTCAATTCTGTTAATCATTCACGCAACTATTCTTTCATCCTGAGGTTAGCATGTGCCCTGCAGAGAACATGGGAAATGTCTTAAGGCTGAAAGGAGGCAAGTGCAAAGGGCAGCTGCTTTCAGATGGGGATTTCCCACCCAGCATAAACTGTCGCTGTTCTGCCAAGGACTCTGCAGCATGACAAGCAAGCACCAGAGCACGCATCTCATGCATGTCGTGAGCAGGCTGCATCCTCTCCAGTGCTAAGGCTGCACTGTGTGATGGGCTGGTGGCCAACATGAGCCAGAAGAGACTGACTGAGCGTGAAGGTATAATCCAGCTGCATACTCCAACATAGTCCCAGCAGTTGAGGAGTGGAACTTTTGGAGTCGTATCATGTCCTAACTACAAGCCAGTCCTGGATCCCTCCTTTCCTAGGATTCTCCAAAACATATTTATTTTTCTAAGCTGTATGAAGAAATTAGTTTGCACCTTACTAAGTCGAGAAAGATGGATGTGGCTGAGGATCTCTTTTAGACAAAAGTAAAGCCTTTTATTTTTAAACTTAGGTGATCAAACCAAGTACATTTTTCTCACTTATTTTAATTAAAAAAAAAAAAAAGTTACTTGCACACAGGCCAATAGTTCAAATTATAATGGCCAGTCTTCGCAAGCGAAGATCCGGGGAAGGTCTTTACACCTTCCAGCCTGCGCATTGGATTTTTTAGGTGAGACACAGTGTGCGCGGAACTGAGCCCACCCTTTAATCCTAAGGTTCATCTGCCGGGGCCAAGCGAGCTTGGACGGTGGCAGCGAGGTCCTCAGGACGTAGGTGGGTTGCCTTTAAGGGCTAACGAGCCCCACCTGCCCGGGAGTGGCCCTGACCGGGAATCGAACCCGGGTCTCCGCGGTGATAGCGCGGCGCCCTTACCACTAGACCACCAGGGGCTCCTAGTTCAAATTAAATCACTGTTTTAACACTGAGTGAATAGAGCTCAGCAATTAACAAGATCATGAAGTTAAAAAGCTACTTTTCTGGTTACTTACATAAAGTAGATGCTTGTTAGCCTTCCTTTCTTGCAATGCATTGAACACTTTCACTACACCATGACGGGCATTTTGTTGTCCAACAAGATTCTGCAGAGTATCTGCAACAAACATCACTTCAGCTTATTTTGGTTTACTCCTGCTAGGCAAACCTCCAGCCTATACTACTACCCAGAATTACACAACCAACCCCATCAGGGTTGGAAAAGACCTTCAAGATCACCTAGTTCAACCATAAGGACCCATAAAGGAGGGGAAACAAAGCCACTGCACTTCAGTGGCCCTTGGTTACACAGTGCCTACTCAACAACCTTTTAAAAATATAGGTAATTTAGGTCACAGCTTGAAAAGATACCCTTATTCTCAAATTACCCAAATTAGATAATAGTGTGTAAATCTCAGTGACAACACTTTACGTGTTTTAACATGACACACAGGATGCTTTTTTGGTAGTTCACCTCACAGTCAAGTCTAATCTCATACATCATCTCATACATTATTAAACCATTCACTTAAATTACCTACACCAACAAAGACAGAATTCCTATAACAGTTAAGAAAGATTTAGCACTTTAATTGCTTCTCAATCTTCGCCGAGAGTACTTCCCACAAGTAAGCAGTTCAGAGAATTCTTAGTCAATTATTTACATTTTGGATTAAATTAGAGAATAAATAGTGATCCAATGCTCCACCATTAATCTAAGGTGCATTCAGCTGTGTCCTGTCATACGGCTCCAAACTCAGAAACAAACAAACACACAGAAAAATGAAACAAAACCACAAACTATGGAAGGCCATCCAGATAAGAAGGTCAGTATATAACACAGGGAGTAAATGGAGAGTTGTTTACACATGAAATAAATATTTTGCATGCATACCTGCTGCTTTTTTGCAGTAAAATTTAATTAAACAACCTAATGCACAGTGTGTCTCAGTGAAGTCATAAAAGAGCTCATTCTCTTCAGATGAAGAGGAGATAAAAAGCATTCAAGTTACGTTTAAGTGCACTTCCAAGTGCTAAAAGTAATGCTATTGTTTCTTCCCAGTTAGGAGCCTTTGGTTTGCACGATCTCTGAGGAGTCAAAAATATATAACTGGACTTCTGGTCCTGTGAATGGGACAGGATGGAGCATCTCAGAATGGTGCCCCAGAAACGTGCTGGCTCAAGAGGAAGCTGCCTAAGCTTGGGAGATAAGGGTGGGAAAGGAAAATACTGGGGAACCAACTCAGTCTAGGATCTTTTTCTGTCCAGGCTGCAGGTCACTCTAACATTCAGTGCTCTGAAATCTCACATCAGAAACAGACAGTGATACACAACATGACATTGTGGGTAGACCTCTCTCTTCAACTTCAAAATAAAAGAGGAAGAAGTAATTGGGACGGTGCCACTCTTCTATTTGTCAAGTAGTTCCAGGTAGCAGAACCACTTGGTATTTGCTCACAGAGAATCAGCAGAGAGAAAGTCTCAACTGAGGTTCCTTGATGAATATTACACACGGAAGTACAGCAATACTGGATTTTGCATCCACCAATATCTATTCATGCCCTTTACCAGACAGGCAGGAGAGGCAAAGAGTAAGGCCAAAATCATCCTTATTTATGCAAATAACCATGATTTAGAACTCTACAGGAAAAAAATTTGATTAGCCAGTTTCCTTATAGCTACTTAATCTGTGACTACGCAGAACAAAAGTGATCTCACCTGGAATGTTTTCAAGTAGTTTTTGCTGTGCTCTCTGTTTTGTCTCTTGCTTTTGTTCATCGCTCTTGGCTCTCGGTGGTGGTGCTAACTTTCCATTCGGCCAAAAAGCATCTCGAAACACACCAATGTAGTAAACAAGCATTGGTTCACTGAACATCCAGTGTACAGTGTCACGGATCTGCCTGTGAAGAAGTGTCGAAGGGAGCCCATCAGAGCTAGTCCTTCATGTTTTATCAGAGCTAGTCTTTCATGTTTTATACAGATTTATTCTTTTTACTTTTAAATTGTACATTGGAACTACATTTCAATGATGGGCACTACAAAGGCTCCACGGGGAAAAGACGTAAAAATCAGGTAACTAATCGAAGCAAACTCCAAACTAGTTGCATGCACAGATGTGCCTGCTAGGATAAAGACAAAGTTTTGATAGAAGCACAGTAGATTCCCTCACAGATAGCAAAAAGCACATTACTGAAGGGATTGCAAATGGATATAGCCTCTTCCTGGGCCTGCAACCCTCACTGTAGCCTTCAGCACCAAGAGTCTGAGGTGGAGAGCAGGCCCCTGGCAGTACTGCTGAACCGTGCCACACTGCAGCCAAAACCCTTAAAATCAATAAATGTAAAAATTCAGCCTACATTAAAAAGCTATATAGCAACTTTACACACATGCTGTGCTCACACACTCTATCCCTCTCTGTCCTCTCTCAGATATCTTCCATCTTAGTTATCAGCACTGTATGAACAAATGAACCAATCAATTTAAAACTCACTGAGTGTAAACTGTCAGAGACCAGTCCAATTTACTGCTACATAACATACATAAAAGGCTTTAAAAACCACACTGGCCTGGGCAAATTTAGTCACTGACTGGACAAAGAATAGCTTATTCTGCTGGTAGAATACTTTTCCAAGTTTTTTCTGAAATAAAAATTTCTGAAGCAAAAATACAGCGTTCCACGTGAAGGTGTGTATAGACAGGCACATTGACTTCATAGCCTCATGCAGGCCTCACTTGACAAAGATAATTCACATATCTGTGTTTTCTCTAATCAACATACTTGTACACTGAGCTGTGTAAAACAAATGCAGATTGTCATATACAACAGAACGTCCCCATCATTTTTTTAACAATTCTACTCTCAGCCTTTTTTTCATAGAACAACAATGAAGGTTCATTTAAAGCAACAACTACTTACTTGTTGATAGTTCTTCCAAAAGTGACTTGTACTAGTGCAATTAATGTTTTTCTGACCCATTTGAACACTAGAACAATGAAAAAATTATGAAAAATAATTACCAAGAAGTTAATAACATTGCAGAACCCATGATCATGTCCAAAACCTTCCCCCTGTACCCCTCAAACCAAATCCAAACAAACCACCCCTACAGTAAACACATTGTGATAACCCTTTCTAAGATTTCATTAATTGTACAGGGGTCCCATTTTTCTCAATTGCTTTCCCTGTAGTGTTTGCTATATGATTTTTAAATCTTGCAGATTACACAACATATATAATGTGCATTTTAGGTTATACTGTAAACTTTTATGTTTAAGAATATTTCAAGTTCACGGAGCCATACAACTACACAAAACCCTTTTTCTCCTACAAAAAACCAAATGTCTTCAAAATCCTCACCTTTTTTGTTTCTGCTAGTACAATGTACACACAGCAGCACCATTAAAATTCTGAAAACATTTTCACTCAAATAAAGCAAGCAGTCAGCTTTCCACAAATAAAGGAAACAAATGTGAGTGCTTCCTAGTAATTACTGGTTAATCTTGCTTTCATGCTGTTCATTATCAGCACAATAAAACCTATATTTGGAAGATACATCTGCCATTTTTGGAAGGTGCTGTATTTTGTAATAGTTACCCTGTAAATCATTTTATAGAGCACCATGTGTGGCTGCACATTCAAATAGAAACAAAAATAGTTTTCTTTATTACCATCATTCAGTCACATAAAGGAGAAAAAAATATCTAGTATTTAAAAATGCCACAATTCTAGCATCTTTTCCATTATACAAATTGTAGAACTAAAGTGCATACATAATTCACTTAAAACAGATACTAAAAACGTATTTATTTGCCCAAGACATGTTCTATAATAAAGCCATCTTTCCTTCCTCAGAATTTATATATTCTAAAAATCTATTTACAAAAAACATGCTAGTCTTTTTCTGGTTTTTCCCACATTTTTTTTTCATTAAGAACCTAATTCTAAATGCAAATGCTCTCCCCTACCAGTTAAATTTTTATAACCACATTGGTATTTCACTTTTGAATGAAAGCTCTGAAGTTATAAACTACTGAGGAACAGCTTGGTTCCAAACAAACAAACTGGCTATAGAGATTGTAAGAACATTTCTACTTATTGAAACAGCAGAAGAATCCGAATGACAAAGAGCCCCAGACTTCTGAGCCAACAGATTCCAGTGGCAATTAAGTAGGTTCACAGCTTACTTCCTCGCAGTTCAAAAATCTCTCCAATCAGCATGAAACACGGTTCAGCAAGAGAGTCCTTTTTCCCATCCACCTCCTCTCCATAGTCCGACAGGTCACTATCCTCTTCTGTTTCTTCCTAGGAAGAGAGGCACAACATGGGTATGCACTGCAGTTCCCCATCCTTTATCCAGAATGGATTTTTCTACTGCCATGCTCTGGAGAAGGAGCACAGCCAGTCATCTCACAAAAGGGTATTAGGGCCAAAAACTGCTGCTGGCGGGATCTGGCAAACAGGAACCTCACTAGGGATTTTGAAAAGGGATTGCACTTCCCATTGGACAAGAGGGATGAGGACACTCAGCACAGTTTGGGTCATCATCACTGCTATATCTGCTTGCAGCCTTGCCTAAGTAAGCAACTCAATGCTGCCCAGATTTTCAGTGTCTACACTACCTATATTGCCCCCCCAGTACAAGCTGGATAAAAGAAAGCAGGTGATGTGGGAGTCACATACTGCTAGGAAGCAGGCGAGAGCTGTAAGGAGGAAATGGCACTCAGAGGCGTTGGTGACTGCAAAGCCTCCTCTGATGCAGCTCCCAGGAATGGCACCCAGGATGGGGAGCTAGCCAGCTGGAGCTGTTTGCAACACAAGCAGCTAGGAAGAAAAGGGGAAAATCTGGTTATTGCACAGGGAGGAGCAAGTAGCTGGCCCCCTGGCTAACAGACAGTGCTTTCACAGCTGAAGCCACTCAGTGGGATCAGGCACTAGCCAGCTGTCCTTGCAGTAAGCCGGAAACAAAACCCAGTAGAAAGGGAAGCAGCCACTACAGAGACAAGCACTATTAATGACAGCCAGTCCCAGGCAGAAAGACAATATGGTGATATTTCGTGACCTGAGCCGGAGGATACCCAAGCTCAGAGCACCAAAGGGAGCAGAGTTATTCAGAATAGACTCACAAGAGATGAAGGGATTGAACAACCTCAGTTCTGGTAGTACCATTTATTCAAGAAAGAAGGGCAGACAACAGGTTGTTCCTCAGTGTCATGAAGATCTGCTTCAGGACCAGGACTATACCACCTATCATTACTCTTGGCAGCTGATACATCCCTTTGCCTTCCTGGATCCTCCCCTGCCTGCCTATTCTTAGAGTAAAGCTGCAGAAAGGCAGACCTGACCTCCACTGAGGCTGGTGCAATGCCCCAATCTCTGGATCAGGAGTGCTCAGAATGCTGCACAAGTTTTCTTCTTCAGCCTGATTTTCAGAGATTTTCTTTGCCTTCCTTTCATCCTTATCATTCTATCATCCAATATTGGTCTATTTTTCTGCTTTTCAGTAAATCCCCTGTCTTTTAGAAAATGCAACAAGAAATGTAAATTCTTACATCATGATGCAATTTCTATCCATTAAAAGCTTATAAACATAAAAGCCCTTCTTCTAGATGATATCAACTTTTAACTCCATGATTTGGTTTTGGTCTTGAGAGCTAAGAAATACATTCTAAAGCTAGTCCTGTCCAAGGAATTGAATATAGAAAGAGATATGAAATTGCTGCAGTATTTAATCCTAAAAACAACACTCAATGGGTAATTCTATTGGTCTAACATATATTTGAAAAATGTGAGATAAGATGTAGAAGGCAAAGAGAGGGATGAATGAGAGCATTCTCTACTACATAGTCCAAAGTGCAAACTAAACCAGGAGATCTCAGTTACAAAAAGAATACAATTGTAACAGCTTTATGTGTGGTTTAACACAACTAACTTAATTTGTGACCATGTACCAAGTTATTTAACCCTAGTTTAACTGCTTTGGCAAAGTATCCAAAATGCTATCAACAGGATATGACATTGCAACACATGGGTGTCCAAAAAACAGCATAGCTGATCCCAGATCGCCTCACAATACCTCTCCCTCCATTTAATTTTATCATTATTTTTACACCAGGACAAACATTTGACATACTATACCAGAGGGTCTATATTTTCTTATATTCCCACCATCTGCAATCTGTTGTCTCCTCTTACATTTAAGCTTAGGGAAAGAAATGAGAAGAGAGGGAAGGCAGACGTGAAGTGGGATGGTCTTTGCACTTGCACAGTGCCTGGCATAATACAATGTGGCTGAAATTAGGCTCCTAGTCCAACAAGTAATAGGAAATAATATTAAATTTAACCTCAGTAAGAAGTTATCACAGAATCACAGAATATGCTGAGTTTGAAGGGACCCACAAGGATCATCGAGTCCAACCCTTAGGCCTGCACAGGACCATCCCCAACAGTCACACCAGCTGCCTCAGAGTATTGTCCAAACACTTCTTGAACTCTCAGGCTTGGTGCTGTGACCACTTCCTCGGGGAGCCTGTTCCAGTGCCCAACCACCCTCTGAGTGAAGCACCTCTTTCCAATATAAAACCTAAACTTTTCCTGACACAGCTTCAGGCCATTCCCTCAGATTCTGTCACTGGCCACCACAGAGAAGAGATCAGTGTCCGCCCCTCCTCTTCCCCTCACAAGCAATGAGGTCTCCCCTCAGTCTTCTCTTCTCCAGGCTGAACAGACCAAGTGACCTCAGCCGCTCCTCATACAGCTTCCTCTCAAGGCTCTTTACCATCTTCACTCTTCTCCTTTGGACACTCTCTAGTAGCTGAATATCTGTCTTATATTGTGGTGCCCAAAACTGCACACAATATTCAAGGTGAGGCCGCCCCAGTGCAGAGCAGAGCAGGACAATCCCCTCCCTCGACTGGCTGGTGATGCTTTGCCTGATGCCCCCCAGGACACGGTTGGCCCTCCTGGCTGCCAGGGCACTGCTGACTCAGATTCAACTTGCCAGTGACCAGGACCCCCAGGTCTCTTTCCCAGCACTGCTTTCCAGCATCTTGTTCCCCAGTCTGTACGAACATCCAGGGTTGCCCCATCCCAGGTGCAGAATCTGGCACTTCCCTTGTTGAACTTCACATGGTTGGTGATCACCCAGTCCTCTAATTTGTCAAGGTCTCTCTGCAGGGCCTCCCTGCCCTCCAGGGAATCAACAGCTTCTCCCAGTTTTGTGTCATCTGCAAACTTGCTTAATATCCCTTCTAGTCCTGTGTCCAAGTCATTTATGGAGATATTGAAGAGCACAGGCCCCAGAGATGGAGCCCTGTGGAACCCCACAGTGACAGATCACCAGTCTGATTCACTGTTATCCTCTGTGCTCCATCCATGAGCCAATTGCTCACCAAACTCATGATGTGTTTATCCAGGTGTGTGCTGGACATTTTGTCCAGAAGAGTCCTGTGAGAGACAGTATTGAAAGCTTTACTGAAATCCCAAATATTACATCAATTGGTTTCCCTTGATCAACTGGATGGGTTACCCTGTCATGAAAGGAAATCAGGTTGGATAAGCAGGACTTTGCTCTCACGAAGCCATTCTGGCTGTGACCAATGACTGTGTTGTCTTTCGAAAGGTGGTTTTCAGTACCTCCCAGAATAATCTTCCCCTTAACTTTACCAGGCACTGAAGTGAGACTGAGAGGCCTGTAGTTTCCAGGGTCTTCCTTCTTGTTCTTCTTGAAAATCAGGACATTTGCTGTCTCAGTTAGCTGGGACCTCTCTGGATTCCCAAGAAATCATCGAGAGAGGTTTTGCAATGACATCAGCCAGCTTATTGAGGATCCTTGGATGAATCCCATCAGGCCCCATAGATTTGTAAGGAACCAGCTGGAGCAGCAGATCCTCCACAATTTCAGGGAGCTGGTCATTCTCACAGTCATGGTCCTCCAGCTCAGGGCACTGAGACCCCCTTGGTCCATCATGTGAGTTGAAGACAGAGGCAAAGAAAGTGTTAAACACCCCTGCCTTGTCTCTGTCCCTGTTTGTGAGGTGACCATCCCTATCCTGTAACAAGCTGATGATATTTCTATACTGCCTATTGCCATTAATGTATTTGAAAAAACCCTTTTTATTGTCCCCCACATTTCTGGCAGCTTCAACTCCAGCTGAGCGCTGGACGCATGAATTTGCTCCCTACAGCGGCAAACAGCATCTCTGGATTCTTCCCATGTCACTTGAGCTTGCTTTCACCAGGCACACACCTTCCTTTTTTGCCTTATTTCCAATAGAAGATCCCTGCTCAGCCGAACCAGCCTTCTGTCTCGACTTGCTTGACTTTTGACATTTGGGAATTCCCTTCTCCTGTGTCCTTAGGAGATGATGTTTGAAAAAGTTTGACCAGCACTGATGGACTCCAGCATTTACAAAAACATTTTCATGGGGATCTTACTTACTAATTCCCTGCTTTGTTTATTTGTTCTCTCTTTCCTCTCCCATATTTCTTAACTATTTCCTCCCACGCATTCACATAATACAATATACACACAGCCTGGCTTTTGTCTTGAGGATGTTTTTCAATTAAATAGCAAAATACAAATAGCTGCACACTTCTATGCTTTTATGCTATTTCTTAACAGTTATTTTAGTGAATGCACTTTTGGTTTTAGAACTGCAGTACTTCTATTGAAATGCAAATCTTGTTTCTCCAACTTTCTTTATATTTATTACTCTGGAATGAGGCACACACATTCAGCATCTTAGATGCGAACAGAATATAATTTTGAAAAATATATAAAGAATTTTCTTATTTCTGAGAAGTGCAAGATGACCTCTCTGCCTATTAAGAGGCTAGAACTGTACATGTTCCCCAAATTCCAACTATCCTGCAGAAGACCCATCCACTGCAGACAAATACAGCACATAAGCAATGAATTATTTCATACAAATTTTGTATAACATATAACTAAAAAGGGGAAGAGAAACAACCTGAAGGTTGCATATCTGCAACAGAAGCAACACAGAACAGAGTGCCATGGAACTATGGTTGATTCCAGTCAATAAGCTATTTCAGTCACTAATCTATTATTCATTGCATTTTGATAGACATAGTTTTTTACAGCTTTATATCAGATTCTCCAATCGGTTTGCCCAGATAGATTCCTGCCTGCATTTGCAAATTCCCTCAGTAAGCCTGCACTATTTGACAACGTTTTTGGTCAAAACTAGCTTTGCTTCAGAAGTTCTCCTGAAATTAAGGACAAACAGTTCCTGCCAAGAGAATCTTCCCAAGAGAGAATTATTTTTACCTGCCAAAGCTCCTCTGAAGTATACACATCAAGACCTCAAAAAAGAGGCAAATTCTGCTATTAAAAAAATAAACAATCCCACATGGACTACAGTTTGTTTATTTGTGATAGCTTATGCATTTGCCTATATGCATTTATCAAAGGGCAGGAAACTTTTTGTTGTTAATAAACACCTTTTAAATTCATAGATAGCTCTTATTTTTGACTCTTTGTAAATTACAAAATCACCAGTAAATTACAAATCATCTTTGGAAATGCCTTCCAATAGTACCTACCATTCAAATACTAATGACTTTCCCTGCTTACTTTGTATACGTAATTAAATTTGGGAAGATTACTTTTCTACTACTTACCTCCTGATGAGAAAACAAATCACCAGGAAGTCGTTCAAGAAATGAGGAGAGTGAAAAAGATGACTTCTTTCCTTGCACATCAATAACTTTGAGGTGCTCTGGGGAAGGGCTCAAGAAGGCATAAAGTGCTTCACTCTGGCAGAGTCTTTCATCAGAGAGTAATTTCTATGAAAGAAAAATAATTACTGAAACAACATGTCAATTAAAGATTTCTTGTTAAGGAATAAGATGTGTCAAGCCATCCACTAAAACCGAGTAAGTCATGGCTCATAGGTAGTGTGAGGAAAAAAAATCCATGTCTCATGCAGATACATTAACAAACTAGTTCCAAAGTATTGGAATTAGTAAGATTGAAGTTTTTAATTTTACAACTTTCTTTTTTTAATAAAAGCTCTCATTTGTAAGGAATTTGTTATGAGGTATTGTAGCTTTAGCAGCAATTACAGGATTCATTACTTACGATTTCTTAATTAATTGAAGCTTAAATTAACTTACCACTTATCAATCAAACTCATCTAAACTTCAGGTATTTTAGACAACTTTGACATTTATAGTGTCAAACCTTACATCTGACCTATTCTTCTAGGCTCTCTCTTCAGGCAATAGAGAGACAACATGCTCTCAATTCTGCTGTTTAGATATCTGTTGCTTTTGTGGTTTTTTTTTTTTCTTACCTGCAGAAAGTTATTAAGCTGGTTCTTGGATTTCTCCATGAATTTCTGGTCTATGGATTTGAAGGGCAGCTTGCTGAGAGAAGGCAACTGAACTTTTTTTAATGATGGAAAACACTGTGTAGGAGAAAGGAGAGCTCACTTAACATGTATGTGGAGAAAAAGACAACTGGTTCAGAATGGAAATGAAGAGAGTCTTTTGTACTCTCATCTCCCTTCCACAGCCCTCTCAGCACCCTGAAAAACACCTCCCTTACCCACCAGGGGCTTCCCTTCACACCACCATCAGCTATCTCTTATTGCACAGAAAGGTTAAAGTGCTATAAAAAGAACATCCTCTGTCCCCAAAAGCTGTCATTTCTAATACTTCCCTGGAAGTCAGAGACAAAATCTAGTTCTTACAGTCGGCTCTTCCATGATAGTGCAGAGCATATAGCATTCTGACATTGGGTTGGTCCAGTAAAACATTAAGAGGGAAAAAAAAATATAAACAAGTTTTATAAGCATCTCTCTCTGTAAGAGACCAGAAATATTCAGACAGAAAACTAGCTCTCAAAGGCTAAAAGCCAAAAGGCTGCATTAAAACTGGCAGTGTTAAATTTTAATCATTCTGACAAATTACAGAAATTTGTATCTTCTTCCTTCCCTAGCTGAGATGGTCATACCTCACTGAGTTTGCGGTGTAGGTTCTGAAACTCATTGAGCTTCCTGGGAACAGTCCAGTTCTTAGTTTCAGCTCCACCAACTTCTTGTAAACTCACCATGACAGAGTAACAGGGCACTTGTTCTCCATTCTCTTCTAAAACCTTGTGGGAAAGAAATCAGCAGATAAGTTGTACTACACTGAAAGTAAACAGTGGAACATTTGAGCTGCCAGATAAATGGCTTGCAAACTCAGTTTGAAAGCTACAAACTGAACAATACCCTTAATGAACTAAACTTCACCCAAAATGCTGTGCCAGTCCTGAACCAGTCCTCTAGCTAACCACTATTGCACCTCACACAAAGCTTTGCAATACTGTCCACCAGCAATCAAATCTCCCTGACGTGTCTTTTTCAAACAGCTGAGTGCATTAATTCAGTTTTTAAGGTCCCTACCATACAGCTTTCTGATTGCTTATCAGTACTCCATCTCTCATACCTGCATTTACCTGAGTGTTCTCCCTTTATTCCCACCCTTCCTTCCCAGTGCCCCTGTTGAGGCTCACCCACACATCAGACACAGCAGCTCTGCAGCTGGGCCCTGTGACTGCTGGTGCTGTCTCAGTGATTTCTCTACTCACTCGAGCCATTCTGCATGCACAGAGCATGTGGTATCCACGCAGTGTTTATTTCTGAGGGACTCACAACTTTACAAAAATACTAATGGTTCCAACTCTACAATCCTCAGTCAGAGGCATGAGAACCATTTAACCATGTTGTGCAAATGGGAAAACTACAGCAAAGAAGTTAAACAATTTTTCTTGAGAACACAGCAGCAGTGTGACCACATTATTTCTTCACTTAATGTAAGAATTGGCATAATTTCATCCTTTTGTCCTATTCATAACAGCTCAATTGATTATGAAAGGCAAATAAGAGAAATGCATAAAATACTAAACCCTAGGAATGCTTGTCTTTATGTACATGCAAATAACAGAAAGGTAATTATAAAATACCACTTTCACAATCTTTTTGAGGAAGTTATCATTTTCAAGCTCTTTTTAAAGAATATTTAACTAATCAAATTAGGATAAGAATAAACTTTAAAATTTATATTACACATTTTCTGAGAAGCCTGTAAAGGTCTGACAACACTTAATGATATTGATGGACAATTTGACAAGAGACTACATTACCATTGTTAAAGACATGCAGCTAAAATGTACTTTCATATATTTAGGCTATTATGAGCTGTACATGGAGAATGTGATTCCTAAAGCTGCACATGGACAACTGGGATGCCAAATATGAGGCCCAGATTTCACATATCTCTGTAAAAAAGCTGCAGCAGAACCCAGACAGAATACAAAGCACCAGTTTGAATGCCTGAAGATATGACTGTTTCTCAGTGCAGCTATTTGAGGAACTGCCTGTCTCCTGCCAGAGTCCTGCAGGCAGATGCTTGAACTGCCTCCGAAACTCAGGTCAGAGAAACATGGTTCCGAAGAACTGGAATTGTCTGGGACAGTCCCTACCCTGTGTACCCTTGAGCTAGATTGGATCTGTGCTTGTAGGTGACTCACCAACACCTCCTGGTTGCAGCTTTTGAATACTGGGAGATCAGTGCTGAAACTGGTGATTTGAATCATGCCTATCATTCTCCATTTGTTCCCAGGGCAGGGATTTGCATGGGTGTAGGGTCATCTGAACTCTAATTGTCAGGAGAGAGTCATCACTCTGGAAGCATATTCTCAGAATGAGAGGACTTAGTACTCCTGCTTCAAGTTAGGATCCATGTGCAAAATTACTTAAATTCTGATTACTAGATGGAGACACATTACAACTTGTCTTCAAGTGCCCTCAAATACTCTCATATAAAAATACTGAAAGTCTTCAGAATATTCTTAAGAATGCAAAATTCTTGATCAACTTATGTACTTGTGCATCCAAATTAATGAGTCAATTGGAAAACAGAAAAATGGGATGTTAGGAGGTTGGCTAAACCAGGAGAACTAGTCCTCTGCTGTTAATAGGCACCATTTCATACAACTGCTATCATGAAAGAATTCAAACTAGAGAGCCTTATTCCTCTGATTCTCTCCCTTCTGCCAAGTTAAGCAAATGAAGGTGCTTTCAGAATCACTTCTCATGGGAGAAGTTCCTCATTCGAGGCCCCGAGGTCTTTTTCCACTGGGTGGCTTTCTAGTCACCTCTTACCCGGGTGTGGTAACAGTAAGAAACATGCAATTTTTTTCCCCTTATTCAGACCTACAAACTCCCTTCCCTATGAAAGTAATAGATTTTTTAAAAGATGTTATGCTCTGAAACAGTCATTCTTTGGATAAGGGAGACATGGAGTTTTTTCCAAGTCTTAAGTAACTCTTAGTTTTTTATGCGCTGATCTGGTAAACGGATCTATTAACTGATCTAGTAAATCAGTTTAAGAGGTCAATGACAGGCTATTATACTTTCAGCTTAATTTCTATATCAAAATTTACTTTTACTAAGCTTTACTGCAAAACAATAGGGCTACCAAGTTTTTCTCTCTCTAAAATCACAGAGCTACATGCTGGGATTAGCAACAGCATATTTTGCAGATAGGAAGACAGTGTCAGCTACTCATGCCCCCTGAAATCAGCTGCAGCCAGAATATTCCCAAGCAATTAATTAACATGGATAATTACAACATCCATGTTTTCTCCAGCCTATCCTTTGAAGCACAGAGCCACAAACGAGACAACTAATGCAAGCCTACAGTTCATTACCTATTCCAGTACTACTTATAAGTTATAGTTAAGGCAGCAAGTAATTAGAAGCCTCTTCCAACATCCATCTTATTTAGCCAAACTACTTTCTCCTCTGGTACTATGGGAGACACTGGGCAGTTGTGTATGGTGTCCCCTACCACAAGGTTGCCCTTCTGCAGTTTTGCTGCACACAGCATTGCCAGATTTTAAAACCAGGCTTCAAAAGCTACAGATAACTCTTAAAAGACAACTTAAGAGCTTTCCAATTCTCAAATGCGTCACCTGCAAACGGCATTAAAACAAACCCAAACCCAGATGTTTGCACATGGAGAATTGGGTTTTTAAAATGTCACCTTAAGTTTTTAACCGGTTGGATTTATTTCTTCTTTCACAGACACTGAATTTAATTGTTGACAGACCTATCACTAGCTTGCAAGAGCTTAAGACAACCAAATAAACTCAACAGTACATACTTTTCCTTCAATGAAAAGTTACCTCAAGATAACTGCTTATATTCATTCCAGGAACATTTTCTTTATGGCATAAGAAGGCAAGCCAGTAGAGACCCAATTAATCTTTAATTCTCTGTTGGGATATTGTCAAGAAGATTGCTTATGTACATGTTATGTACTACATAACAAGCATTCACTGAGCTCCTTTCATGGCAAGTGTTAGAGAGCTGGGAGATGGTAATGCTTCTTGCTTTCATTACAAATTTTTTTACATTCATTCTACAATTGTCTGCCTAAGCCCAAATGGAAGAGCAGAACAAGACAAAAAAAAAAAAAAAAAAGAAAAATGTAACTTCATCTTACAGATACAAAGCACTTTCTTTCTGGGTGTTTTAGTCCCCTGAAACTGTACTGCTATTAAATATAATACTACAAAATAATGAGTGTAAGTACTGCATCTTTGAGACACAGCAGAGACACAACTGCACCCAAGTGCAATAGCTTGGTAATATAACAAGAGACAGGTCTCATGAAAAACAATGCCTCTAAGAGAGAAAACTGTCAAAACCAGTTTATGTTCATGCAGGTAAATTTTATAACTCCGTTACAACAGTGTCTGAGGAACAGGAATTTTGTATGTGCATCACAGTAGCCACTGGGAAACAAGAGGAACTCAGAAAAGGGTTCCTCCCCCCACAAGTCAGTATTAAGTATATACAGTGTACACAAAGGTACAAGGAAAGTATCTACAAATTTTTCTTCCACTTTTCATGCAAGTTTGAACTGACCGAGAAGACAAAAAGCCATAAAAAAATCCCATACCTCTCCTGAGACAATAAAAGCTTTCCACATGCCAAGATTCTCACACCACCAGTCTGTTCTTGCAATGTGCATCTGAAGGTCACTGTGCTCTCTCTCCATCAGAGTAATTTCATCTTTCAGCTTAGAAACAATCTGCAGAGGGAAGTTTATTGATTACAACTGGTAAGCAAATGTTCATGCAACATGCCTAGTTGTGTCCTCGGGGACACTGTTCATAAAGAAAAGGTACAAAAGCAGGGGGAGAACAATTCACATGGATTTAAAAAAAAAAATCAGAAGTGAGAGAATCAATGATACCTCTTATAATCTGCTAGAATACACAGCAATCTTAACAGTCAACCCTGATACTAAAATAAAAATCAAGTTAGAAGTACACGGTAATATCACATTATCAGCATAAAAGGCACTTGAGATTGGATGGTATATTACACACCAAAGGCTTTATACAAAGTTGAAATTGCCATTACTGAAATAGGCATTACTGAAGACATCCTCCTTATCACATTCAGGTATACACTATGCAAACCTGGCAACAGACTTCATTTCTAGGAATTTTGTTATGTTAACAATCATTCAGAAAGTTACCACTTATTTCATTTTAGTTTTGAAAAGGCAAGGATTTACTATTGTGGAAAGCACAAATTTAAAAAGATGACCTTGTCAAGACATAACTCAGCATCATAATCTAATAAAGGAGAAGTAGTGTATCTCATCACATCAGCAAAAATAGTAAGTAAACAAACATCCTGTCAGGAGACAGTATGAGACGAAAAAGTGGAAGTATACATAAGAGGTAACATCAGAAATGTGGCAAAAGCAGCTGACACTTTTTTACTTTATTTTTAAATATGATACACCACACAGTCAAGTTTATCAGTTCTATCATGTGTAGCACAAGTGGTGCCTTCTACAGAGCTACAGTAATTCTGTCTTGCTCAGAATTTTTGTCTCATGCTAAATATGAAATGTTAGCTACATAACAGCTATATAACAACATTCTAGCAAATACCTAACCTTCAGAATAATTTTTTATTTTAATTTATTTATTATCAATACAGAGACAGTTCTACAGTCACATTGCATTGACTCCACTGGCATCCAGGAACACGCAATAATAAAGAAGAACTAGTAAGGTTTCATCATAAGTAAACAGCTGCTACATTTACAAACCAAAACACAGACTTTACAATGACACTGGATCCATTTTACTATTCTGTTTCAGAGATGTATGTATTTCCAAAAACAAGTATTTTAGAAACAAAAACATAGAGGGAAAAACCCACTACTTTAGTAGGGCTACAATTCCTGCCTCCCCAAGAGCTTAAGTATAAAAAGAATAGAGCTATTATGTTTCAAGTATGCAAAGGGAACATAGAAGTGATACATCCATGTGAATGGAACAATATATAAAGGTTTAGTCATGTAGAATCGTAGAAGGCCTTGGGCTGGAAGGAGGACACCCCAGAAGAGCTGCAAACACATTTTCAGCTGTCTGCAGCAATCTCTAGCAGAAGGGAGATGTGGAAGGGACAGAAGGAATAAAGCTAGTCAGGGTAGCCTCAAATGCTAGTGTTCACATCTTTTTCTTAGAGGTAGCTATCCCCCAGAGCTGGGGTGGCAGAGAGCAAGTCGGCTTCTATTCAGAGCACCATCTTACCATTCATCCTGAGTGAAGGAACAAACAAAAAAATCCAGCTTCTGAGCAATGACTAATGCCCAGGTACATTTTTGTCACCTGTAGCAGGAGGTCATTTGAGGGAGATGCCTTAGCTACTTGTTGGTCTCACCCACTGTCCACCATTTGCTACCAAGCAGTCTCAGTACTCCTAACAAGCTTGGCCCACCTGCGTCTGAACAACAGTCCTGTAACATCACCCCTGGTAGCAACACAAATGAGCTGGCCTAAGCCATATGCAAATCACTTGCTTCTCCTGCAATATTGTCTCAGAATGCTTAATGTTTCACTTTGCAAGGGAAAAGGAGATTTTTTGTTTGGTTTTAGCCCAGGTTCAGAGTGCTGAAGTTTCATATCCACCAGAATTTTTCATCTGATGACCGTGTGCTTTCTCCTAGTTCCTAACAAAGGAAAACAGTCACTTTGATAGGTTTGGGGCTTTTTTTATCCCTTTATTTGACCAAATCCGTCCCAGCTGGATTACGGAGTTGTGTTGTGCTCTTCACAGCCAGCAGAGGGCGCGGGAGTTGACCAGCACATCCCTCCGCGGCACCGCTCAAAAGGAATTGCACGAACTCGCAGGGCAGGGAGGGAAGGAAGCAGCACCATTTCCCACCGACAAAGCAGCAAGACCACTGAGGGAGTGGTCGTTATTCCATGGCAAACAAAGCAATATAAATCACATTTGCAATTTTAGTTACAACAGCTTTAAAAAAATTGAAAATAAACTAAGCTCTGATTTCGCCTCCTGTTTAACAAGCTGATGGAAATAGCAATCTGATCTGTGCAAAGTGTGACAAGTGGATATTACACACATACATAACATTTTAAAAAAATCCAAACATATCAAAACTGAAGACAGTAAAGGTACTTACCTTTTTGTCGGGTTTTGGTGAATTACATATGGAATTTAGAGCCTGTTTCTTATACTCAAGTTTGTCATTTAGCTGGCGAAGTTTATTTACAGCATAACTGGCCTGTTCATTAATTCTTGTGCTGCATTCTTCAGTAGTTTCTTCACAACCTTGGCTCTAGGAAATGAGAATGGGGTTAATTGCAACATTAATATAAAAAAAAGAGACAGTTATTCATAAAATGATAGAATGTATGGGCTAGAAAAGACCTTAAAGGTCACCTAGCTCCAATTCCCCTGCCATGGGCATGGACACCTTTCACTGGACCAGGTTGCTCAGAGGTCCATCCAGCCTGCCCTTGAACACTTCCATGGATGGGAGAGGGATGGGTTATTGTTTGTTAAGCTTGTTAAGCATTTTATGTGTAAGAACACTTCTTGATATAGACAAAAATGTATGTATAACAGATATTCCAACCACCAGATGCAACATGAAACATCAGTCTGTTATAAAAAACCAAACCAAATCCCAAAATCCCAACGAAGTCTCATTACCATTTCTACTACAGTTCTTTGGCAAGCCTTTGTGTAAAATGACCTTCAAGTTAAGGCTTTAGTGTAAAAAGCAACAACACTTTAATAGTCATGATCAATATTCAGAGCCAGATAGAAAAGCAAATACTTAGCTCTGAGCTGAAGGATAATGAGATGGGGCAGTGAAGAACAAAACCAAAAAAACCCCACATTTCTAACAACAGTCCTCCCACAAATATTCACAAAACAGATTTGTCATCCTGCAGAACAATTTAAACCAAGTCCTTTCACTTCATTAACAGATTTTACTGCTATTTTTAGAAGTGCTAATAAAAATGTGTTAAAAGCACATATGCCTTACCCTAAACTCATAAATCATTATCATATATTCATTCAGACAAACCAATAGCTTTCTCTGTCTTGTGTACTACAGGCATGCCAAAAATAGAAAACTTCACATCTTTATGTGACATCCTCTTTAACATCTTTTGGCATTTACCTCAGCCTCCCCTTTCTTACTGTACATCCCCAAATAGGCAATGAAGACCTTGAGATCAGCAAACACAGCACTCAGCTTTTATTCTCAGCCACATTCAAAGATCATTGAGGTCTGTTTGTGACTGGATATATCTAAATTTATCTGTGGGAAGCTGAGTTTAATCTCATGAACAGGAGCTCCATGTTCTTTAATGATATTCCCACTAAGTAAGCTGTATCTTTATATAATTAACAAAAAGCTAACAGAAGGAAGTCTCATCTCTACTAAATTAGTGAGTTTTATAGGAGACATTTCTACTGTTATTTCCACTGCATCTTAGTAAAAAAGTCTGAGAAAAGGTACAGTAGCAACAATAATAATCGCTTTAGTTTGATCCTCACAGGAAAGGGTAACACAATGCAGAAGTCAGGAATTCTAGGCTAAGAAATCCATGCCCTTTCCCAGCTCTGCATTTGCCCATTATGTGGCTGAGTAATAAACATTAGCTCTATGCCCTGTCTTTTCTTCTGTCTTTTCTGCATGGACTGCAAACTGCTCAGGTCAGAGACTGCCTCCAAGCACATGAACAGCTCATGGAAACCTGTTGTCATCTCCTGGAACTACAGTAATACAAATAATAATAATTAACAATATTGGCTGTTATTCAAAATGCTATTGAACAGAATCATAAAATAAAAAAAAAAACCACCTTATACTTGTTGGGAAGCATGGAGGTAAAAAAGGAGTCAAAAATGCTATTTTCAACACAGAAGAAATGAAAGACTTTTCATATGAAGTTTAGTACCAGTAATCAAAGAATTGCAATTAATTACAAATCAGTGAGGCTCTGCTCCCAGAGGTAGCCTACACGATTTCTGTCATTAACTTCTAAGGCACTTAAAGCAAAAACCACTACTGAATCACTAGGTTTATCACAGAAATGCTAGAATTACAAGAACAAGTTACCTGTATTCAAGTTATCAAATTCATCAGATAAGCAACCAATGCACTCAGAGCTGAGATCATAATGGATTGTGCTGTTTTCATGATTGCTAAACTGATAACGGCTTTCACTTCTATGAGTGATGCAGAACACAGACTTCAGTCTTATTTTAGCAATGCAGCACCAATGCAGTCACCAGACCTTCTTTCCTCAAAATGCCATATGTAAGCACTGCTTGCTTCTGTATTTCTACTTGTGACCTTCTAAAGGACGTTTGTCCAGGAAACAGAAAGTGCTAACAGACTAGAAAGAAGAAGAAAGAGTCTGGCCTTGTTCTGATTCCTGTCTTGTGACTTGATTTCCTCACATTTAATCAAGGCTCATCCTTTTGTCCTCACCTTCATGAATGCACTAGATGACTTTTTGCCTATCCAGCTTTAGCAGTGAAATATATAGAAAATTTAGAAAGGTAACTCCCCTAGTGCCCCAGGAAGTAAGGATGTAGACCCAAAATCCAAACTAAACCAAAACCAATCACTACTTGCTAACAATATGTATCCCTCCAGAAACATCTGATGTCTGAGCTGTTGTTTCCTATACATGGGGAGGGAAAAAAATCCTACAAATATATTATACAGTACCACATTTTTACCAACATTTGAAAGATCAATGGGAGCTTCAGAAAGAACTTCTTATGGTTTGTTTTCACCTCAAAGACCCTGAAGCACAGCACAGTGCTATTAGAACTGCTCTATTCAAGAGATACTCTAACAGTATATACAACTTCATACTTAATTTGTTGTTAAAAATTTTTAAAAAATACCCCAGCTTTAAACCTATAAGGAGACTTGGCAATATATTAGTCTTTAGGATTTCAGGGCAGACCCAGACTTCAAATCTGGTACATACACATCCAAGGACTCAGAGGAAGGACAGATGATGCTGATGTCAAAAATCTAATTTTTTGGCAGCTACAGTAGATGTTATCTGATAGAGAACAGCTAGCCCTAAAGTGTTGTCAGTTTTCTTAGAGAAATGGTTATCTGTGTCAGAGTCTGAATAAAGCATATGAAGAGATTAAAAAGCACATTTAATGCTTTAGAAAGTACTGGACAAAACTCGTAAAGACACACAGTCTTTGAAGTACCTACAAGCCTCAGCACACAGCTGAGTTAGCAGTGAGAAAACTAGAAAACATGTCTTGAAGGGAAAGAATACAGGGAAAAACAAACAATGGAAGAGACTCAGCAAGCTCTAAAAGCACATATTGGAAGTAATTTACTTATAACAGCTCATCTCTGCAGATTTGCTGATATGCAGAATACAGAAACTATAATAACTCACCTACAGAAATGAAAGCCATATTTAAGCAGTAAATATGTAAGTTTTGTGTTCTGGAAAAATTGTTTCTAAAGCGTAGAATGTAGATCAGCACTTATGGATTCTGCTTATTCGTTTATTTAGATCCAGTTTTAGATGAACTGTTACATTTCATTGTGTTCTGAGCAAGTTCATATGTAAAATGAAGATATCCATGCTGATCTGAAGCAGCAGCCTGGCTAAAAGATGCACTCAGTAGTCTGAAACTTGCTCTTGTCAAAACGTTCTTAGATAATGGCAACACAAGTTCCCGTGACATGACTGATTTAGACAACCCACAGAAAAAACCCACCCCAAGAAGAGTTGCCATTGGATTATTGCTTGTGACATTTTGAATGCTCTGGTTTAGCACTTAAGAGTTCTTGTGCTAGATTTATCTTCTAAAATGGCCTATCAATTTATTCAATGAATTAATAAAAACTACACTCAGACTATATTTTTCATTATTTTTTTCTTCTCTTAGTTAATTGCAACTTTAATACCTACTTAGTATCTAGGAAATGCATGAGAGACCAGCACAGACAACATCTGGAGAGAAACCTGCTGATGTTTCAGTGAAGTTTTCATCACTGAAACGCAGACCAGCAGAGCTTCTGTGAGGTATGTTTTGCATTCTCTGTTACTAAGGAGCATAATGAAAGACATGAAATACTGGAGGCTTAGAAATCTGATCTACCTTAACTAATTTCAAGTTCAAGTAGTCAGTCATTTTGTACCATTTTGCTTCAAAGAACTTGTCAATATACAGGTGTTAACAGATGAAACTATAGGAGTGATGACACTTAGAACATAAGAAGAGTAGTCCAACACTCAAGGACAGAAGAGGCTACTATATGCTTTTCTCAAGATTGTCCCTCAGATCAGCTTAAATAACAGTGAAAGGAATTGTTTGTGTGACTCACCACTTCATCTTTGTCCTCAGGAGTTAGCTGAGCAGAACTTCTTTCATCTTCCTTCTTGACTGATCTCTCATATAAATCACTGACAATGAATGAAGGGTAGTATCTGTCCTTTAGAGTTTCGTAAACATCTGCCTGAATTCTGTAGAATACTTCAATGCCTTTATTTCCCACAAGACTTTGCTGTATTTCTTTATAAAGGGATTTTTCCACAGGTATTTCTCTGCTTTCCACAAAAAAATTCTGATAAATTTCACTCACCAGCTGAGGTATTTCAGGCTAGGAAGCAAGGAGGGAGAGGGACAGAGAAAAGAATAATGAAAAAATGTTAAAAATATCAGGATGACTCAGAACCCAGGTGCACAATTTGAAGGATAATCAAGCTAATTTCCTATCCAGATGTATGAGAACGCATCTGTGAACCTCTTACTGAGAACGAGCATGCTGTCTGCCTGTGCACCTATGCTAAGCAGTCAATTTTACAAGCTGAGTATTTATATTTGTCAGGACAAGAAACAGCTGTGCTCTAAAACTGTCATAGCTTCCCCACCCACTGCTTTTAAAAGTATGCTCCAAAAGCTGGTATTAAAAGGAAGAAAAGTGCTAGAGCAACACTGTGGTCACCACTTTATCTTTAAATTGCAATGATTTATAGCCCCTTTTCCAATCACAAGCAGTTTGTGAATCAAAACTGATTCACAGAACTCTCTTCACAGTGCCTGACAAACCACTTTTATGAACACTCTCTAGCTTGAGTTGGTTGTTGGTCATTTCTTCAGATTGTATCAATGGGTCACTCCTCACACTCAACAGTTTGCCACTTTGTTTACAGGATGTTATTTTCCAATTGACTAGAACCTTTATACATAAGACAGCAGTAAAATTACAGTGAATAAAAAGGTAACTGATAACAATAATGAAATTTGTATTTCATGCTAGCGTGAATCCTGGAGGTTTAAAAGTCTCCCCAAAAAATCCACCTCACTGCTCACAAACAGCAAATTTGTCCTCTACTCTTGCTATACAGCATTGGTTTAGGATACTTCTTACAACTTTAAATTGTATTTCCTATCCTTGTTTCATGGTTCTTATTCCTACTTTATTTTAGCACAAATTACAATATAGCATTGTTTCTTCCCTCTAAGAGTAGTGTGGCATTCCTGGAGAAACTTGCCTGCTTATACAGCAACAGAATATGGAGAGGTCTTTTAAATCAAAACCTTTCTTCCAGAAAGATTTTAAAAACATATATGCACATGTTTACACTGTTTTGGATTGAATGGGCTACCTGTAATTAGCAAGATGAGAAGCTTATGTACAGACTATCCAATGGAAATGCACTTCCAGGTTTCACGTGAGCTGATACAACTAAAGTCAATATATTACTACAAGTTTATTCTCTGGTGGAGGGGGAAATAATTCTACTACTTTTACATATAAAGTATCCTTTTTACAGGATGTTGCTACACCAAACAACAGTAAATCATCATCATAACAGCCCATAAATTTTAATTGCAGTATTATCTTCAAATATTGACATGAAGTAGTTAAAAAAAAAAATTGCTTAGCACCCATCCTATGTTATTGATATTTTAAGAAGATAAAGAAATTTCCTAACATCAAGATTACAACAAGCAGAGATTGCTGTCAATGTACAAAGCCATATATGCTTGCAATTTCTTCTACCTTGTTAGCACTCTTCAAATTCTCCACAGACTCCCATAGACCAATCAAAGCCATCTTGTCCATCCTTTCCATGTAGATTCGGAAGTGCTCTCGGTATGAAGGGTTAGCCAAAATTTCTTCAAATTGAAGAATCTGAAGAAGGAAAAACAAAGAATAAAAACTGATAAAATGCCTAACTTTAGCTTCTCTCCATCCTTTATGGGGAAAATCTTTTCACTTAACATGGCCATGGAGCACTATGAATTTGTTGTGGATTTGCTGACGAGCCCCCGGGGCTAAAAATAGTTTTTTCCAGGTGGATTTCTGGAGCAAAGCCAATCAAAAGTTTTAGTAACGCCTCTGCCAATTACATATTTAAGAAAACAGAAGAGAAGGTTGTGGCGCAGAAGAAAAATGGAAGAGCCAGTGTAGCAGCCGGCCCTGTTGTGCCCGGGTGTGCGCCCCCCATCACCCCAGACCAAGTCTGGCCTGGGCGAGAGGGGGCCAGGCCCCTTCTCTCCTGTAACACAGTAGGGAAAAAAACCCACTTTAGAGAAGAACCTGGACAAGATGTGCTGCAAAAGGAATTCCAGGCAGAGATAGCGAAGACTCCAAGGTCAAAGCTGGCAGCCGGAGGAGAGAGAAGAGCAGCCTGAAGTGGGGGCTCCTTTTCCCTCCCCTCTCTCTCTTTCTCTCCCTTCAGCTGGGAAAAGATTGAAAACTAAAAAAAAAAAAAAAAAAACCCTGCCATCTGCTGAAGACTGTTGGGGAGCGGAGACCCTCCTCTGCAGCTCATGAAGGAGCCCACGCCGAAGCAGATGAGTGCATGAAGAAGATGTGACTCTGTGGGAGGCATAAAATGAAACAGAGTCCTGATGGAGACCTGTGGCCCATGGAGAGAGAGACCTACGCTGGAGCAAGGCGGCCCGGGTAGGATTTCTGACCCAGTGAGGGATCCATCCTGGTGCAGCTGAATTTGTGACCCTGAGGGACAGCAGAGAATGGAAGAACTGTTGCCCGAAGGTGGACTTAGTCAGAGAGGTCCATCAAGGACTGTCTCTCGTGAGGAGGGACCCCACAAGAAACAGGGATGGACTCAAAAGCCATTATCCCTGTGACCCTGTGGGAAGACCATGGTAAGGCAAGTGTTCCCTTGCAGTCCATGGAGGACCCCCAGGTAATCCCCAGCCTCCAATCTTAGTCCAGGATGGGGTAGGCCCAGCCCTGAGGTCAACACAGAAGAGAGAGAGAGAGAGAAAGAGTTCCAGCTGCAACAAATGGGAGCTGTCATCCTAAAGATAATAGAAGAAGAACTTTCAAGTGCTGCAAAATTTAGAAGATCTGCAGCTCTGGAAGTGGAAAAGAAACTGCTTCTCCTCCTGAACTGATACAAGGGAGGAAGGGTATTTCTGTAAATACAGAACACTTTTACCTAGTTAGAATTGTTGTATATATAGTTCTTTAGTTTTTATCTTGCTAGTGATAAATCCTAATATTATTCTCCCCACATCAGATCTCTTCTGTCACATAAAGCTCTCAACTTATAGCAATTGTGTGGGGCTTGAAAAGAAATTGGCCCAGAACAAACACAGGACAAAATTCTACAAATATGTACTAGATTCAACTACAAAGACCTTCTACAGTAATAGTTTTGCTTCATTAAAAAAAAAAAAAAGTACTTAGAAGATAAATGTATCTATGCTCCTACCAGATAGTTAATATCTCCACATCTTCATGATCAGGAGACAAGACTACATTCCAAAGGACTAAGATAGCATTTCAAGTCACTCATGAAATGCTATTGTCAAAAATTTAACTTCCAATGTTCCTGCAAAGCAGAGGAGCCAAGCTGGAAGCAAACTGATCTGTTCTTTACTTGTTTCAAGCAAAGAGTAACACCATCAGTTTCCACACCACAGCCCACAGAACTCTGAGATGTATCTCAGTTATTACCAGGAACACAGAGAAAGATGGAATACCATGGCAGCCAGGGCATTTGTTGGCCAGTTCCCATTAACTGTTATTGAAAAACATCTATCAGAAATGTAGCCAGGAAAGAGTATGCTCTGTGATATAATGCTCAGGATTTCTCCTGAGAAGAGAGACGAGGGTGTACATCAGGCAGAATAGGAAATGAAACACTTCTCATACCCAAGCAGATGCTGCAATAAAAAAGCCACTACCACTTCCTTCTCCTCTATTATTTTTGTGAATCCAAGCCTTTTCTTTAAGACAAACATCCAAAACCAAAAGACCTCCCTGACAAGACGAACAGAACTTCCCATGCTGAACAAAATGAACAACCTTGTCTTTCTTTGAAAAATAGGACCAACTTTCAAAACAACTGATCAAAAACAAAACACCCCCTTCTCTCCAGCTTTTCAGTTTTGCAGCTGAACCAGTTTTCACTTCTCTCATTTAGTGCCATTACTTATATTGCCAGGGATCCAAATACACTAACCAGAGTGGTTTTGGTCTCTTGCTTTGTTACTCACAGGCACCAACCAACTCACACCTTTTCCTTTGAAAAGAAAAGCAGGTCCTTAAGCACTGGGGCCCATGCATCTTATCTTCCTATGATTTTGCATTTTATAGTAAAGTTCATTGGTATGGAGCAATATATGAACTCCAAGACTGAGGCATTGATGATTTCTCTAATATGGGTTTTCTGATATCTTAATAATAATACAATTCAGGTCATGTATCAGTATCTATTTTTGGGAAGACAACTCATTTTTCTAAAACTAATACCTGTGAGACTCTACCTCCATGTAGGAAAAACAGCTTCCTGGTCTTAAACTATACAGGTGGAAACTACATACATGTGCACACACTCAATTACTAGCACAAGTTACTTTCTTAATGAAAGCTAAAGGTGGTTCTTCAACAACTACAGCCACCTATGTTTTGTCTGAAATAGCTCCCCCCACATTTTGGGCAGTGTTTAAGTCAATTATGTTTGTCTCAGCTGAAATGCCCATTTTCATCTTCAAAATCCATGTGCCATTCTGCTCTTCATCCTTTACCATACCAATATCTCCTGGACATGACTTGCTCTTACCTTTAGAACTATTCAGGTACATGAACATCTGCCTTTCAGAGCTCACTCTGTAATCCTCACTGAATGACAGAGTGCCTTGCTTAAGCCAGGCTTAATACAGAAATGATGATCAGGCTGTCAAACAACACAGAGATGGCAACTTGAAGACCAATCTGTGGTTTAGCATTGCTGTGCATCATCATACTTTCTATTCAATCATTTTACCAAGGACAATGATTTAAAATACAAGTGGGAGAGGATCTTCCAGCCTCTTGAACAGATGTTTTCATCTCAGGGACTGTCAGCTCTGTAACTAATAGCAGAGGTAAATACATCACAACAGGGAGCATGTGGTGTCACTTCTTGAGTGAGAGGTCACCTTTGGTCTCTACGCCTCTATTATCCAAGGTATCCCCACTCAGACTGCCAGCAAGGAGGGTAACTAACCCTCTCAAAGGTAACTGGGGGTAAGTGCTGCTGCAGGGAGCAAGGCAAGCGCAAACATCTCTCTCGCCTAAAACGGGCCCATTGCACTGGTGCCCCACGATAATCAAAGTGGTGGTGCCTCATAACAGTTTTACACAAATCTCCTCATAGTTACCTAGCAAAATAAAACACTTTGAAAGCTAAATTAATGGGCAGAAAAGCCTATTTAAACTTGTCTTGCAGAAATAAGACCTCACAAATGTTTTCTTGGTTTTTCTTTGTTTAAGGCTAGACCAGCTTGGAATTATTTAATACATTTCAAATGCTGTACTAAAAAAATTATATGAAAGCTTCAATGATAACAATGGTAGACACAAGAGGTTTAAGTTTTGAGGTGGAAAGTTATCATAAAATGCATATGTGCTGATTTTGGCTAGGAGGAGTTAATTTTCTTCCCAGTGGATGATACGGGGCTGTGTTTTGGATTTGTGCTGAACGCAGGGTTGACAGCATAGAGAAATTTTTGTTATTGTTGAGCAGGGTTTACAGAGAGCCAAGGCCTTTTCTGCTTTTTGTACAGCCATGCTGGCAAGGAAGTTGGGGTTACATGGGTGGGTAGGAGGAGACACAGCTGGACAGCTGACCCAAACTGACCAAAGGGATATTCCAGACCACAGGACATCATGCTCAGTATATAAAGTGGAAGGAAGAAGGAGGAGACATTTGGAATTATGATATTTATCTTCCCAAGTAACCATTGCATGGGATGGGGCCCTGCTCTCCTGGAGATGGCTGAACACCACGGGAAGGAGTGAATTAATTCCTTGTTTTGCTTTGCTTGTGTGCGTAGCTTTTGCCTTCTCTATAAAACTGTCTTTATCTCAATCCATGACTTTTCCAGCTTTTACTCTTCTGATTCTCTCCCCAATCCTGCTGGTGGGGAAGTGAGCGAGTGGCTGTGTGGGGCTTTGTCAATGGCTGGAGGTTAAACCATGACAGTCCTTTTTGGTACCCAACCATTCTGTGAAGGATCTTTCCTTTTCCTATTTAAAGAAAGAGGTTCTGTAGTAATTTGTAATCCTGAGCAAAAGATCATTTTATAGCTCAGTATCACCACAGATTACAGCACAAAGCTCTAAGCTATGCTGGCACATCTGCAGGCATTAGGGCATGTGTACATCCTCAAATCTAATATCCAGCTAGCAGATATAATCTTAGAATTATTAGCCTCAACGGCAACCCTTCAAATCCTTTTAACTCGAGAGCAGCTTCTGGGTTTGGAAAAGCCAGCTGCTTTACTGCTGCCACATCAATTCCCTGCTCCAACAGTAAAGTAACTAATATACCACAGCTGGTCACAGGCTCTGCCTAAGACTAGGAAGTGCTGAGTTTCTTTATTTTTTTCCCCAAGCAGGCTGCTTTAACCAGCATCCCTACCATATGCACACAGAAGAGCCTTGTTCCTGGCCCTACAAAGCAGAGACTTGGTCCTGGCAGGCCCCTAAAGACAGACATCACCTCTCTCTGGAGAGGAACATAGAACAACCAGCTAATTTGGAAGGGTCTGCATGGGCACCAGACATGGAATAGATGCCTGGTACTATATTTCTTCGCAACACACCAGCTTCCAATTCACTACAACCACACTGGCCTATAATGAATAAACATAAATCTGGTAACAGCACTGCAGATGGTTGGGATGAACAGAATTTGGGTCACTAAGGGAGGTTTTCTGCTGGGATGATGGCACACAGTCAGACTGCAGGACTTCTTGTTGCTGCTTTGGATTTTTTAGTTTTTTGGTAGAAGACAAGAACAAGTGGAATGTAAAAAAATAATTCTGGAAAAATACGTCTGTCTTTCCAAGTTGCATTAACTAATGCTTTGTCTTATGCTTATGTTTTAAAAAGAGGGAAGTCATCAGAAGACTGTCACAAGCAGTAGCTGAACTAAATGCAATGATTAGTTACATATCAGCAAGTACATACTAACTACATAAGGTACCTTGCTATTTTACTGCACATACACTAATGTAAAAATCCCTGCCTTGAGACTCACACGTTCATGAACATGCTTCTGTCATAAGAAACCCCATCTTCAGGCAACAGGGGAACAACAATTGAAGTTTGTTTTCTTAATATTCCCAAATTCTATAACATGGTATATCCTGATATAACATGATCTTACAACCTGAAGCTCGGAAATCAGAGTGAAAATCTGTTAAGTCACCAGTTAAATCAACACCTATCCACGGATAGGTGTTCATCCACGGTGATGAATGGAAACAAGGTCTTCTGCAGGAGTTTCATCTTAGTCCTCATCATTAGATTATGGACATGAACTGGTTCCACCTCAATACACTCAGATGGTTTCCTTGGTATTTTACAACTAGTTAAGGATCAGAACCCCAGATCTCCTCCTATAACTCATGATTCACAAAACAGCTCCACTAAAAAGGTGCTGTGACTCCATATGTCAAATTTGTGTGTGTGTGGCTGTTGTGCTGAACACAGAGGGGGAAAAAAAATCTCTTGCTGAATGAACACAGACATCAAGAACTCAATTACTGCAGTACTCTGCAGGCACAATTTCTAAGAAAATGGACTGAAACTGCACTGACAATTAAGTAGAAGAGATGCTTCATATATTACACTAATTCAAACTGCATTTTCTCTGAAAAAAAATCTAACAGCATGGGCAGGGTACAAATCAGTATAAGAGCTAATGACAGAATTCAGATTCAGAGAGTACCTGTGGTTTGTCTGTTTGTTTGTTTGCTTATAAGCATTTGATTATAAATCACATATTCAGGATTTCCCTAGAGAACCTGGATTCAGGAAGATGAGGTGAGTGAAACGTGTACTAAGTCAAATGAATAAAAATCACAACACTGCATAATCAAACCAGAAACTGACACCATTTTATAATTATCTTCTGCTGTGAAAGAAAAAAAAAAATGTATTTCAAAGCACATAATTTCTGTTTCTTATATCTGTAAGAGGAGAACGCTGATAGCTCCAAATGATCCATCTCCATGCATACCATAATAGCAATGCTATTACTCCCCTACTACTGCCGTAAAGAGAAAGTTTTCTGTAGGATGCATAACTGAAATCAAAATACAAGTTTAGTTCACTAGTCATTTCTTTGTTCAACTAGTATCAAAAATTCCACAAAGTTAATAATGTGTTCAAGCTTCTGTACCACACTTACATAAAATATTAATTCCAAACACCACCAGTAAATGACCATTTCTGACCTTTTTCATGCAAGTTGAAGAAATTAAGGCAAACTTACAGTTTCTTCTGCACAAACTAGTTATTCTACAAGCTAGATGCTACCTTAACAGAAAAGCTGACACAACCAAACTCTAAGGAGAAATTACAGGCCACCAGCAGCAACATACCAACATTATCTTATCTACTAAATCCCAAACAACACCATTCCCTTTTGCCTAGAAAAAGCTTGAACATTCAGTCAATATTGCCCATAAAAGAGGGACCAACATCCAAAATAACACTGGCTGCCCTGAAATAACCCAGACTGCAGCTGCCTCCAGTGCTAAAAGAGGATGGGAAGAAGCAAGAGTGAAGACAGACTGCTTCCTCAGCTAAGCCTTGGGCATTTTTCTGTGCTCAGAAGGGGACAGAATAGCCTCTCTCTCATCCAGCCTTCATCTCTCATCCAACCTCCCTCACCTTCTTTCATGGCAACTGAGAGCTGGGGACAACAGAAGAGAGAAGCAGTTTTCCTATTTTCTAAACTCACATGGCTTTGGAGGGAGAGGGTTCTAGGGCTTCATCACAGAAACACATCAAAAGCTTAGAAGCAGAGCTGCCTCAGATCCTGTTGTTTCCACCATCACTACAACAAATGCCTGTGCAAGGAGTCTTTATTCCTATTAATAGTACCATTAAGTACACCTCAGTATGGAGCTGCACACTGGTATATTTGCAAGACACAATCCCATGTCAGCAACTGCCACCAAAAAAACATTGGTTTATAAAACATGCAACATGAACTTCACTAATTCCTTTGATTTAAATTACAATAATATATTTTATTATATTTCTGGCCAATCCTTGCCCCTATCCAGTGCAGCTTCACTACTGGACTCCATTCCTGAACAAAGTTCGTAACATCTCAGCAGGCACCAAAAGTGGCATCAGTGGCTCATGCAGTGCTGCCACATGCTCCCCTCTTTCCTTTTCTCCTTGGCACCTCTTGCTACACCCAATTTCAGGAGAGATCAGGACTGCCTTGGCACAATCTATGACACACCATCTGAAATCACGCTTTAAGGACAAGTGAGGAGTAGGGAATTGTTCTGTTTCAGAATCTTACTCAAGAAAAACAAAATACAAATAGTAAGAACTATTTCTTCATCATGCTACTTTTTCTTACGTGCTACTAAGTTACAATTATTATATGCACATAACAAAAGTTAAAGATCCCTGCATGAAGAGATAACTTATTGAAAAACACAGATGAAAACGTACATGACAATGTACATGAAAAACATAAAATCTTCTTTCACATTTGAACACATCAGCTACTGTGCTTTGCCCAAAGGGGACAGAGAAAATTATACAAAGAAGTCACTAAAATTATTAAAGTTTTGCAAGGCTAAGTAGACATGATTTTATTTTTGTAGATGCTGACTAGTACAACAGTAGTTTTTTTCTAATTCCAGACTACAGTGATATTGAAAACCACAATTCAGTCAGTAGCTTTACCAGAGTTTTTCTACAAGTACTCTGAATTTTGTCAATTGCCTTCCATAATTGTTGGCTTTTGAATAACTATTTCCAAAAACCACACATATTTCCTAAAGTGAATATAATGAGGGTCAAAGAAATACTGCACATATGTTGGCAATCTTTTATTTGAAAACAAGTTGCTACTTTTAGGAAGGCTGTTAACATGTCCTTGCTACCATGCAGTATATCTGAAAAATCACAGATGTTTACAATCCACACAATCCTTTATGAAATTTCACAGTTAGCTACATTCCAAGCTGAGAGATCAATAAGTCTTTTTGGGTACTTCAGTAATCTTTTCCCAAGATAAATAAACTATGCAGCAATTAATTTGTGCTTGACTCCTGGGGGAAGGGTGGGATTAAAGACAGTGAGGTGATATGATCCAGTGCTAACACATTTAGAATAACCTTCAGACAGTGAGATCTATACCTTCTGACTCTGTGGGCCGTCACCTTCATCAGAAGTGCCATCTTCCTGCTGATCATAAGCAGGCCCTCCCAGGAGCCTTATTCTCTTCTCACATTGCTTCTTTGCCACCGTCAGCTGATTAATATACCTCTTCACATTGCGAGCCCTTAGTAGGTCAGCTTTCATTGCTGCCGTTTCTTTTCCCTTTGAATCTAAGAATAAAGCAAATCAGAGTCAGTATTTTACAACTTGAAAACATCATTGTACCATTGCCTCTGCGGCCTGTCTGATCAAAGCATCTGTCTTTCAGGAATCAGCTATGCACATGAGCCCACATAATAGCAAGTTTGTATTTGAAACAGAATGATGATTTTGAAACATGATCACTCAAGGGTTTATACAAAATTGTTCAGAAAAAGTCCTTATTCCAGCATATAGTGAAACCGGACCCCTTCAGCTCTCTTTCTATAGCTTGTAGGAAGACACAGGCACAAGACCTCTACTACAGAATGTACATTTATAAGATGGTGTTAGGAACTTACCTAAAGCCATGGCATGTGATAACACATGGAGGTGATGGCTTATGTACCTTACTGAACATAGCATTGACTGCCTAGACGCATGAGGGACTGAGCTCTATCTCCTCCAGCCCAGCAAGACACATTTCCACACATCTTACTTGCAAATCCAAATTTCTTGAGCCTGATGTGAACAGCATATCATGCAGTACCTCCTCCAGACAACACTGACCAAAGTTCACTCAAATGCTCAGATGACTAAGAAAAAATCTTATTATGTCATAATGTCAAGACTGCACAGTACTGTTAAAAAGTGAAGTAACATGAAGATGACAGCTGAATAAGACTTAGTAATAACTGGTGTAATATTTGTGTACTCTGCATTCCAGCCTCTTCAGCTAATGACCAGGGTCTAAAAAAAGAAGCAGCAGATAAAGCAGATATAAAACCCTATTGTGTTGAAATCAGGATACAACTGATTCACATTTATACACTGATTTTATTTTCCTCTTGTTCAGTGGAAACACTCCTGCTTTTTTGGGCTGCAACTATTGTTCAGCAGCAAAGTACATGACTTGTACTCGCCCCTGGATTAATTGATTGCTCAGGGATAAACAGTAAAGATCTATTCTACTATGTTTTCAAAATATCAAATGCTAGTAAAATCATTTAGATGAAAACAGTATTCAATTCTCAAAAACATTGCTGTTAAAAAACAACTACATAGGTTTGTGAATGCATACACAGCAAAAAGGAAGTCTCTAGGAAAATACTTAAAATACTTATTTTAAACACATTTCTAATATATTAGAGTACCTTCTCCTGTTTTCATTCTTTTATTTCCCCCTCAAAGCCACATGTAACCACCGCATGCAACTGTAAGTTTTGTCATTTGCATACTTAAGGACAACTCAAGGTACATGGAGCTCCCTGAAGTTCTACATGTAATATATGTCCAGATATTCTCCCATTATTTTTTCCCCATACTTTTAATCTCACTTTATTTGCTGCATCTATCTATGTTGGTAAGGATCCTTCCCGATTCAAATACTGTTAGTGTTTTAATGGATAAGCATCATTTGCACATGAGCTGCCATATAATAATGAACTACAGATATAATACTCACTGAAACAAATGACAAAATTACTTTACTATGAAAAAAAAAGCCATCTGTTTTCCTGGCATATTATCTCCACAGGGAAGTCAACAGAGCATTTAATTTAGTGTCACAGTTCCCTGACCAGAGGTACCAGTATTAATTAGAGAAAAGGAAAGGAAAAGATCTTAGGACAAAAGAGTGCTCTCCCTCAATTAAAAACATTTACAGCTATTACAAATACATCAACAGTAGTTTAAAGTGAAGATTAAACCCCAACATTTCCCTCCTGCACTTGACACTAAGATGATTTTTAGTAGTTCTCAATTCTTTCAACAGTTTAAATGCTTTGGGCTCAAAAAGCATACTTGAAATCCTACATTTTCGAAAATCCACAAACAGTACTATGCAATGACCATTCAGCCTTCCTAAAACAAAAAGTACCCTTCCTGGTGAAAACAAGGCATTCTTGGAGGGTTCTCAAAGTAAGCATGTCTACTTTACCTGAACTCTTATCATCCTGTGATTGCGGCAGGCATCCAGGAGAGATTAATGATCCCTACATCCCACCTGCTTCCGGTGATTAATTACTGTATTAACAAAGATCCTTCAAAAACATTTACCTCAGCTCTTCATACCCATAAGGAGCCACTCCACCTAAGAAACACTCAGGGCAGGGATGAATATCATGCTGCCAGCCTGTTCCTGCTCCATGGATAAACAGGGCTGGTCACTGTGAAGTCTGGCAGTGACATCTTCCACAAATAAACAAGAGCCTGATGAGGAGCAGCCCATCATGGAATGTGGCTAACATGTTACAGTGCAGGAAAGACAGCATGGAAGTGTGCACAAACACCGTACATTACTTCCCTCTTACAAATTATGAAATACAATCTAGCAGAAATCTGGAGGAGCATTTTTAACTCAACTGAGGAAGGCTAGGTGGATCACTTTTCTTCTAACCCGAATCTGCGTTTGAGATTTTGAGGTGGCAGTAATGTAACTCTGAGCAGGGGAGTCAGTACACACTATACAGTAAAATAACATCCACCACATATAGCCTCTGTCTGTAAGTCCTTGCATCCCCTTTGGTCACATGCATCTGAGCAGTCAGCCTCTTCCTGTCCTCTTCCACTGATGACCACCTCTCCAAACCCAACTATGGACAAGATGCACTACCCTCAGTAGTGCACACCAAGAATCTCAGGAGCAGAAAGAAAAATTTCCTCTACAAAATTAATTTGAAGGTCACAAATCAAAACAAACAAATCTAGCACAATTAGAATCTGTAACCTTTACCCGCATCCACATGGACTCCCTCCACACTTACTGCTTGAGCATGAGCTCTTTAGGCCTTGCCAGAAAGCTATACAAAAATAATTGCATATGCTTGTTTAACCCTGTGTGGAGGCTGCAGCTAGGGGGGAGGAATCATAATACAGTTTTGTCATAACTAAGTTAGATGGCATCTGTAATCCACTGGAACACACAAGTATCCATTTCATTTCACTCTAAATTATCATCTTGACAAAACCCACACATCACAACCCACACATCCAAGTTAGCCTGGAGCCCCAGTTTCCTTAAAAAAAAGTCCCTTTTTACAGCTGAGCATTCAAGCCTCTTTCAGAACCACAGTACCTGAGAGGCCTGACCACAGATAGTTCTGTTTCTGTACCACTTGTCAGATTCGTTTACAAAAGCAAATATCCAGACACACAGTGGGAAGGTTTAGCAGGAGAAATCTACTGCAACGCAGCAGATCTCTCTATAGAGAAATGGCTGATTATTCGATCTGTCTCACAATCCCTGCTTCAAAAAAGAGCAGTTTTCTCAACAGGGATGCCCTGGGGTTTAATACACTGTGGTGTCATTCAGTCATTCAAGGGTGTTTTCCAGTCATGCTGTGAAGTCACATGTAAGGTAGAGGGCACAGAAAATTAAAAGGCAAGTTGAATAAATCCCTTTATGAAAATGCCTTAAAAAAAAAAAAAAAGAAAATATGTTGAGAGATTTGCTCTGTGTTGCCCTAAGACAAGGTATGTGCCTTCATGGGGTTTTGGCTTTGTTTTAAATAGTAACTAGTAGAAAGAAATCCTTACAAAAATTCTTGTAGAATCCTATAATACAATATCAATATGAGAAGAAACAAAAAGGTGTTTTAAAATTAAAACTAGTGTATTTAAACGGCTTCTGATTCATACTACAGCAAATATCAAGTTGTTGTAGCGGCTTACTTTTGTTGCTATTTCATGATTGTTATTTTTGGAACATTTTCTTTACAAAAATTCAGATTTATTCTTGCTTCTAGAAACTCACATCCTCTGTCATTCATACTACAATGCCCAATCCATGCATTTGTCTTCTTACAAACCACTTTAATAGATCAAAATGCAGTAACCATTTTCAGATAAGCATTTCTGGCCCTTCAAAATATTTCACAGATAGATTTTATAAAAAACCAAAAACAAATAAAACAAAAACTCCAAACAAACAAACAAACAAAAAACCACACCCCAAACTAAAATACCTAAAATTTAGCTTAAATTTGTTTCACGAAGAAATCCTTATCAAAACATAAGAAGAGAAGAGAGTTTTACAGTTAAAGATGCAGAAAGATGTGATTCTTCCATAGCATATGTGACTGTATAGAAGGGTACTGTCTGAAAATATCAACAGGAAGAAAAAACAAACACAAATTAAAACAACCTTCTAGCCTTCTCCTACAGTCACTGCTTTAGTGATTGTCACCATTTTGGAAGAAGATACATAGGAAGACACAGTTGGAGAAGTAAGGCAAATACACGGACACACCAGATTCTGCATTTTGTGCCAGGGTAAATGAGGAAAGCAGTGCAATGTCAGCATGCAAGGTAACGGCTTCCATTTACAGTGGCCTGCACTGCTCCAAAAAACCTATAACATGCCATTTTTTAACTACGAAGGGTTTAATACAATGATGTTTAGAAGTACTTTAAAGTACTTTCTGATTTTATTAGAGGGCCCTAACAGCTAAATATTTTGCCAATAGGTGGCACCAGCACTAGTTAAATCAAGTGTAAAGAACAGTCCTTACTGAGGAACAAGCCTTCCAACAAGTCTCTAATACTGCAAGGCCCCAACATTAAAAATACTTTGGTATCACCAGATAAAAATAGTAAAGAGGTCAGATAACTATGTAGCTCCTACAAGAAGTCATCAGTCTGAAACCTGGTCCTCATCCTTTAATAATAGACACCTAATCCTTTCATAAAAAGAAATATTTTTGGTCAGTTTTAGAGATTTAATTATGTCTCCTCAACCCATAGCAAAGGTACACAATCCTGCTCAGGCATATATATTGCTACTCATGCTGTTGCACAAAGTTTCCTTGGCTAAGCAAAGCATAAAGAGTATAAACAGTAGCTAAGCACTTAACGCTGCAGAGTAATGGCCACTCAAGCTGCACTAACTACTCCCCAGGTTTTTTGCTGTACCTTTTTCTATTGAAAGCACCGCCTCAGAATGTTCCCATGGTTCAAAATGATAGTGGCTCTCATGTGGGACCCCACCTGCATTCAGCTCTGGGGATTCCAGCACAGGGAAGACATGGGCCTGTTGGAGCAGATCCAAAGGAGAACCATGAAGATGATCAGAGGAAGGGAACACCTCTCCCAAGAGGAAAGGCTGAGAGAACTGAGGTTGTTTAGCTTGGAGAAGAGAAGGCTTTGGGCAGAGCTGATTGCAGCACTTCAGTACTTAACAGAGGCCTGTAACAAAGATGGGGACAGACTTTCTAGCAGGGCCTGTTGCTATAGGACAAGAGGTAATGGTTTTAAACCAAAAGGGGGTCAATTTACTTTAGATAAAAGGAGTAAGTCTTTTACAATTAAGGTGGTAAAACACTAGAACAGGTTGCCCAGAGAGGTGGTAGATACCCCACCCCTGGAAACATTCAAACTCAGATGGATGGGGCTCTGAGTAGCCTGATCTAGTTGAAGATGCATCTGCTTATTGCAGGGGGGTTGGAGCAAATGACCCTTAAAGGTCTCTTCCAATTCAAACCATTCTATAATTCTATACCCATGTACATACTATTCTATGCTTGCTCTACTCTTACAGTTTGAGAGTGGGCATCAGGAATCAACAGAATGCTGGCCAGCCAAAGTTCATTTGCTCTAGCTGAACATCCAGGCACTAAAGAAGCAGTTACATTTTCAGGAGGCTACTTTGCCATAGGAAAAAGGAAATAGCTGCCAGTAAGACTATCTCTCACCAGGTTGGAATCAAAGCTAAGAGACACCCATGACACTAAAAAGCAAGAACTCAGTTATTAGCAGGAAAGGAGAGACTTCCATACACATCCAACACCCATGCTCACACATCACTGCAGGCATGCACTAGGTACTGGGGAACAGATTGAAAAAGAAAGTTAGAATAAGACTGTGGAAACACAATTCCACTTTGCATAAAGCTTACATTTAGTTATTCACCATTAAATCCAGGGGTAGCATTATGCTCTAGCATCCAGAAAGGGAAATATCAGAAGGTGACATTTAAATAGTGTCTGTTCTACAAAGATTCCAACAATCTTTGTATTAGCAGTGAGCTGTGCTAGGTGTTTTTTTGTTGGCTTTGGGTTATTTTAAGGCAGGTAGCACAGCTTTTTGCTTTAATCTTTTTTTCTTAATATTCAGGAACATATTAGATTCATTAACATATTAGGCAAAATGTCTCTACCTACTTCAAGAAAAACAAGTCACAGAACAGCCTTCAGAACCAGATTTTAACCCCCTTCAGTTTTGATAGCCCTCCTAAAGTTTACTGTACATAGATAAAACCTGAAAACTTTTGACAGATAAAACCATTAGTGGAATAACAAAAGGCTTAGAAATCTGCCCTAAATTTGTGTGAACTATAAAAAGATTGTATTGCATGCCTCTGTTGGACATAATGTTCTGTACACGTCAAGCAAAAAAATGTCACCTTTTTCTTGAGACACAATGTGAATAACCATTGGCTCTTTAAGGTTTAGCCACAATAGTCCCGCTGGCTAATATAGCCAACAGTGGTAATCAACCCTTAAATGACATACAGGGTTGCCATAGGGCTGAACTGACAATCATAGTCCATACCATAACACAAAACTTCAATGGACCAGCTAGTGCAATTTCTGTTGGATGTTTTTTTTAATACAGATAGAAGTTAAGACCACATAAAATTGCAGAACCAACTTCACCACAGAATAAGTGGAACCAGATCTAAAATCTTTTTGTATCTATTCTGCAGCACCAGACACTTGTAGCTTCAGAAAAAACATCTTCTGTTCAAGGTTTAGAACACTGGATAATTAAATAGATGAAATCAAGTCAGATAGAGAAGAGTGAGGCAGTAATTAATTGTAGGAACCTAAACTGTATAAAAATATTCCCCAAATCAATTCTTGTCTCAAAAAGACCAATGGCAGCACAAATGGAAACACAGGTTTAGCGAGATTGATTTCTCATAATGTACTCAGAGTTAACTTCCCTGGTTTTATTTTATTACTTTATGAAACAGACTTTCCATTAACTTAGATCTGAGAAATATTAATACCAGTATCTACAATGTACACTTGAATTAAAACCAGCACCTACTTTTCCTTTTATCTTGGTTTGACACAAGTAATATATCCTACTGGAATGCACATCTAGTTCTATTTTAGAATGTAAACAAAAAGCATGATCAGTGTTGACCACCTTAAACTTTCAGAAACCTGAATATGAACCCCAAACTCTTCAGATTGCCCAAAGGTTCCCCACCCTATAGTGTGTTCATTTTGTTTCTGCATTTTTCACTACACTTGAATTACTTTTTAAAGTCTTCCTTTCTGATACAAGGAGATAAAAAACGATTTGGGGTCTTTTTAAACCCGAGAGATAGAGATTAAATAAGAACCTAAAATCTTTTAGATTTATTTACGAAGAAATTAATTTTTACTGTCTGTTGCCCTTTTATTTTGCATTGATACAACTTAAGTAAATTTGCCTAAGCAAAAATCTGGTCTATAATTTTGCCATTAGTATCATCTCCTGAAGATATACCACAGTTTTGCTACATTTTGAGAACCATAAAAGCAGCATATATAATAAATGTAAGTACAAATATAAGATGCACGTGCTTTTAAAAAGGCAGATACTCCCAAAACATTATGGAAAGATTTAAGAGCACTCTTTATTGTAACAGAAAAATGAAAAAATCAAAATAAAGTCCAACTGAATTATGTTGTATCATTCCTTCTTCAGTGTTTTGAAAGGAGAACAGTGAAATTGTGAAGAATGGATTGTATGAAAAAGAAAGAGGAAACTAGATTCTCAGCATATGAATTTCTAATGCCAGAAATCCTAACTGCAGCAAGTTGTAAAAAAATAAAAAAGCATCATAGATGTGACCTTTCTCATGATCCATCAGCTTAGATGAAGACAGGGTAGGGGGATAATCACACCATGGGAGTTTCTGGAAGATTCAGACAAATGAAACAGATGTGAAATACTAAAGGCATAGCATTCCTAAAATCTGTCTAAAAAACCCACACACACTGATTGCATATGTATGTCGGGGGTTCAAACAGCTTTTCAAAATGAAAACAACAGATGTGACTTTGCAAAATTGAATCTTACCTTTCTGCCTCTTCACTTGGGGAATATTGCTGATTGTTGTTGCCTGAACGATTTCCACTACAATTTGATACCTAGTTTTAAAAACAGTAGGGAGTAAGGGTGAAGAGGGAGAAGAGAAAAAAAGATGGTATTAATTTTTTACAATGTGTTCCTCATACAGTACACTTCAGAATTAATAAAAATCAAAACACTTCCACCTGCTCCTTCTCATCTAGAAGCAGATTAATTTCTCAGTATACCTGCAACCTAAGGAGCAATGTGCACATGGAACAGAGAAAAAACATTATCCTGAAACAAAAAGAAAACATCCAACTAACAATAATATTGTCCTCTTCTCTCAAGTGCTGGCACTGAACAGACAGTTCACATTCATTAAACACACTGTAAAATCGCACTCTAAATATTAAATGTCAGTTTTCTGTAGGAAACTGGGATGGAGTTCAGTTCAAAAGTAAAGAGCTGTCTGTAAGGTTTTTCCAGCTAATGCACTCAATACATATATGGAGCATATGTAGCTTCGGAGAAGCAAAAAATTACACCTAAACTTGTAAAACATTAAAGTACTATGCTCCAGGAATAATTATAACATGTTTATTACCTAAAACTATACTACACATAATAGTAGACCATTAATGCAGTTAGCGAACTGAATTTTAAGTAAAACTGATTTTTCAACAAACAGATGGTATGCACTCAGCAAAGAAAATGACTGTCAGTTAAACGTTTCATAAATGTCAAGATATGGTCATAACAAACATTCAAATTCTTCTCAGTGCACTTACTTTGGTAGCTATCAATACTGGTAGGAAAGCAAGTATTATAGAGAATTTACTGACTATCAAGATTACTCCTAGATGAAAGCTGAAGTGTCCTGGAAAGGCTGCTATTTCTGTGACTACTTATTCTCCATTTAAGAAAGAGTCTATGGATCCTTAAAATATATTTTCCTTCTTCCACATGAACCTTTATTTCACCAACATCACTCAGTTCCCTCCATGTCTCTTGCCTCCTACAACTCTTTTAGGATTTTGATTGTCTCCAGCTCTTTCTGTAGACACACAGTGTCGTGGTTTTGCCCACCAGCCCATCCCTGGGGCTGAGGATGGTTTTGTCCAAGTGATTTCCAGACAAAAGAACCAATCAAAAAGTTCAGTGACGCCTTTGCTAATTACATCTTTAAGAAAACAGAAGAGAAAGTTGGTTGCGCAGTTGAAATTAAGCAGCCATGTAGGAAAGGCGGCGTAGGGTCCTGAAGTGCCAGGTTCTCCTCCTTCTCGGCCCTGGGTCAAGTAGGGGGCAGGTGCGGCACTGAAGCCTCCTTCTTTGTGAGAGAGTGAAAAAAGGTTTAAAAGACGAACTGCTTAGATGAGAAACCACTGCAGAAGAATTCCAGCCATGAGATAACAGGACTTCCAAGGCCAAAGCTGGCAGTTGCAGGAGAGAGAACAAAGTTCAAGGGGAGAGCTGCTTTTCTCCCTTTCGCCTCCCTCCCTTCAGCAGGGCAAAGACTGAGCACAAAATCCCTGCCACCTGTAAAGTTTGTTGGGGTGAAGAGACCCCCCATGCGGCTCACAGAGGAGCTTGTGGATGTACCAGAGATTTGTGACTTTAACAGAGAGAAAGTCTTATGCTGGAGTAGAAGCGGCTCAGATGAGGCAGAGTCTTGTTGAAGACTTTGTGACCATGAGGGGGATGACGACCTACACTGGAACAGAGAAACGGTTCGGGTAGGGATGTTGGGCTTCATGTGTAAGATCCATGCTGTTGTTGTTGAAGATTTATGACCCTGAGGGGAATGAGGACCTACACTGGAGCAGAAGACAGCTCAGGTGGGATATTGGGATCCGAGGTGATCCAGACTAGACCCATGCCGAGAAGTCAATCAAGGACTGTTCTCCCATGGGGAGGGACTTCCATAGGGAAACAGGGGTGAATTCTTAAACCATTATCCCCTGTAACCCTAGGAAGAAGATCCATAGTGCAAGTGTCCCCTTGCAAGTCTATGGAAGGAGACCCTTCAGGACCTGGGTAACTCCCAGCCTTCAGTTTTAACTCAGGAGGGGGGTAGGCCCAGCCCTGAAGGCTGACACAGAGAAGGATAAAGGAGTTCCAGCTACAACGAAAATGCTGCAGAGTTACTGGAGAGAGAGCTGGAACTCCAAGAATGAAAAGGACTGCTTCTCCTCCTTGGACTGATATAAAGGGAGGTGGGGGGAGAAGTATCTTCTGTAAATACATAATACCTTTTACTTAAGTAGAATTGTTGTAAATATAATTCTTTAGTTTTAGCTTGTTAATAATAAATACTTATACTTTTTTTCAATTCAGTCTCTTTTTGTCTGCATAAACCTTCTCTCAACTAATAGTAATTGTATGGAGGGTGTAAAAGTAAATTGAGCCAGGGCAAAACCACAACACACAGTTTCATACACACAGCATACACTCACAACTACACTTCCAGAATTATTTTTTTTTCTGCAGCAATCTACAGTCTACCCAAATCCTTCAATTATGAAGGTGAAAACTGAAAATCTGTTTGCAAACCTTTAATTTTTCTAACCCTATTTCCATTTGCCATTACTGTATCTTGGTTGTTTCCATCCACCACCACAGTTCTTGCCCAGTCCAGAGGAAGAACAACCCCATGGTAATGGTGGTATTCTAGTGTGTAGAAGTCCCTCAGCTATTTCCCTACTCAGACAGACTTCCCAAATTATTCAGGGCAGCTCACTTGGACTTCTGATGTCTTGGTTATGTGATCTCTAAATGTACTGCAACGACACTCATTCACCTCTCTCAGGTGTTGTAGGTTAACTGTGAATATTATAAATTTATCAAACCAGGTACAGACAAGCAAGTCAATACTGCACACGGAAGGCAGTTTCCATTTTTATCTTGCAACCTTTTTCCTTCCAAATTTACCTCCATTTGTTCACATTCATGGTTTTACATGTTTGCAATACCAATACTGTAACACAGTGTCTCTTTTTTTTTCCTGTTTCTTATTGTATCACCTTAAATATGGGAGATGCTCTGAGTTACATCCCTGAAGATACTATTTAGTCTGTTCCTCCTAAGTGCTGGGCTCTGTCTGTAACTATGGGACTGCAGTATAACACTGCATCACAGAAACACTAGCCTAGCTACATTGCCAGACCATGACCCTTTCTCCTTGAAAGTCTATTCCAAATATTCTAGCTGCTAGACATCCTGTGGTGTTGTTGAGCAAACATCTGTGGAATTTTTAAATGTGATGTGTTAATTTAACTTTGACAAAGTGACTGTACTTGATAAACTGGACAATTCGTGGCCTCACATCCACATTGCTTCCACCTTCCCACTTTTACCCCTTACCTATTCTTTATCATATTCATGCCCTTCCCTCATTTCTTAAGTGAAAGGTGATATAGAGCCAGTAATAATGGTCTTTCTTACAATGAATTCTTACCATAAATACCTTTTTCTGCTATAATAATAAATAACAAAATAAATAGAATGCTATCTTGGAAGCAGAATAAAAACTATCCACCACTTTATTTCCTTATCACTATTTGCTCTCAGCTATGTTTTTAATTCAGCGTGTCTTTAGTCTTTTTCTGGCAGAGGAAGTAAATTTGTTTCACAGTTGATGTGGAAGAATTCATCTTTTCTTCCTTATTTGTAGCAGACATCCAATTAATCCATGCTAACTTCAATCTAAGGGGAAATGAAGGTGAAATTTCACTGTTTAACTTCTTCTTTAAAGACATAGGGATAACACACTTTGTGAAAACTTGATAATAGAGAAATAAAAGTCTGCCTCCCTCCATGAAAAGCAATAGAGAAATGAAACATTACAAAGACTGAGAGTGAAGAACATTCATAGATAACCATACAATGGTCCCTTTTGCAAAAGGTTCACTGGTTCATTTGTTTTTTTTCCCAAACAAATTCAAGTCTTTAGAAGGCAAAGTTATGACAAAAAAAAAAAAAGGAAGGACAAAATAGCTTCTCAGAAATCAGCAAATTACTTTTTATGAATTGGATGTTTCAACAAAAACAATAGAGATAAGTTCTGCTAAGCGATAAAGTGACCAAACTTCAGAGGCCCACTACAGATACTAACAAACTATAAATTCAAAAGTATCTCCAAAATTAATAGTAAATCATTCCTGCACCATTTAAATAAGTTCTAAAAATAAAATCCATAAAAGAAATGCAGGAAATCAATATTTCTTACAGTAGTGCTTCCAAGCTAGGAGAGAAACAAAATTTAGAAAATCCTCATACCATTATTATCCTTTCAGGGAGAACTATTTGCATGGCAGAGAGCTTTACACTTGCTTACAAGGAGATCTACAAAGCCACCCTCTCTTTTGTGATTTCCTGGCCAAGAACAACACACACCCTTCAGCCAGAGGTTTGCACTGATCCAGTCAGGGATTTTCCCTGTTTTCCCCACTCCAAATACCTGGTTTTAATCTCAAGAAAGCCTAGCAAAACTTTGTTAATGACATCAGTCTGGAAACGTGCCTTATGGGACTTCTCTCGAGTACTGTCACGTGCATACACCAAGGAGCACCCAGGAGTCCATGCCTTCTCGACTGTGGTCAGTCAAGAGTCTCAGGAAATGTTTATCAGTGTCTCATGGCCTCTTGAATTGAGCAAGGTATTTTATGTTTATTTTATTAAATAGATAGTAATCAATCTGCAAAGTCAAGCACGGCAAGAAAGTTTCCTATGAAAAGAATGAGTTTCCTAGCAGCTGTAGTGCCTTGGGATAAATTTCCCTCAAAGCTAAGCCTACACAGAAAATTGCTACTACTTATCTCTGTTCTTTACCAAGATGTTACGTGACAGCATTAGCAGTAACAGGAGGAGGTTTACAGTTCATGAGTGCCATGCACGGCTTAGAATAGGCACTGAAAAATTATTTCCAAATAAAAGCAAGGAAAGGAATTCTTGGTGAACAGAATATTATTACCCAGAATAGCATCTAACTGGGAAACCTGTTTACATACAACATGCCAGTAATTTATTTGTTGTAAGAAGAGAAATGGAAGCATTTCCTCCACTCCCACCACTACAATAGATGTTTTCCGTGCTTCTCAGTGATAATTGCACAACGGTTTATTTATTTCTTCCTCTAACTCCTTCTTGATAGATTTTCTCCGTGGTTCATGAAGAATTACAACTGTTGTTTTGTTGGTTTTTTTAAATCCATACACCATATAGGGCCACTGTTTGGTTTTCTTGATGCAAATCTGTAAAGTTTCACTGGTTAATCATGAAATCTTTGCCAAATATACTACACAAATTTGAGATGATTACAGGTTAGCCCATCTCTCTCTGAGTAGGGTGTAGAGGAACACATTTCAAAATGATGATAGTTGGACTCCACAGGCTAGAAAGTTAAAATGTAAGTGCAGCCAAAACCACACTTTTATAAAGCAAATCTGCTCTCTGGTATTGCAGAACACAATTTCAAGTGACCTATCAGCTAAAAAGAGAACACATTGAGCATTAATGTGCTTGAACAACAACAACAGAAGAGTTGGGTTTCTTTTGAAACAAGCAGATCCATTAGTGTGATTATGCTAATAAATATGTCAATTAGGTTTTAGGAAGAGTCTAATAGAGACTAATTTCTGCTCGCAGAAAAGACACACTGTCCCAGAGTAAAGAGCAAATTTTACAGCAGATGAACAATAAGTAGCCAAGCAACAGAATCATTTCACCATCACCTAAATGTATTTTCCTATCTCAGAAATGCAAGTGGTTTCAGAATCAAAGAGAAGAACAAGAGAAAGTACGATGTTTTTATGCAGCCCACACGCTTCATCTTGGTTACCCATCTATTGGCCTGATCAAGCCAACTCTAATGGAGTTCAGGGTCACAACAGATGACACAGAATGCACCAAACAATGTCGATATGCCTGTGTATTTCAGCTGTTACTGCAGCCATTTAAGAGGACAGAAAGCTCACCTGCAGCAGCAACAGAAGTGAATTGGGATGAAATACCAATTCCAGCTGATGGCAAGAGATTAGGACAAACACTCTGGAAATGGCTTCAGCAACCCTCCAAAGCTTTGCTCTGCTCAACAAAACCAACTAAAGGACATCTAGGGAGGTTCTAAAACAGCAGTATCTCTATTCCCTGCTTCCCAGTGACTTGTTACTTATCCTTTCATACACGTCAGAAATCAGCTCAGCTATAAAGATAAGGCAAGCAAAAACAACTGGTTCTTGGGCAAGCAGGCTTGACATACAAGTAATATCTCATGTTAAGATTAAAGATGTAAGGAGAAATTATGAGATGGGGGTTGGAATTTGTATGAAAGTCACCAGGTTCTATTTGCATTAGAAAACCAGGAACATCAAACAAACTCATGATATGTAGGAGCTCAGAGGTGGTTTTTTTGATCTTTAAGGAATCCTTCAGAGTTCATTACTGTGTTTGAGAAGGATGCAAGTGAGAAACACCTCCTTGCAAATAGTCCAAGAAAACATCTTACCCAGTTGGTAAAATGTGCTGGAAATGAAACCCTTCTTTCCATGTCACAGAATCATAGCAAGCTGTTCTGAACACTCAGTGTCACTATGGTCACAACAGTGCAGAGCCACCAGACCACCACAGCACGTAATAATTCATAAAGATAATGAGGAGATAACCACGCACACTAGTGGAAATTCAACATATTATTTCATCTAACTCTGCAGAAAAAAGTTGTAAAAAAGAAAAAAAAGTCCATTATGCCTTTCCTACTTTTCAAGCATTTATACCTTTCAAAAGTACAGACATCTCCAGTATAATACTAAGCAGAATTTTTATGCATTTTCTGCCACTGAGCTAAAATGCTGACTCTACGAGAGATCTAACAAATGTTGTGGCTTATCGTCCTTACTCTCTCTGCTTCACCAAACAAAAAGAAATCTAAAATTAAAAACAAAAATCACAATTCATTCAAATCTCAGTAATTGGCTGGAAAAGAAGCATGTTTAGTTTTGAATGAGCTACAGTGAAACATTAAATACCTCAGTTGTTTCAGGAACTCAACATCAGAGCTGCTGTTGATGAGCTTGATAAACTCCTCATAAGAAGGAGCATATGTGTAGTCTTTCTTCTGATGCTCATTCATCTGTTCTCTGTACTCCAGCTGGCTGAGTAGCATTCGGTTAATATAATCTGGATCACTCAGCAGTTCCACCGCTGGTTTCAGTACTGGAGAAGAAAAATATTTTAAAACAAAATCCTTATGCTGAAGAATAACTGCTGTCTTTCAAAAGAAAATTGTAGATAAAAGGCAAAAATTTTTATGCAAGCTGATAAAAATGCAAAAATCCAAAACCAGTCTTCTGGACCACATAGTACACTTGAGATTGCATGTACCTTCTTGATAAAATTGTTTGTTCTATTGTGTAAACTGATGCACATTGGCAAAGCTGAGCTCTATTTAGAAAATTCCAAGTGCTTTTGTTCTTTCTGCTGTGTGCTTTGAAGGCTATGACATTATAGTCACTATAAAAGAAAATTTAAAGTAAATTGAATCACAAAATATACTTGAAACTTCATAATTTCTCAGTTTGACTTCAGTGACATAAAAAATGTACGGTGTATTTATAACCACATTAAAGTGTATCTGATAAAATAAAAAGCAAAATAGAAATCCCTCAATTAAAAAAACCACACTGGATAAATCAAAGTCTAAAATAATGAATTAATATCATGATTCAGTTATAAACACATCCTTAAGTCTACAGATTCTATGTATCTGAATATAAAAGGGCAGAATTATTCATATAAGCACTAAAAATAATGCCAAGGAAAACTGCAAAAGCTGTTCCTCTATGAAAAAATACAAAATGGGAAAGGACAAATTGTGTTTTATCCTGAAATGTGCTAAACAGCCTGGCATCAAGTCAGGACAGCTCAGTAAGCGCATGCTTGATTTGAAGAATTTAAAGTGTCTTACTGGTTATCACAGTAATTTAATTCCACAACGTAAAAGCAGAGCACCAAGACATACATAATGAAGTTTGTAATTGCTAATACTGTACAGGTGCATATGGTTCATCATCTCTGATCTTTGATCTACCTTTTGTTGCAAGTATTTCTGCAAGGACTATGCGCAAGCTGACAGACTGGACATCCTTTGAGGGTAGGAGACAATACACCAGGACTTGAGAACATTTTTGCAGGAATCTTACTTCTTCATCAGAGCTCCTCAAGCATGAGTGCAGCAAAAAAGGTCTTGGTGGATCTTCCTGCCTAAATGGAAAAAAATAAAAAAAAAAAAAAAAAAAAAAAAAAAAAAAAAGGAAGAAGAGAGAGAACTTACAGATCACTTGTATCATGATCAGTCACTAAGTGATAAAATGATGCATCACGAAGCACTGGGTGGGTGCTGTGCACCACTGAACACACATAGCAACATGCTGATGGGTGGGCAAGCCCATGATAGCACAGTGTGTTGTTAGCAGACTCCTCACAAACAGGTTTTCAGATGACAGCTCTGAGAGAAACAAGGGGCAAACCTTCTGTGCCTAATACTGTTTCACAGGTGCCAATGTTTTTCTGGACTTTGCAGAATACATTTGACTGAACACCTTACTGCAGGTCACAGCTGCACCTTTTCTTTATACAGAAATAGCTGTAGAAGCAGAGACAAGGTACCATAGCAAGTTTTTCATGGCTACATGCCTACTGTGTTCCAGTCCATTTTAACAGCAAGGTGACCAACCCAGTGATTACAGCGAGACAGACACAGTCACCTGAGAGATGCCCTGGTAATCTACAAAGGCAGACAGAACCAGTCTTCCGTAGGAGGCTCTAAGTTGCTACAAGGGTTTGGATCTGTCACATCTCATACCAGTGCCTCCTCCCATTTTTCATAACATCTGCTTTCTTCCCAGATCTGGAGGTTGCTGTCCTGGTTAGAGTCAACTGACTCTTACTCACAGAGCTGCTCCAAGCCCATTGCCTCTGTATGTGAAAAAGTGACCAAGAACTGTATACAGTACAAACAAAAGTTTTCAGCTAGACACCGCTACATGGCCACTAGTGACAGGCAGCATTGTATAACAACTGATTTTTGCCTGTCAGTCTGGAAGGATGAAAATATGTTGGAATAGTAACAATAATTCTAATTTTGTTCTAATAAGACAAGTAATTTGTCTTAAGGTGACTAAAATAAGTTTAATAACTAATTTGCAGAACAACATGAATGTAAAGATGACATTTGGTTTTGATTTGACTGAAGCCTCTTATTCAATTACAAATCAGATGTTTTGTTTGCAAAGGTGGATCATGGAGAGGGTTTCAATTGTTACCAGTAGGACAAATCTCAAAACAAGTCCCTTGGAACAGCTTGGATGTAAATACTCTGTTCTGAGGAGCAGTGGTTTATGGAAATGATGTGTAATTTTCACTATCACCCAGCCCAGGTGATGCAGCTGATTGAGCTCAGAAAGATGTTTATCTTGTTCTGGTAGGATCTTTTCTCTGTGGCAGCTAAATACACAATTATTTTCTTCAGTGCACTTCCATTTCTCTTGCATATTCCATACATATTATAAAGCTTCCTCTACACCACATCAAACATTCCCCATCGTGTTCTCCCCTAAAGGTATTCATTATTTATCCAAAACCAGACATGCCCCAGGCAGATCACTGACAAAGTCTGGGTCATTTACCTACAGCCAGCTCTTATTGTGGAAATAAAGCCTTCATTTTCCAGACAGGTTGGTCCACCCAAACCACTTAGAAACACAGTCAGAAGCATATGCAAAATGCTGGCAAACCGGATGACTTACAGGGAACATAGAAAAATTAAGGTTTAAAAAGACCTTTTAGATCATCAGGTCCAGCCACTAACCCAAGACTGCCAAGTCCGCCACTAAAGCATGTCCTTAAGTGCCACATCTATACAGATTTTTAACACTTTCAGGGACAATGATTCCACCACTTCCCCAGGTAGCCTGTTCCAATGCTTGACCATCCTTTCAGTGAAAAAGTAACAATCTAAACCTTCCCTGGCACAACTTGAGGCCATTTCCTTTTGTCCTGTCACTTGTTACCTGGGAGAAGAGCCTAATCTCCATCTGGCTACAACCTCCTTTCCAGTAGTTGTAGAGAGTGATGAGGTCTCCTCTGAGCCTTCTCTTCTCCATGCTCAACAACCACAGCTTCCTCAGCCATTCCTCATAAGACTTGTTCTTCCCCAGCTTCATTGCCCTTCTCTGGACACGCTCCAGCACCTCAACATCTTTCTTGCAGTGAGGGGCCCAAAACTAAACACAGGATTCCAGGCGTAGCCTCACCAGTGCCATTATCACTTCAACTGGTTCCTGAGTAATAACAGCGACACAGAGCTAGAACTAAAAGCACGTGCAAAGCATGAAACAGATCCATAATGCACACAAAATTTCACTGAATTGAGATCAGTCTTCTTTGTCTTCAGCATCTCTCTACAAGTCTCCTGAGGAACGCCAATCTGTTTGGGACTGCAAACACATTGAAGCATTAACTGCATCTATAGTATCACCCATGCAAGAGAAGTCTGTCTCCCTGTTGTACAGATTTGTTCCCAGTCAAGAGCCAATGCATACAGCTTCTCCTAGTCGGGCCTATGCCACGACTTTTCTGACACACAGTCAACAGAACACAAATGGAAAATTGAACAGAATAAATAAGGACATAGGCAAATATTTGATTCTTGCCCTTCTAATTTGTCTAATGTGTTCCTGCCTACTGGAATGCAAGGGAGGGACAGAGTTGCATAGCCTTCAGTTTACAGGCTATTTAAGAAATTTTCAGGTTTTCTTATTGGAGTTATCTCCATTACCTAAGAAAATACAAATCTCTAGAAGAGGGGTTCTTTCAAAGGTTTTCCTAGCCAAACTGTATCTAAATGTGATCTAAAAAGTAAAAGGGAATATTTTTATGAAAAAATTAGAAATACAAAATCTTCAGGCAATTCAACTCTAAACAAGCCTTGCATATCAGAGCTAAATGGTTGTGTCAACAAATCCTGCAGTTTTCATTGCTTCTGGGCAAGAGAAATAAAAGGAAGATAGAAAGTAGGAGAGGAAGCTTGCAGGGAGGCTTACCAGCTACAGAATAAATCAATAGGCCGGTGATAAAACAGACAAGACATACAGGCTTACATCCTCCTTTGCGTGTATACAGGAAGCATTACACTCTATCTGTCTTAATATTACCATTGATCAGCTTGCAGGGAAATACTGTGTGTCAACACAAGGTCTGCCAAGTAAGCAGCAACCCTTTTAATTGGGGCTTCCCTTCAGTGACACACATAAAAAAGGGAGCAGTGAGCAATTACAGAAGTATTAACACCACTGCTCAGTTACCAAACCATGTCTGTTTACTGTCTTGGAGCAGGAGCTAAGATGTCCTGATCAGGCATATTCTTAAGGCTTGATATAAAACCAGATCTTCAACCCCGTGGGAATGTGGCACTGTTCATTTTGCAGAGACCAACAGAGAAAGTAGAAACTTCAGTGCAGGCCGCATGCATGTACCCAAAGTAGCGTCTCTCCAGTGCCAATAAAGATATTAAGTGCTATTAAATAATCCAAACAGTAACATAGACATTATTTCTCTTCCTATCTAATTTTGAGCATGTGTTACTAGGACTGTGTGGTTGGATTTTCCAAACAAAAGGTCACTTAGTAATCATAAACTCTGAACCAAAATTGTGTGCAGATATTTTTAGAGAAAACTCTGAAAGCCTAGCCAATTATCCATAAATTCTGAGCACAACCGTGTGCAGTGAACTAATATAAATGTGGCACTCTAGCAAACAGTTCTGAAACAGGCATGATACAAGCTTTGTAAACCAGGCTCATCTAATCTGCTTTAGGCGATACGCAAATAATGGCAAGTGGTAACTTAATTCTTGAACAATCAAGACTGAAGTAATTGTGACATTTATTGGTCTACCAAGATGCAGGTGACTTCAGTGATTTAAAACAGTAGACAGAACTCTACACAGTATACTTACAAGTCACATCCATTCTTCACTCTCCCATGAGCGACAAAGCCAGCCTTAACGTTGCCCAAGTTTCTTTTCTGTAATTTTCATTTTCTGAAAAGTTTGCTCTGAATTTTTAAGACTATACAATACTTTTTCATAGTGTCAGAAAGCAAAGCTACTTCCTTCAGCTGCCCCTCAAAGCACTGGAAGGTAGAGCAGCAGAACATGAATATAGAACCAAAGATAGGAATTCACTTTGGCAGGCCCTTTGTACCAGGTCTGTTCCAAGCTGTACTTTTCTTTGGGAACAAAATGACACCTACTGGAACTATCCCTGCTCTGAGACTGCTTTCTGCAATTACTGACTGTGTATCCTACTGAATGTCATCATTATTAGAACTTGACCCCTTACTGCTGCAAACCTGTAAGTTCATCCAGCACTTTATAAAGGAAAGAAGAACAGCAGATTTGCTGTGGTATTGCTGAAGACAAGCAGTTAAAAACATTACAAGTTTTATAGAAATATCATCATTTCCCTCCCATACCATAACTAAGCAACTCTGCGCTAATACTGGCACCTCCTTAACAACAATCCTTCATTTCTCAGGAATGCAGAACCCACAGATGTTCCATAATACTGAACTGTCACCTGGGCTTCCAGGTTTCCTAATACAGTGACCTCTTTTTTTTTTTTTCCCCTAGGATCTTGTCTCCATACCCACATTTTGGATCAGGATCATCTGGTAACTCCCTGTATTGTAAAGACTCATCACAGTCAGGAGTATTAAAAGATTCTTGGTGTTTGTGGTAGGTCATATGCTCCTGATGCCAGGCATCTTTGACAAACTTGATATGTCAGTCTGCTTTGAAAATTAAGAAAAAAGCAACTAAATAAATTATGCACACACATCCCTCTCCCCCTGAACAAAACAACAAACAAACAAAAACAACAAAAACAAATACACAAACAAAACCCACACCAAAAAAACCCCAAAGCATCTTAAAAAGCATTAACAACTCCTCTACAGGAAATTACTTCAAAGTTCTTTCTTTCTTTAAATAAATAAGTAGATAGATAGATCACAAAGTGTTCCCTTCAGCCTTATGATTTCTTGATTTAGTCTTTCAAGAGAGAGTCTTGCAGAGATACATTTAAGTCTCAATCAGTACAATTGTGAGTTGAAGTGCACATGCAACTCGTTCTAAATGACTGTCATCAGTATATTCAACATTCACCACGCACTTCCATTAAACTGACTCTGAGAACTACCAGAACCACAGGCAGTTTGCATCTCTTCACTTGTATCAGCCTTAGAGCTCTAAACTTCTTGACAGTGCAGTAAAGTAAAAATTACTTCATCTATCTGAGTTTTCTAAGAAAGAAAAGGAACACATTTAGACCTTTACAAGCCAGTGTAACAAACACACATGAAAAAAAGTACCTACTTAAACAAACAAAAAAAAACCCTAAACCCACAACTCTGAAAACAAACCACATCAAACCTAGAAGGTACAACGAAAAATATGGACAAAGCCAAACCCCAAATTTTCACAGCTGCCATTTTATCATGATAAATCAGTAAGTTTTATAAATCACTTCAACCAATGCTCACTGTGAATAAAAGCTGTTATTTATGCATGCCACAGCTACCTCTTTCAGGAAAAAGTATTTGACATGTCCTATTAATAACAGACACAAAGAGTGTACGAATAGCTTACAAGCTGTGGAATGACCACACCAGCACCAGGACATCCTAATGCTTATTGTGGTGTCTAGGTTATACTCAATCATAAACAGGAAATCCAAACTTCCAACACTGAAGCTTGAGAGCAGTGGTGAGCTTCAGACGTGGTGTTACCCATGAGTTGACTTAATAATCTGTTCTTGTTTTTTATTACTATTTTCTTCTCAGCACCTTCATACAGCTGCTCCCATTGCAAAAAATATCTACAGTTTCCTACTAATCCCCTTGATACACCTTTCCAGAGGCTGCTTGCAAGGAACAGTTCTGGACATTCCTGGTTTGTGAGTGGCAAATGGAATTATAAAACAAAAACAAGACTTGTGGGAGGAGTTTAGTTGCTATCCAGACAACTGGGATGTATCTATAGGATTAATCAAGTTAAATCTAAGTGCTTAAACTCCTTTTGCATCAGTCTCCTCTTGATCAGTTTGTGGTAGCACCACTTTTATTTTAACTATCTTATCACAACCCATACTGTAATCAAAAAAATTGAAGTTACATATCCCATACATGCAAACATATTCACATGGACCAAGAAAATTATGAACTGAGTTCATAATTCTATGTATTACCCTGTCAGTAATACATAGAAAACAAAAGGAATATTATCAAAACATGAATGATATGAAGTTTAATGCCCAAACTCCTTATCATACTGATCACTCAAACAGCAATTTCCCCACAGCACTTCCCCCCCCCCCAAACACACTTTTCAAGAGCTTTGAGCTCTTAACTATGGGTTCTGAATCAGCCCCAGGAGCAGCCACCAAGCACTTATATTGCTAAGTCTGGGCACACACATACATAAAAACACTTAAGAGTATGTCCCATCAGATCTTGTGTAGCAGTCAGCTTGCCAGAAGCAGCCTGCAATACCACATGTTCATATTGCTATTTTCTTCCTCTGTCTTTGGGATCAAAGGTGCCCCAACTGTAGGTTAAAGACAGAGAACAGTCAAAATCAAAAAATGTAGGATAAAAAAAAATAGTCATAGTAATAATAGCAGTAACAACGACAATAAGAATAATAAATCAACATCACTGTGATCTCTTCTTACTGAGGTTTGTTAAAAAAGCACTGCTTGTCAGGGGGTTCAAGAAGAGACAAGGATTACTATTTTCACAACCCACTTGCCTACTGTACTGGTTTTAGCTGTGATAATTTTCTTCACAGTGGCTAGCAGGGGGCTATGTTTTAGATTTGTGCTGAAAACCATGATGATAATCAACATCCTCATTCTTTAACTGTTCAAACCAAACTCTTCCCAAAAGCAAGTGCTTGACTGTGATAAAGGACAAGTGCAAGTGTAATACTTAAAAATCAAGGAGCACACTTAGGAGCTTTACCTGACCAAGAGATTTCTACCACATTCCAGAGCTAAAAGAAAGTAGTACCTGGAATCCAATGCAAGATTATTGCAAAGTAAATACACCTTTATTTCTTCTTTTCTTGAATGTAACCACCCTTTAGTTTCTTTTTCACCTTTAGTTTTTCTATACATTAGCTGACTTAGAGCTGAGATCTACTACAAATATGTTAACCCTATCTTCTGCTCCAGAACAGAAAGAAGTGTCAATGGTAACAGACAGATTGGTCACTAACAGAGCACTGTTGATCTTTTTTTCTTTGAAGGGGTGTCAAAAAAAAGTTAACCTAATTGCAGGCAAAACTACTTTACAGAATAAATAATATAGTCTAAATCTGAATGACCAAAGCATATTTCAATTTGGATAACTAAAATGATGCAAGCACAGACAGAAGCCCTAATTCCATGCACAATTAACCAAATTGTGCATTCAGATGTGTGAACTGCATAGATTAAGAGTTCCCATTTGCAACTACAGTTTGGGTGCAACTCTAGTATTCAGTGGAGAGCTGATTTTTTCAAGCGGATAAAGTAGAGGAAATTCATGAAACTAGCAAGATAACCTACACAGAGAAAGAAAATACAGCCAACCATTTTTCCAGTAGAAAAATCTTGCTACTGCAGGACACGCCACTTAGAGAAATCACAAGACTTTGCTTCCTGGGGCTAGAAGAAATGGAAAGCTGAATGGAATTAACCTTGGTGCTATTTTGGGAAAGGTGCAAATAACAATCTTCTTGTCTGTTGACTGCTCTGACAGCATCCCTTCTTTCCCTTGCAGGTTGACACTACTTTGCAGGAACTGCTCACACAGCCCACCTCCTACTGTGAGCAAAGGATTCAAGGTTGAAACAGAAAGAGCAGTGAATCCAAATTCTGAGAAAAAGGAGGACAAGCATTTCCTTGCACAGGTCTCACAGATGACCTGAAGCCTGCTTGATCTCTAAAATTGGTAATAAGCTTGAACTATTTTCTTTACCAGTTCTCTACAAAAGCGTTACACTCCTCACTACTTTGATATAGCACATCTGAAAGCAAAGAGAAAAGCAGAAAATTCCAGTGAAATGCAGAGTTTTGTTTTTACCTGGCATTGGCTCCTTTAAGGTCACAGAAGTGTGAGAGTAAAGCTTTCACTACATCATTGCAGACAACTTTAACTACATCAATGTGACTCAGCCTCTGTCGCAGCTGCTTGGCAATTTCCCAAAAGTCTTCAGATAGCAGCTGGTACAGCTGCCCTTCATCTCTGCTGAGTTGCCCATACCAGGACAGGATGTAATCTCTATAGCTGTAGTCAAACACTGAAAGGAGAAACAAAACAATTAATAGCAAAAATTGCAAAAGGAGAAGGCACATCCAAATAGGAAAAACATAATCTTCCACCTTTCCCCTCAAAAACTGGATGGATAATAGGCTTCACATCTACTTCTGGGTTTTAAATTCTTGCCAAAAAAAGTAAGGTTGGCGAGGTTACAGCAATCTGCACCTAACAGGTTACTGGAGGTCACTTTGCAAAGCCAAGCCTGTAAGTGGATTTGCTCAGACAGTCAGGTTACCAGCTACACACAAACCTCAGACTAATACCTGTCTCTCGACAGTGGCTTTATATGTGGTTGTTTGAATATCATATAATCTGACTGTGGCTAAGCTGTTGCAGACTGAAACCAGCCTTCAACAGACTCCATTCCAAGGTCACAATTAAAAGGGGAGGTGGTAAGATTCTTGGATTTCAAAAGACATATAACAACCCCAGAAAAGTACATTATAGGATCAGAAAAGCTAAAAGAGAACAAGCAGATTAGTGAGACCATGAACTTCAAAAATGATGAAGCATTCCAAATCATATCTATAGGCAATAACCAAGATTACTGTAATTTCAAGTCCCATGGCAACATCATCTTCTACCATTATGACTCCTCTTTTAGACAACATTTGTGTGTTGCCAGTTTTACTGATGTTTCACACTAATAGGTGTCCCTGGAGATATAAGAGGGAGCAGGAGGTCTTCAGGGAGCACACATGAACTGTGTTTGGCAGTTACAACAAGATAAGGAAAAAGCTAGGCTTGCAAGAATCAATTTGCATCTGCCAGAGGGATAATAAAAAGAGGGGAATAAAGTCGTATGCCTGATAATCTGAGCAGCTTCTTTACCAGATATCCTGATGTTTTCATGACTTTTTATATCAAAAGTACACCTCATCTGTCAGTGTAAGCCTGCAGTGCAAAGTAATCATATGGCTCCACTATTTCTTACTTTCAACTTTGATAGAAGTTGTTTGTTTGGCAGTTTATTGAACTATTAAAATTTCCTTGGCACTGTAACAGTGAACTATTAACATACTATCAGGACAACTTAAATCGAATACTTTCACCTGCCTTTTCAGACAAAACTAGCAAACCTCATCCAATATCACCTTGTTAAACAGATTTCAAAAGAAATGTCCAAAATTGATAAAAGTTCCTAGCCAAATGCTTCATAAATCAGCTTCCTCAGGTTTATAAAGAAAAGTCACTTCAATAAGTATGCTGAAATATATAGTTAAAAGCCTTTTGCAAAGTCATTTCAAGGCTTTTTAATTAATAATTTGGAAAAAATAACCCACAGCTCAATAAACAAGTAAATAAAATGTTTGAAGTATTTATTCTTTTTTCTGATCTAGGAGAGAAAAAAATATGCAGAGCCATATTGCAGAATGGGAACTTTCAGTATTGAAACATATCCAATTGCATTACTTTTCTAAAATAGAAGAAAACTCATTGAAAACTCTCACCCACAAATACTACAAAGTGATAAAAACAGCTATACAAAGTAGTGTTCTTCTGATAAGCAAGGTGAGGAATAATCCATCAATACACCAAAGAGCAACTGGGAACAGCATTTTAAAAACTGAAGTTTTATTATTTATCTCAAGTCTCCCATTACAATACCCCTTTTAGATATCTATTTTTCCACAGTGGTCCCCATGTCCTTCTGCAGACACCTTTTTATTATAGCTGTGTTATTCTCTTCTCTTGCAAGATCTGAAATGCTGTAGAAAGCTGACCACAGCACAAATTCTTCCTTTTCGCCTACTCCGTAAGAGACCAATAATTCCTCAAGCGCATTCAAGACACACTGCATTGAGGGATTTGTTATCATCATCACTGGCAATTAATGACTTTTTCAGATGTTCTTACTGACACCCTCTCTACCTTTTGCAAAGCAGCAGATTTCTCCAGCATCTTTTCCCTAAGAAGAGAAGTCACGTATGGAGTAGTGGCTCCTACAGGTGTCTACTCAACAGAACTGTACAAAGCAAGAGTACAAGATAAAAGAGCAAAACTCATATCCTGGTCCCTTAGACTATATTACCTTTCAGAACACATTATGTATTCCCAACAACCCTTAATTTATAACTCTATTTTTAAGCTATTCCTCCCCCAAATGAACTCAGTTACTAGCACAGTACATAATACACATTTTTTGATTCATTTTAGCCACTCATGACTTCTGTCACATTGAATGTCACATCTCTGTATTCTAGGAAAGTACAACATTCAAACTAATTAGAATTGTTATATCAGAGTACAACTCCTGCAACTTTACTATACCCCTAACTGAAATACCTGAAGCAAGATCTATTTTGATGGGAAGACTCCTGCTCAAACAAAGCAAGGTGACAGTAGGTTCTTCAACTAGGTGTATCAACATCAAAGAACCACAAAATAGAGTGGCAATATATAACTAAAAACAAAAGATCATCAATCATCACCAAAAACCAACCACGCAAGTACAAAATACTTCACTTGTGTTGCTCCCTGCAACTTACACATTTTCAACACCTTAAAAGGATTACACCACTTTGAACCATATTTCCCTGCACCTATCTTTTACACCTCTCTTCCTTTACATGCTTTCTATAGCTTTCTTGTCACTTCTGAGCCTTGTTTCCCTTCCTGCATCACAACAGTGCTGTTCTCTACAAAACTCAGGGTTCTTTAGAGCCCAGAATATATGCCCAAATAAACAGTGAGACAACTTTAGGACTTTGTTTAAATAAATAAATAATATTTTAAAAAGGACAACAGCCACAGACACTAACAGCAGTCTGTTTAAGACTAAGACACTGCCTCATCCATATGTATCATCCTGGCCATGGTGCACAGTTGCTGCTTTAGTTTCATGCCCGTTGATGCAGCTGGTGCCTTTTTCAGCACTCTGAAGAAACAGAGAAAACAAATGTAGGAATTTTATAGAGAGCACCTTGCTTCCTTCAGAGTAGAAATCTGCTCGTGCATCTATTCTCATTATTTTTATACAGCACATTCTCTAAAACATCAAAAACAACTGGTCAGAAAACAAGGAAGGAATGAAAAAGAGAAGCAGGACACATTCAGGACAACTTACTATGACTAACTCATCCACTACAAACATGAAACAAATTTCTTCTGATAACCATCAAACGCAGTGACCACCATGAGCCTGGTGCAAAACTGTAGAAACTTCTACTGGGCCTTCTAAACTAGTTCCTGAGTTGTTATGATGTAATTAAAAGTCATTCCCATGTGAATTTGAAGTTGAGCCTCTTCAAACACTCTTTTTAAATACTGTGAACTAAAAGTGTTGGGAGTAGAGAGCCAGAAGCTTGTGTGGAGCTTTAGTGAGCACACCCATCTAGATCCTTCCTTCACTCCCACCCCAATACAGGTCCTACATTAACTGCTTTCTCTTCTATCATATTCATTCATTCAGAGGTTCACTGACACCTCAAAAGTTACTGGATCAGACTGGCTTCAAATCTGCAAAACTTCACACTAGACAGTTTTTATGCTGCTAAGATTCATCACCCAACTTTATTAAAAATAACATCAAAATCTGAAGAACAAGAATTAAATATCTACTCTTTTTCTCAAAGCAATATTAAAAAGCAGAGCATAAATATTCTCCCTATGCAAATGCAAACACACACTTCCAAGTGTCAATAAGAAGTAAACATCCTTTCCTGAAAGCACTGGAGAGGTCAGAACATTAATTTATAGTCAAATCCAAAACTCTCTTGTGACTGTGTGAACAATGGAAGAGAGGGTATAGCTACAAAACTGGATTCTAGAGCAGCAAGCATTGCACAATCTGTAAAACTGAAATGCAAGGTTAACATGGGACATTGTCCCAGTCACTAGCAATAGTAATTTAAAGATTTCAGTTCTCTTGTTACCTTTTGTGTTTAGAAAAATACTAGTATTTCTTGATTTACTTGTATTTTACAATATTATTCAAACCCTATGAAAATGCCACATTAACAGTCTAAATATTATCATTGTGTATAGGTGGATAGGCCTTGTGCAAAAGCAATCACACCCTGACAGTCCATTCCACATTCTTTGGTTTATTTTTATTACAATTTTGTTGACATTTGTGTCTTTAATATTTTTTATGAATGTGAAGGGTGAAAAAAAAATTTCCAAATATATAAAAAATAGAGAAAAGTGCTAAAAAGATCTAGGAAATGTATAAAATAAAAAAAATCAGACAAGTTTATGTCCAAATAGTTTTCCACGTATATCCTTTGTGAAGAGTTCTTAGCTCTCAAGTGTTTGAATCCCAGCGCAGAGGGAACAAATTCAAATTGCCTTGCTGATATTTTGGACCCAAAAAAATAATTTTTTGAAAGCTGTGAGGAAAAAAAGCCCAGAGTAGCAGAAGCTATTGCAAATTTTTATCTAAATGTCAGCATATGAATCTTAAGTTGGGAAATGAGGTAGTCTAGGAAAAATCTTCTTCTGTAAAGGGAAGTATTGCCTTTACATCCCTAACAGAGTTCTTCTAGGGGTTCAACACAGACAGGCAAGAGCTGATCCTTAAGAACAATCTAATTAAGTTCCCAAAATATTTCCAATGAGGTCACCTCAAGACAGGGTTGAAAGCCGATAACCCACTATGAAAGGAGAGATGGTTCTCTGGCATGAAATATTTTAAGAGCTAAGAAACACAGGGGAATTTTCACAGCAGAACAATTTCACCAGTGGAGTTCTGCTGGGATTTGTGCTTTGACCTGTACTGTTTTACTTACTCATAAATGACCCAGTAAAGCAGCTAAGTGATATGAAGATCAATTTTCTTGGCTCTACTAAAACAGTAGAGATAAAGACTGACTGTGAAGAATAACAAAGACCACAAGACGTGGAGCAATAAAAGTGGAGGATGAAGCTCAGTTCCTGGGAGACCAACTACACTCAAGGCAGACAAATCTACTGACAGCTACAGCCTTCTCCCAAACAGTACGCTGTGCAACAGCAGCACAAGTCTCACTGAGCACAGTCTCTCTTAGGAAATGTATTACCACGCTACCACACAACATCGGCTAAAAACAGGAAGTGACCAGACAAGCAACAGGTAGCGTTAAGTGTCTAAAAGTATTCTTAGAAATGAGTTATCTTTTCTTTTTGCAAGAATCAAAACAATCTATCAAGAGAAAGCATGAAAAATTCCAGACAACCATATTTCAGTATTAGTAACTCAAGTATCACCAGCTGAAAAAGGGACTCAGGGCTGACAACTAAAAGGCCTTTTCTTCCTGCCATATTCAACAAGGAAAATCTCTTCATAATGTTACACTTGTTCTGATTTTGAGCACTTAGATTTTATAAAATACACTACACAGTAGCAGGGCTAATTCACAGCTTTCCCTCACCTAGCATAGTTAGTAACTAACGGTAAACCCCAGGCAAACTTAACTGCACAATGGTGAAAAACAAGGAAAGAAGTCAGAATTAACCAAAGGGCTTTCTCTCTTCATACCCAGCAACAGCGATCAGACAATGCTGGCTCATCCAAAAATGTTATCCATGCATCTCTAATGTAATGTAAAGAGAAGTAAAATCTGATTCAAAGAAAAAAGGAAAAAAGAGCAAAACCTCATTGACTGTGATAATCTGACAACACCTACTCTAAACCTAAAGTGGCGGTAGGAGTCTGGACTGTTCCCCAAGATTAAAACCTCATTGGAATTGGAAGTCTCCTAGCTAAATAAATGAGGCATTTTAAAGCAGTTTGTTGAACAGCATGTTACGTCAAAACAGCAGAAGTTGCTAAAAATTCCTAGGATTTATAAATACTTTAATCCTGATCTGTGCAAGACTGAAAACAGAAGACTAGATGATATTTTTTATACCACTGGTAATAAACTTTTATTTAACCATGAATTTGTTTTAAAACAAACAAACAAACAAAAGCCACAAAAAAAAATTCACATTGAGACAACTATGAATTCCAAAACTGTCACAGGGCAAGAATCTGGTCATTTTACTCTAATAAAAAATTAAATATTGCTTTTGTGATTCATTCAGTATCTCAAACTTAAGTTGACTCAGTCACCTTCCAAACCCAAAATGTTTGCTTAAGTCTTTGTATGGTTGAGTAAAAAGTACAGTCTCATCTTTGTCAAACCGCATAACAGAGAAGTTGGCTTCATCACTTAGGCCTGGAAGAAATACGGGAAATCTGTACAAGTTTGCTTTCCAAATGAAATCTGACAAGTTTGCTCTCCAAAATTCAGAGTGGCACTCGAGGGTAAAAGCTAGTTTGAAAAAAAAAATAGCAGAAAGGCAAGTGAGCTGTCACAACAGAAGATAGTCAACTGTAAAGTGAATCACTTACATATTAGTAACTTTCAGCCTTACTGAGTAGGGATGGCCTCACACAACCAACTGATTTATCTGCGAAATAAACACCTTAGATGAAGACAGCTCCCATATTTTCACAGACACGAGTTCCTCCTACATGCAAGTAACTGCAGGGAAGTGTAATATAACTGTCTTTTCCTCTATATTCCACAATACCCGTTGTCTGTCTCCAAATAACCCTGCAATCTCCAAATCTGTGATTATGTCAAGGCTTCATTTCAAATTCTGAAGCAGGTTATCCAAAATGTAAAGCACACATGTGAAAGAATACCGCATATAACTTGTCTGTGCTTGTTTCTACATGTAATGTTTAGACTCTACTATCCTTTTCACGTGATCAAGAATTCTCTAGTCTGATTCCAGACGAAAATGCTTCCTAAAAATAGATTATAATAGTTCACCTCCACAAAAATATGACATGAGTAGGTAAAGTGTTCTGATTTTGTATTTTAGCTACCTACCCTGCTAACAGCTATTCATAAAAATAACATTGAAAACATAACACATCCCAGGTTTTCGTAAGACAACCAACGTGTTTAAAGCAATGATAATTTTCAAATATACTCTCTGTTTATCAAAAAGATAAGAAAAAGTGCTGCAAAGAAATCTGAAGGAAAAAGTATTCAAAATTAGATAAAATATTTACAAAAGGCTGATAGACTGTATCAGCCAAAAATCCAAATGTTCATTTTAAATTCACTTTTTTATGGCAAGAATTGTGCTAAACAGGAAGACTGTATGCAAGAGTTTACAGGATTTATCAGTTCAGGAAAATCCAATCAAGAACATTTTAAAAGTAACCCCCTTGGTTTGTGCACAAGTATGAAGAACTGTATTTTAACATATTTCTGTTAAAAAAAAAAAAAACACCAAACTAAACAAACAAAAACAAACAGCCAATAAAATTACAAGATAGCAGCTGAATCGCAAAAATATCATCATATTACTTACTACAGTGGATCTCTTGGGAAGACTAAGACCTTGTGCTTTTATATTATATCACAGAGGAAAACAGGGTCATATTCTAAAATCCTGGAATACTGTGCAGTTATGATTTGCTAAGATGACAAGAGATATTCATACTCCAACGCATCTTTGACAAGTTAAGACTCACCTTCTTTCAGTGCTTTATCCATATTGTGAGAAATAACCACTCTCCTTGATTGGATTGAATCATGGCAGCTTCCAGACCAATTCCTCTGAAATTCAAAGATAACATTCATCACAAGAGGAAGGAATAAACCAAAACTTTCAGAAGGAATAAAACTGGAATTCAAGGCAATAGTACTGTATCATTTGATCTTTATACAAACAGTCACCCCACACATTTAACACAGAGGAGTGTCAATTATCTCTGAGGTTATTATACATAGTCCATTAAGACCATATTAATAGTCATTGTTGTGTATAACTTGCCAAATTATCTTAGGGGTTTTTTGGTAGAAGGGAGCTGTATTTAGTTGCAGTTCAATGTACTGAGAACAGGACATGCATGTAACAGAAGAACTGGAACTCCTCCATTCAGTATTTTCACAGTAAATGTAATATCTTCATAGCCTACTGTGACAACAGACTTCATCTAGCCTCATAAACTACTTTTAAACCAAAGAGAAGCCTTTAGATCTCCCACACTAACTTTGGTTCACATCCTTTTGGGCTTCTTCCTTCAAAGATACTTTCAGCTGCTGCATTTTAAGCTGCTGTCCTATACAACATTTACAAACATCTGTATTGGAGTATTCACTCTTACGGTGTCCAAACAGGTGGGCCAATGGAGAAACATTTTTCAGAGTGTAGACAAAGAGAAGTGATTCATGCTGTATTTGTACAGAAAGGAGTGTAATTTCAAAAAAATAGAAATGGTCCACTCTGTCACACAGCTTACTTCACTCCCCTTGATGGGAGCACAGATTCTCTTTGGTAAGGAGATAACACTTCAGAAACATCTCCATCTCTCCAACATTCACCAAATAGAGAACAAGAAAACAGTATAAATTCCAAGTAAAAACACTGTTTAATGTTCTTAAAGGTAATACACGATTATTTTAGCCAATTTACAGGCTAATTCTCAGTGTATTTTGGTAAATATGTTTTTGTCCACTGCAGAACAAAGCTCATCTAATGGGACCCAAAAAAGGGAGTCTAAGCACTACTGTTAACAGCAAAACAAAGCTTTTCAGGCTCACTCACATTTGACACACAGCATTATGATGAATACTTTCCAGGCCTTGAGTGCCCTCCTTCTGCCCACAGTTGATTTATTCCAGCTTTTGAGTGAGTGCAGCAATACTCTTTAGACTTCTTCCAGTCACCAGTCTGAGACTGTAACTGTGGTCTTTCACCTGATTTCTTCCCTTCTTGGCAACACTATCAGCACACTTGCCTCCATTTGCAGTCCCTCCTTACTATCAAAACTATAGTTAAAGAGGGGTAAGAACAGGGTATTTAGTGAACCATGAGAGATTTTCAAGCCCCTTTTTACCTGAACACAACTCTGGTAAAAGCTGAAGCCATAGCCACCTAAACAGCTGCAGAAAGTACTTTTGCTCTTTGTGAGAACACCTAACAGTATTTGTAAGGCTCCAAGATATAATCTCTGGCTCCTGATGTGGTCACACTTCCTCAACATAAAGTTGTGTTAATGCAAGTCACACAATCACTTCAGGATTTTTCTGCTTTATTTCCAGCAGGAAATCACATGATTCATAACTACTCCAATTTAAAAAAAGAGGAGACAGACTCACAGAGACATTAAACACCCCAAATACATTAGGGGAGGGGGAAGGGATTCAGAAAGCCCAATTAAGCAAACTCACTCAGGTTCTTCTGTGAAGAAAGAGCTCCAAAACATGAGGCCACAATTCTGACTGAAGTTCTGCGCTCAACACACTCCATCTTCCTTAGCACTCATGCTAGCTAGCTTGGGTATCCTACAAGCTAATCCTTCTGCTAAAATGAGTCATACCTGCATAGAAGTCGGTCACCTCAAACTAACTTAAGCACCAACAGTTCTCATTTGTACATATGTTGCAGGGAGTGTTTTTTTACAGCCTAAAGCATCAGTAAGCACTCTGATGCAACACCTGTCAAATTACTCCTTTCAAAACTAGTTTAAATACAAGCTAAGAAAAAAAAAAAAAAGCCCTTCAGAGGGGATCTAAGGTTGCAAGCAGCTTGCTCCACACCACTACACTATGATCCAATCTACACATTTCCACAAAACAGGAACTGATCATTTTATGCTTCAAACTTGAACACTCGTTTTAAGGAAAAGGCAGACTAGTATTGCCTCAGCAAAATGCTGCCTCTTAAATACTGAGATACAAACTCACATCTCAGCTTGCAATGACACATTCTATTGAGTGTCCTCTATGGTTCGTATGTTTGACTTCTAAAAGGCACAGACAATTCATTTAAAAAGAGCTGTTCAAGACATGACCAAAAAGAATGTAAAAGGTGACTTTGCTGCTGCACGAATGTAATTACTGAAAGGTAAAGGAAGATGCATATTGTATCAGACTTTCTGAGAACTTTTCCATGCTCATACAGGTATTGCACACAGTCATGAACTGAAGAGAAAAAGCACAGAACAATAAAACAAAAAAACACCAAAAAAACCCCTTTGCTTAAAACAAGGTTTCAGCTTCATTAAAAAACAAATTTTCAAGAAAAAAGGAGAATCTAATATTTGAATAAATGCAAATGTTCAAATACATTGGAGTGATCATAGAATTGTTCAGGTTTGAAAAGACCTATAAGATCACTGAGTCCAACCATTAACCTATGATATTAATTGGGTTAGTTCAGGCTTAAGGAAAGAAAGAGTTCTGAGAGATCTTATTGCTGACTCCAATGGCTGAATGAGAGGGTACAGAGAAGAGGGAGCCAGAGTCTTCTGGCAGATGCACAGGACATTAGGAAACATTGCAACACAGGAAATTCCCACCACAAGGCAAAACTATTTTAATCATGAGGCTTGTCAAGTATCAGAATGGGTCTGCTGAGGCTGTAGAGTCTCCATCCTTCTGCACAGGAGAAAACCCTGAGCGACATTACACAACTGGACTCACTCTGAGTAGGAGGGTGGACTAGGTGCCCTCCAGACACTCCTTCCAACCTGAACGTGTCATGGTCCCTGATGGCCCTTCAGAGAACTGTGAATTTAATTTCATAACTGATAATGCATCAGATCTTAAGTTGCCTTGTCTAAAACAAACTCATTTTTCCTTCCCATTTTATGAACTTGCATTTAGCAGAACCAAGTCTTAAGTCTTGTTAGTTTAGATTTGGTTTCAAAAAGTTCAGGTTTTGTAGCAATAATAATGATGAATTAATTAAATAAGCAGTCATCCCTGAGTTAGATAACATATATGGCAACAAACACCTTAAAACAACAGTAACAACCCGGTAACACAGACAACCAGCATCTGTGATAACAGAAGGATTCCAGAAAATTCATAGTCCAAACTCAGCTCTAACAGCTGAGAGAATGAAAAATCCAACAGATTTCACTGGAAGACTTTCTTCCCACCTCTGCCTCAAGTCAGATGGAGGGCATATGCAGAGAACAGGTTCAGCTAGAAAGCCTAGATGTGAATGTTTTCACATTTTTCTTCATGTCACTCATCTAAAGGAAAATGATGCTAGATTTCATGAAGTAGTTGGCATAACCCTGACTGAGCCAAAGATGTTTGTAAATGGATTTAATACAGTCAAAGATCTAGCTTAGATGCTCTTTTATACTGAATAAAATCTGGCATGTTCCTCTAAGTTCTGCCTTGCATTATCACAGCCTCCAAAAAACTAAAAACAAACAAACAAAAAAGGCTGAAACTTAAACATTTAACAAAAGGACTTGCAGGAGTAGGGGTGGAGCACATTTGATACATGCTAACAATGAGGTTGCTAACAAACATGGAGGGCTATTTCCTGGAGCAGAGCAAGTTTTCCCCAATTTTGACTTTGTTTGCAGGCTGAAAAAAGGATGTGTGCATTTCCTGTAGACTTCTGAATAACACGCATTGTTTGATACTTTTGAGAATAATTTAAGATGCTGAAAACAACCGTCTCAGTGGGTCAAGAAAAAAGCCAAAAACACCAAGGCTGGCTTAATCCTAAAATTTTGTCTTAGGTTCAGTCTCCTATAAATGCAAAAATGAAGTTAATATCATAATGTCAATGTTTAAACAATTCAAGTAATTTAAAACTACTTCTGCAGAGAACAATAAACGTTAAGTAATAAAGAATTAAGAAGATATTTCAACAACTACACTCAATAAATGGCAAAGCCCAGAGAACACAGGAGTACCTTCCACTATGAAGAAATCCATCTGCAACACCTGGCCATCAAATGCAATGTTTAAAACATAGCAGCAGAAAGCCAGGCAGCTGCTACATGCAGCCTTACTCTGCCATGGAATTAAGGCAAGAAGCAGAGAAAAATTTACAATTATTTTTATTACATTAACTCAATTACAACAGAACTAGAATAGAGTTCAGGACAGATCCCACAGTACAAATGGGCATTGTACATGAGACTGTCAGTTTAACCACTGATGTAAAAGGCAAAGACTGCACCTAATTCAGCATACACGAACCATACAGTTACCCCTAGCTACTTGCTCCACCCCCTGTTGCCCTATTAACTTTCCTCTTATCTTTGTAAAACATACATCAACATCAGACTGGACCTTGATGACAGAGTCACAACTTCAAACAATATTTCACTGACCTTTCCATAAATTAGTTTTTAACTGATGTGGATAGACATGTTCTTAGAGTAGTAAATATTACTTCAACTTATGATGCAACAATAAATTTTCTATTCACAAGACAATATTTTCAATTAATACAGTTCTATTTAAGATTACAAGGCAAGTACGTATGTGCCACATTACGCATTAATATACATATATTAAGGGCTACCATAACTACCAATTTAAAAATCAACATGCTTAAAGCATATTAATCCTATTATCTTAAGCATCATTATCTCAATAATCATGTTATGATATCATCACAACATATTTCCACTAACATAGTAGCTTCTGGAATATGTAGATCATGGTAATTAGATGGTCATGTTCTACCTTAGCTGTACTGTGTTCAAAACTGGTAAAACTGTAACAGTGTAAAAACTTTATAATTAGGGCAGAACTCTCTTCATCTGAGATTTCATATAATATCAGACAGATAAGAATAGGAAAATGAAACACTTCTAAAGTAATACTTCCATTCTTATCAGTACAGCTAAGAAATAATTGATAGGTTAGCATTCAGATTTCTTCTCAGCAAAATATACAGCATTATGCTGTGCCTGGGATCTTTAATATTGCCACCAAAACAAAGTCCAACATGAATTCTCAGGGCAAATGCATAGCCCCCGTCTACTGAACATTTCCACACTCTACTCCTCTGTAAAAGACAACAAGAACCTATGGTCTATACTTCAAGGCCAAAAGAGCCATATGGCATAAAAACTGAATTGCTGGCAAGCCAGAAAAACCTGCACAGATTCCTGCCTGAGCTCCAGAGCCTCAGCTGACAATCAGAAATGAATTCCTGCATTGTCTATTGCTATAGCCTCCCTCCACTTGACTTTTCACCATACAAAGGTAGGGTGTTCTGTCTTTTCTACAGAGCATCACAAAACATGCTGAGTGAACCGTCATCATTAATTTTATTAACATTAACTCTTTAAATGTGTGTATTTAATAGGGGAAAAATGATACGGAATGACTGGTCACAAAAACCTCCCATGGACACAATACAAACTTGTTCCCCTTATGACTACATAATTTATTTTTTTTTAACCATTTAACAAAGTAACAGATTGCGAAAAGATACAGTGTTCTACATAACTGGCTCTTTCCTTGGGTAAATTTTGCTGCTCATCTTTACAGAGAACAAGGAACCAAGACTCAGTAGTAAGAGGGAGCTCGATCAGATTTTATTTTCAGAATGTTTCTGATACAGTACTGATACTGATGTGCAGTATTTTCAATGCCAAAACTACCCTGAATGCAGGATGCTTTCACTCCTGACCTTATTACAGAGGTTTTGTATCCACCTTTAAGACTCTCCTACAAGAGACTTGGACAGCAAGATCTCAATGAGCCTACCACCTGCCTCTACTGACTCAGCACGGCTTGGTTAACAGGAGAAATTAACTAACTTCCTAGTTATGTTTTCAGTCTTAAAATGCCGTTTGAGTGCGAAGCAGTCCCTGAAAAGGTAAAAACAGCCTGATTCACAGAAAAATATGAAATGTCAATCTAACACAGAGTTGAGAAAATTAAACATCAAGCACAATACAATGCAGAGCTGAAGGTGACACAGGATACAATGAAAGGAATCAGAAAGGATTGCATGACAAATCTTTAAATATACATGATGAATAAAAGGCTGCTTGCTCACTTCTAGGGAGTTATGGGACAAACAAGTGACAGTGTCTGAAAAACATTTAATTTCCCAAGGTCAGTCTCCTCTGAAAATAAAGTTACCACTTCAAAGTTACACATGCAGGTAATCAATGTATGCAGTCCTGACAAAGTTTCAATTCCGAAAAAGTTTATAAATCCCAAACTATAACAGATATTTCACAGATCCCTAAAAATAAACTACAGGCCCCTGCTGAACTATAATTGCGTATTTGCAATTCATGCAACATTTTCTTAACATTTTTAAATATTCATGAAATTGGTAGAAAATGCTACAATACCTTTTCATTACTATCATTCCATGACTTTCCTAGTAGTAAACTAACCTGCACCATCACAGGCTGACTGTTGATCTGCCTTTAAAAGAGACAGCACTAAGAACAAAAGTAGGAGACTCTCAGTTTGTTAAAAACACACCAAAATTAAATATATTTTCTCCTTTCAACCCAGAACAACTGATAGTAGATCAGAATATTTGGTTCCAAGCCCAAGAGGATCTAAAACTAGCATGACAGAAGAGCAGACAGCAAAGACTATTACTTCTGCCAGGTATCACAAAAACCCTGCAGTATCAGAGCACTGAATATTCCCCGTTGGGCCAGAGAACAAGACAGACCACAGAACATTCTTAACTTTGGGTTGAGAAAAACCCATAAATACTTTTGAAGACTTACTAAGACATAAAGATCAAAACTGAAAGGAGTTAAGAAGTTTCTCTTCTCTCTCATAGCTCTTCCAAACTGCTTACCACATCGAGAACTGCTTTGCATCCCACTTGAAATTGATGCCTACAGATGACAAACCTTCCACTTCCCACAGCTGCTGAGGCTCCTGCAAGTTTACCTTTGCAAGCTTCATCTCATGGCAAAAGTCCATCAGTGAAAGAAAATAAAACACTGTGTGTCCTTCTCCTCTGCTTCCCTTGTGTTCCTCACAAAAAGTAGAACACTCAGCTTGGATACCATGGCAGATACTCAACCTAGGTTAAGCTGCCATCCCATAAAAATCACTCAGACCATTTCTGGTAATCTCACTGCCCATCCTCCTGTGGCTTAAATAAAAACAAAACAGTACTATGTTCCAGGATCCAGATATTTCATTGGCTACCTGATCCAATGAGAAAAGATTTACCCATGCCCTCCCATTAATGCCAGACTCACAAAAAAAATTCACGTTCAAAGATGGAACAAACCTTAAGGAACTTAAAACACGATTGTATATGTCTCCCTCAGGGATAGAATGCAAGAGTAAACTACTTCTGAAAATTAAGAGCTATTAAACACTAGTGAACAGGAGTGACCAAATATGTCAGGAGCCGAGTTTTAAAGGAATACTCAAAATCACTGACAACTGCTAATTGTAGGCATCAGAATCAGTGTACCTTTTCACTGGAAAAAAGCACATTTATTACCATTCTGTTAGTGCTGCAGACAGACTAGGTGGATCATTATCTATACAAAATATAATTTATTTAATCTGAATTTAAAATGCAGCATTTAAATCTAATAAATAATCCTTAAGTTTAGTATTATTTAAATGAAGTTGATAACCTATTCCTCTATTACTCAGAGCTTTTGCTTTGAATCAGAGTCAAAACAATATGCAGAAAAGAAAACTCTGCCCTGCCAGGTTTTTTTGGCAGAGAAACAACTCACACTGGAAATGTGGGAAAAAGTCTTTTCCTTTCCCTTCCCACTGACTTGGTTAACGCAGTTCTTCACATGAGTCAAAGCCATCTCCTCTACAAACACACAAGTTAAAAGCAGTGTTGGAAGCAACCTTGCATTTAAAAAGGTGACACATGTTCTAACCAGGCCTATGTTTGCTATGAGCAAGTTCACTGACACTTAAGAATTAAAAATGCCCTTTGAGACAGAGGCTTTTACTAAAAGTACAATTGGGTCATCATGCCTTTTTGCTGTCTAGTATTTTGCTGTTCTCCTCCATCACAAATAATCTGGTCCTACAACAGCTCCTGAGAAGTGCTGAAATATACGTGAGAAAAATGTCAAGGAATCGTTCAATTCCCACTATTTCAATATCAATAGAAACTATTTATCAATATTATTAATGCCTGCAAGTACTTAAAGTAGTAAGTAAAACACTCTTATGACTTGCCTGTACACCTCTCTTAGCAATGACATGTGGAAGCCAGGAGACTGCCCAGACGGATTTTGTAAACAGAGGTGTTCCTCACACAAAAACTACGTTGAAAGCACACATTATCATAGGGATATAAATCACACAGCTTGCTTTGCAGTTCTCAGCAGATTTCAAATGTTCTTGCTGAGATACCTGACTTTAGCAGGAGGTCTTCACCTTTCAAGTCCCAAAGAGGTTACACAAACAATATGTAGGACAAAGCACAGCTTCACTTTCAAAAAGATGGCTTTTCTGGTAGCAAGTTCAAGCAAAATGAAGAAAAGGCATGCACCTTGTTCTTATGAAATCTGAATCTACAACACAGCACTTCCTCACCCAAGTTACTCCCTTGCATGAACAGGTCCAAGAAAATCCACAGCACTGAACTCACACATAGTAGCTGAGAATGTACAAAAAGTCTCCCTTTTTTCAGTGCAGGATAAGGGAATTGATCCAAGTCCCTTTGATGTTGATCGAGAGTACTCCCACTCACTTTCCAAGAGCTGAGTCTGACTCCCACTAGAGTAAATATTTATTACTGAATATTTAGTGTTTCCTCATTTGTTAACCCCAATGTGAAAATCACTCAAAGAATGAAAAGTGAACCTATCTGCCTACAGTTCATATATACAATATATGCAGAGCAAGATGCCAGTCATAATAACTTTTTTTTTTTTTAGGTTTTTCCTAATTATTAGGCCAACAGAGGGTTCTTCCCTATTCTAGAGGAAAAGGCACAAGGCTGAAGAAATTATACCTTTACAGCTAGCCTACTACTGGCTCCCCAAAAGACAACAGGATCATAAGGCTCTACGAAAAACATGACAGTAACAACTGAATTATAATAAAGCAGTGTAAATGTAACAGGATGTATAATAAAAAGATTAACCTACAAATTTTTCAGAGATAAATGTATGCAGGAAACTTTGGAAGAAACATTTTAGTGAATGGTCTTCATTTCTATATAATGCCTATCTACACAATTTTATTTTCTTCACCTACATGTTCCTGAAGCCCCAATTAGGAAGTTTGCTACACATATACAAAATTTTGTTCAGAAAAAGTCTGTCAAGAAGCTTTGCAGTCCTGAAGCCACTCTGTATCAGAAAATCAACAAAACTATAAATTAAAGGCATGAAAAACCTAATCAAGATGCCTGGAATTACATCTTCTAAATAGAAAGGGTAAAATACCTCACTCCTTTTTTGGCCGTCCCTTTTATAGAGCCAGATTAAATTCTGAGAAGAGTGTAAAGAGAGAGGAAAGAAAAATTTTAACTAAATCAGAGAGATGGTAAAAAACCAATCCTGGGAAAAGGGTTGTAGCAGGTACTGCTGCTTTAACAGTGAATTTTAAATGCCAGATTTCAATTCCCTTCTGAGACAACAAACACATACCACAGAGCTATAATAAATCCAAACACAACACATTAGACTAACAAAGCAACAGTGGGTCTTCACTATTTTCATATACAAATCCAATGGATACACAAAGGAGAACATCAAGACAAACACACAGTAATACATCACAAAAAGAAGGTGAAGATGGTAGAGTAACTGAAGTGACAGTATTTGTCTCTGGACAGCTCTAGTTTCACTGCTGTTCACTAGACTTACGTATTACATTTTTCACAAAAAGTGCGAGAAAGAACAATAAATCTTTTTGTGTGTGTGTCTTCAAACCTTGGCTTCCCAAATTAAATTGATTTTTATTATTTGGCTATTAATGAATCTGAAAGTTTCTCCTCATTGTGGCAGCAGGGAAATTTCAATTGCTAAGTTTACATATAGATTTTTTTTGGTACTATGTAAATTAACACACATGTACATGTTCAGATAACTGTACCAGTGCATAAATGTCACTGGAGCTATGGCATTAACACTGAAACATTTAATCCTGTAAATCTGAAAGCAACAGGAATTGTTGTCTTGATGACTGACACATTTTTTTTCCATTTGGTGTAAGGTGGTTAAATACAAAAGCATATAGTCCTTTACTACAAGATGTTTATGCTCTTAACACACATTTACTCCACAGCACTCCCATGACAAAAACCAGCCAAACAATCCCTACCAGTACCCACATAATACGCTACATACAGAACAGATAGTTTCTGCTTATCACCTGTTTACTTTGTGCATTACATCTTCTCACTTCCCCATTTCCCATCTTTAATGCTCATACACATTATTTATTCACCGCTCCCTTCAAAAAGCTGAATATGATGTTGAGTCTTCAAAGGAAAGAGGATTTTTTAAAAAGTCTACCAAGTAGAGAAAATGAGTATCACACAGCCACAAATAGATTCTGAATGCACCTTTGCAAGCTGTATTATCCACTGAGGTCACCAGCCCCTGGCCAAATGATCCCTACTGACAATATCCTGCCAGATTCCATTAAATGCAGGTCTGCAAATGTGTATTCCTCCCAAACACAGGCTCTTTCTCTCCACAGGTCAAGGAATGAAGGAATAAACCACTACTGCAGGTTGTTAGCTGATTTGATTGAAAAGACAGAAAGACCAACAACTGTATCAGCAAATGATTTCTAACTCTGTCCTGACAGCACCCTCTGTTTTCTGCAAATTCAGCTGCACCAACTGCAGTCCCAGGAAAACATAAATGACAGCATTATTTATTTGTTGATAAGAAGAAGAGTACATGTACTAAATGTAACAAACTGGGTTACCAGAACAGCCAGGCTGTACACCCAGATGGCACGAATCATGCTCCTCTCCCTTGTAGATCGTTCTCAGGTATCCTGTGTGACACTGCTGAATGAAAACAACACTTACACAGTACTGTCTGCTGCGACAGCACTTCACGTGCTAACACACCTAAAACTCACCAGTAAAGGGTCAAGGGCGCCCAACCAGTGTCATCAGCTGTGATATTAAACACCATGTCCCTGTGACCCATGGCAAAGCAGGAGTTGCAGGAGATCCTCATTCCAGCACTAATTTTTCAGGCCTGTCTAGGATCAGCTCCCACACACTGGAACACTTGATGGGGAACAGGGGTATGGATGGGAGGAAAGTTTCCAAATACTTCGTGCTACCAGTCCCATTCAGAAGAAGCCAAAAAATACTAAGCAGTGAGCTACAAAGTACTCATCAATTAGTACATTTTAGAGCACGTACAGAAAATAAAATTGTTTCCCTTTTGCACAGAGCTCTCTAAGGGCTTGAGTATACACTAGCACTACGATAACACTATCTGAAGCTGCCCAACTTCAGAGCACGCACTTAAGCAACGCTATGCTGCCTCTTTGAGCAAGTCGCCCTTTTACCAATGACATTTCGACGGGAGGAGCAGAAAACGATTTGAGACACGGTCTACGGCGAACTGCCGTGCAAGCGTTCCCGCAATCCGGAGGTCTCTCTCAGAGCAAAGTCTAGATTATTCCCGTGCTACCCTCCAGCACAACTTTTGCCATTTAAAGCCCCGTCGAGGGGCAGAATGTGGGCAGGCTCCTGCGGCAACGGGAGGACAGTAGGACACCAGGTTTGGGTGGCGTGGCGCTCCCCGGCGGAGCGAAGGCCGCGCCACCTCCGTCCCCGCCGGCGGGCAGGGCGGCGGCCGCCCGCTCCGCTCCCCTCCCGCTACTCACCCCCGCGACTTGCCGGACCGGAGCGGCGGCGGCGAAGTCCGGCGGAGGCAGGCGGCGGCGGCGGCCGCGGCACATCAGGACGATCAGGGTGCCCATCGCGGCGGCGGCGGCGGCGCAGCCCGCGTAGAGGGCGAGGCGGAGCAGCAGCAGCGCCAGGCACGGCGGCCCGCCGCCCGCCGCCTCGGCCCGCTCCTGTCCCAGGTGGACGATAGACACGGCCAGCAGTCCCAGCCCCGCCGCCAGCAAGAAGTGGGACGAGCCGGGATCCTCGTCCTCCTCGTCTTCCGCCGCCTCCTCCTCGCCGCCGCCGGCCACAGCGGTGGCCGCCTGGGCGCTGCGGCGGCGCGCCTCGCCGCCGGGGCCGTGCGAGCCCAGCGGGCCGGGGGCGCCGGCCCCCGCCGCCTCGGGCTGCCCGGCCGTGCTGCTAGCGCTGTCGGCACCGGGGAACATGCTGCTCCTGGCGCCGCTGGGAGCAAGCGCATCTCCCGCCGCGACAGCCCCCTGCGAAGGTCGCCGCTCCCAGGGCCCCCACTCTCCTCCGCCGCCGCCGCCTCCTCCGACGCCCACCGCCGCCACTGGCACCGCTGCGGCCGCCGGGGGAGCCGGAGCTCATGCCCGGCCGCAGGCGGGTGCGCGGCGGCCGGGCCGCTTCCTGGCAGCAGCGCTGCCCGGCGCCGGGCGGTGGGAGCCGATGGCCGCGGTAGCAGCCGGGGAGGCCCCGCCGCGGCGCTCCGAGTCCGGCCGGGGAAGGGGCGGGCGAGAGGCGGTGCCTGCCGGGCGGGCGGGCCGGGCACATGTGCGCTCGCAGCACCGCCCCACGGCCGCGCTTGGTCGCTCTGCTGCATCCCGTGGTGTGTCCCGCGAGGTTCCGCCGTGCCGGGGCTGGAGGCGGCCCCACGCCCAGCCCAGGAAACGGGACCGCTCGGGCTAACCGAGGAGCGTGAGGTGCCTCCCCGCGGGGACGCCCGCTGGCTGCGGTGTGGAGCTGGGCCCCACGGAATGCTGCCGGGCGCATCTCCGCCGCGGGGGCTGCAGCATACAGCGGACGGCTCGGCCCAGAAGGGCCCGGGATGATCACATCTGCAGCACCGAGGCCTGGTGGAGCTCATGTCAAAGCCGTGACCTGGGACGCCGCTGAGGTCCGGATCCTCTCCCGAGTGAGCGCAGTACTCACCGCTGCACCTGCACTCCTCTCATCAGCCAAAGGAGACCCAAAATATCTGGATTTCAGAAGTAAAAAGTTGATAGAACAGCAATCAAAATGCTACAACAGTGATTCTGCAAAACCCTGCCCCGTTACCCCATCGGCAGCCTGTCACCGTGCTCTTTCTGCTGGTTTGATGTGCTACCGCTGCTCCTGGCAGATTCTGAGAGCAAATGCCGGGAACAGCATAAGCCTTGCTGTATTTCACCTGTACTCGGGACATGTGTGCACCTTGCCATAGGCACGGCACAGCTACAGCTCCTTTGAATTCATAGGTTCATAGCAGCTACCAACCACAGCCCAAGTTGGAGGCCTTGATCCTTTCAGAGGAGGAGTAAAGGGCAATGCTTTCCTTACAGGAGCTAGACTGTGCAAAAGAGGATTCACAGGCATTTACTCATGGGCTTTGTTTTAAGAGCAGGTACCCGTAAACTCTGTAGAAGTGCTTACAGTTAAAAATGTTCCGGTAAGCAGTTTTCAGATTGCCACTGCTCTGTCACTTGTGAAGTGCAAAATAGCCCTGAATCTTACCTTTTAAGCAGCTATTGTTGCAGAGGTTGGAGCTTTATTTGCTCTCGGTAAAAAAGTTGCTTCTGTCAAATGAACTGTACTAGCCTGATGAAGAAAAGAAACAAATATCAAGGCTCTGATCTTGGGAACGGTTACATTTAGGTATAACTTCAAGAGAGCAATAGCACTGTTTATAACACCAGACTCCAAACTTCCTTGTGCTTCTACGATGCTAAGCAAGGCAAGGGCACTGAGCATGAACAGGGTAGGTGTCCAAAAGGCTCAATTACAGCCCAAGCATGGCACTTGTAATAGGGAAATTGGGTGTCAGCTCATGGTACAGAACTGTAATGGAAATGTGCACAGAAGAGACATGCAGCTAGTCAGGATTCTGAGTTACAACTAATGTTTTACTCCATCACAGTATTTTCTAAACTAGTTCTAACCTAACTCAATGAACTAAACAATGTGTGATGGTCTGGTCTGGCTCAAAGAGAAATTGTCTCCATATATACCTGCTAGTGTGTAATAGAGGTTTGCATAGCAATGTATTTCCTCTTGAAATCACAAAGCAGTTATGAAGGAATTTTAGCTCCCCTCTTGGTTGCTCCCCTCTTGATCAAAAGATACACTGCTCCTTACTTTGACCCAAAGTGCTTACAGTAACTTAAATATAATTTTATTACACTTTGTTCTATTTAGTGGATATTAAATTTTCACAAAGTCCTTTTAAATACTAGCTCAGACCATTCACAGTGTCCAAAATTGATTATTTAAGTAATATCTCTAGTGTGGTTGAAGGTGAAAATCATCATATCCTAATAGTGAAAGTACTACTGCAATAGCAGTCCCTTCCCAGGTATATTACCTTGTGGCAAAACATCCTGATGCTTCACTGAAGGGCTTTGGGATCAAGGTTCTTGCAATACATCTGATCATTAAGACCAACAGAGAGATTCTTGCAGAGTCTGAAAGCTTTTGGATAAGGTCCAACATACCAGAAGGTTTCCTATAAAGTTATTTTATTCTCATCAGGTAGACAACAGAAAGCAAAGATTCATCTCCCAGCACACACTTTATCCATCAAAGATTTCAGAATATACAGAGCTTTGGACTGAGTTCAAGGTCTATTCTGGGATCTTAATAAAGATCCACACAAGGAACCAGACAGAGACCTTCTACTGCAAATGCATTCAGGAAACTGCCAGGGCCTCTGTCAAAGCTACTTACAGGAATTGAATTTTAAAATTAACCTGAAGCAGAGCATGTAATGTTGTTAGTCCTGTGTAAACAGAGATTATTTTCTTATTACAGTATTAATTCTCAGAAGTGGAGAAGGGAAAAAAACAACAACAGCAAAACCCCTACCTGCAATTACGGTTTAGCCCTGCAGTGCTTATGCACAAAACCAGTTCTTGTCTGAGTGAGTAATCCCACCAATTTTAGCTAGGATTTACACATCATACCCTGAATTAGATATGTCTAAATCAATTCAAGTGTGTATCCATAGAGCTGGAAGAAGATGTGGTTCTTTTTTTTTTTTTTTTTTTAGTTTTTAATAAGATTCTATGACTTTTCAACCTGAGCTACAATTCCTAATATTTTAGATGACATCTTAGCTCCACTGAAGTTAATGGCAATTTTCAAGTTTACCTCTGTGTTATTTGAACTTCCCCTTTTGTACTTTAAAAATTACTTTTCTGTGCAAGACAAAAGAACTTCAGAGGTCAATTTTCTGAATTAGGAGTTATTATATTTTCTTTCTATAACTATTTAATCAGTCATGGAACCAGATTATGAGAAAAGATATTCAAACTCTACCTTATTCAAGCATTAGAGCAAACATCTTTCCTACAAAGATAAGACAATTATAATCTTGTTTTAAAACAGAAATTATGTCTGGTTTGTGGCAAGAGTCATCATCTTCACTTTTTTCCCTTGAGCCAGGAGTATAATTTCTCTTTATAACATACCCTAGACAAAGCCCCACTAATTTGAACCCAATATTACAGCTACCTTTAGTGATAATCTTTCAACCTGCACCTTCACAGTACTGCAAACTTTACACTTCAATAAATTTGCACCTTTAAAATGTTTGGGCAAGCTTAAAATGAATACTTTCTTATAGGCTTTTTCACATTTACTTTCTGTTTTGTGAGCCTTTCTGGCTCAGATCCTATCGCTATAAACGTTAGCAAGCTACCACTTCTCAATTAAAATGGAAATTTACATTATAGGCAAAAAAGGTGCATAAAGTGCATATTTGGTTTATATTTTTAGCATACTTACACTTTGAATGAATTACATGCTTTTTTAATAACTGCTGTGGTGCTGCATTGCAGTTACAGTCATATTAATATTTATAGAAATTTCTAAGATTCTGGGTATAAAACCCACAAGGGCTCATGAACTTTAAACCTGGTGGTAAACCAGGTAAACCTAGATAACTAACACTGTTAGAAGCAATCATAGGAATCCTAGCTAACAGAGCAAGAGAAATGGAGATGGTATGCTATACTTCTCAGTATCTTAGATGTACAAAATATGTGAGTTACAATTATATTAACTGATTTTATTTTTTGCTACACCTTTTCAAGACAGTGGTATTGTATTTTCCGTATCTGCAGGCAGGAACTTGACACACAGGAAAAAAGGACAAAGGCACACATTCAGTATCCTGTGTGAGGTACCCAAGACCTCACATGATAAAGTCAGGAAAGGCTCAGCATTTTGTAGCACAATGTTTTCCAAATACGGCTTCCACTGATTTTAGATGCAGTGTCATTATTGAATGTTTCAATAGTAAACTGAATCAGGTGCCAGAAAAATAAGAATGAAACACATAACCAAGTATAAAAATTTAGTCTACATAATTTGCAGAACCTCCATTAAACACTGTGTACCACAAGTAGAACTTGACTCTGGTTAACATAGACACGTTCAGTTGTTTTACTCAAGAGGTTTCTTTCTTTTCTTATAGCGTTCTGATATGTTTACTACATATATTTAAAAATATGTGTTTGTGTATATAGATACACATACATACGTGCCTCTCTGTGTGTGTGTTCATGTGCCAAGTGAAATAGGGTGATATACACAACAGTTGACTTTGCTGCACAGCCCAAATTTAACTAAAAATTCAGTATGCTCAGCAATTGTGTCATTAAATCCATTTCATGATGAACAGCGGGGCCAAAGTAAAGTTGAATTTTGAGTTTTGAATATGTGGATCAGTAACGTGGAAATATTTGTTTTCATATAATTCTTTCCCACTTTGTTAAAAAGTAACACTACTGTCATTAAAGAAATGCCAAGATCTGCTATTGCAACTTATCCCTTTGAAAGAGCTGGAACCATTCCCATCCTTACATAGGACACTTCCACTTCCCAGTGGCAAATCACTAGTAGGTAATCACAACTTATCTAGTCAGTGGCAGAAATAAAGAAATTGCCAGAAGGTTCTATCCATGTTTCTACAACAATTATACTGAAATTCAAGGGTGCTGAGCTCAGGTTCACTTGTGGAAAGGTCCATATCCAACCATAAATATTTGGATCAGGTGCCCCTAGAAGCCCTTCAGATTAGTTTCCCCTCTTCATTTCCTCAGGATACGTCGCCCAGAGCTGCAGCCCTGGCACTATAATGTAGGGACCTATCACCTCAATCTGTGGTCCTGTTGTGTTAACATGGGGCACCATCACCTTAGGGTAGCTCACCTTAACATGGGGAACCACCCTCTCAGCCTGGGTCACCGTCCCCTCCCGTGTAGGCTGCCAGGACATCAACCAGGAGTGCCATCATCCCAACCTGGAGCACCATCATCCTATCTGGAGCCCCATCACCTCAATATGGGGCACTGTTACCCCAACATGGAAAACCATCATCTCAGCACGGAGCCTCATTGCCTTAACCTTGGGCACCATTGTCTCAAACTGTGGTTCCGTCACCTCAACCTGTAGCCCCATTACCACACTCTGTGGGCAATCATCTCAACTAGAGACATTATCAGCTCTGCTTGGGGCTGGCTCCATTGCCTCAATATGAGGGCAATCACCTCAGCTAGGGGCACTATCACCTCGGGGCCCTGTTGCTTCTGCCCAACATACCACTGTCTCAGCGTAGAGCCCCATGGCCTCAGGTTGAGGCACAATCACCTCAGCATGCAGATCCATCACCTCAACCGGGAGCAACACCATGTCATCCTGAGGCACTGTTACCTCACCCTGTGGACTCATCACTTCAACCTGAAGCCACATCACCACAACCTGGGGACCATCACTTCAACTAGGGGCACAATCACCTCAGCTTGGGGTCCCATGGCCTCAGCAAGAGTCCCAGCTCTCTGTGCCGTTTCCATGAAGCTGAGAAGGGTGGGAAGGGCCTGTAACTCACAGTGTCTGTATCTGAAGGTGTCTGTATCGGAAGTATTGTGGTCAGAGGGACTAGAGAAGTGATTCTTCTCCTGTATTTGACACCGGTGAGGCCACACCTCAAGTTCTGTGTCCGTTTCTGGACCTCTTGATTCAGGAAGGAGATTGAGGTGCTGGAGAAAGTCCAGAGAAACAAAACAAGTCCAGGGAAACAAAGCTGATGAAGGGTCTGGAGCACAAGTCTTATGAGGAGCAGCTGAAGGAGATGGAGTTGTTTAGCCTCCAGAGGAAGAGAAGGCTCAGGGAGACCTTATTGCTCTCTGCAACTATTCGGAAGGAGGTTTGTAGCCAGGTGGGAATCGGCCTCCTCCCAGGCAACCAGTGACAAGATGAGAGGGCATAGTCTTAAGCTGTGCCACGGGAGGTTTACGTTGAACATTAAGAAGAATTTCTTCACAGAAAGGGCGATTAGACATTGGAATGGGCTGCCCAGGGAGGTGGTGGAGTCACCGTCCCTGAAGGAGTTTAAGAAAAGTCTGGACGTGGCACTTAATGCCATGGTCTAGTTGACAAGCTGGTGCTCGGTCATAGATTGGACTCGATGATCTCAGAGCTCTGTTCCAACCAAACCGTTTCTGTGGTTCCGTGGACAGCCCGTGCCTGAGGAGCACCTCCCAAAGGTCCCGGCGCCCCGCTCCCTCCCCGCCCCGCCGAGGCACCGCCTGTCCCCGCCCGGCGGGCGGGGCTGCGCAGGAGCCGAGCGGGAACGGGGCGGCGGTGGCAGCGCTGCGCAGCTCCAGCTTCTCTCCTCCCTTCTCTCTCTCTCTCTCCTCCCGTGCCTGTGAGTATCCGCCCCGGCTGCCTGCGGGGTTACCACAACAAAGCCGGGGGAAAGGGAGGGCGAGGAGGGAGACGGCGGCGGCTGCTGCTGCTGCGGCCGCCGCTTCTTGCCGGGAGCTGCCTGTCCGGCGGTGGGGCCTGCGGTGCCTCCTCCCCACGGACGGTGCCGGGAGGGCGGTTGGGGGCGGTTGGGGACGGCGGGCATGTGCCTCCCCCGTCTGCGGCAGTTCTTTCCCGAAACAAGGTGGGAGACGTGTTTTGTTCGTGTGTACATAAATGTTATTTGTAACCAGTATATATATGTATATTATCTTCCTTTTAACTTGCCGTCTTCCCACTCGGGTCCCTGCCCGAGCGATGCGCACGTAGGTGTCCCCGAGCGCGTCGTGCGCGCTGTCTTTGCGGGGCTGGGGTCGCCAGAGTTGGTCCTGCCGCCCTGAGACGTGTGGTATGCCCCACATCAGTGCCGTGCCTACCCCCTTCGCTCCTCGGGGGGCATTGGAAAAGAGGTGAGAGATTCTCTTGAGAGGCACCGGCCCTCGTTGGTGTCGTAGCCGTCGGCTTTGCCAGTGACTTACAGTGTCGTGCGCGCCATCCTAAAAGTTGCCGGACTGGAAGGGACACGTTGTAGTGATGCTGAAATAGAGTTCAGTGGAGTGCTTTGGTTGGGTTTAATCAATGGTATTTAAGTCAACTGAGATGGTTATTGTAAACAGCTTGCCTCGAGCGTGTTTAATCATCGCAAGAGTCACGTCACGCTTTCATCAGTATGAGTCTTTTAACTCCCCCTGCCCTGCAGAGTTCTGCACTCACGGTTCCCCAGGTGGGACCGCAGTTTGGAAAAATAACCAGCCACCAGATCTCTCGGCCGCTGTGGACATGTATGGAAATCACTAAAGAGGTAACTGTGAAACCTGGGCTGCTGCAGCGGAGCGGAGTACCGATACATCTGAAAGCGACTCAGTGAGATGGTACAACACAGAGCAGTGTATGTTGTGTTTGCCAAACTCCATTTTTTTTCCTGGAGTTTTCACAGCACAGTATGGAAATTGGCATTTTCAAATATAGTTCAGCATGCCTTATGGCACAAGGTAATTTAAATCGTAGAACCTTTATGCCTTGCTGAAGTTTTTACTTTACAGTTGTGCTAAACAATTTTTCAGAAACTAGTATAATTATAGTATGGAAATACTTACGCTTGTTCATTCTTACTATAAAACATATAATTAAAAAGTATCTAGTGTTTGCATTTGGACATATATATATTTAAAAATTGTATGGTTAAAATTCTTATGTGACATGCATAAAAACATCAGGACAATAATGTGAGATGGAATGAATGTAACAGAAATAGCAGTGCTAAATTTGTTTCATATCTCTGCTTTTGCTGTAGTGAGGTGCTCAGTATAGAGCATAGAGTGTATTATGCACATTTTTGCCTCTATGAAAAAATAGTTAATCTCTCTTTGTTGGATACAAAGGAATTGCTGGAGTTGTCAGTGGAGAGAGAATGAAGTTCCACAAAATTAAATTCTTCAGAGAAGTTATTTGAAAACTAAAATGAAGTTGTCATTGCTAGAAAATAAGTGAGTGTAAGAATGGGTTTGTGAAATAACTGGCACTTAAGAATATAGTTGTCAGAGCTTTGGACTCTGCTTTTGAAATATCTCAGACTTTCCCACCATTTTTTCATGTGTTTTTTTTTCCTGCAGTGCATATATTGTTCCTTTGCTTTCTCTCAACCTAGGTAATACTTGTAATTGTTCAGAGTAGAAACCAAAGAAAAGGACAAGTAATTTAGGGACATATTACTCTTTTTCTTCAAACTTAAAACTTCTATGACCTACTAGGATTTCTGTTTTGATTTAGTGCTTGCCCATATTTAATAGGGCATTCAGAGGGTCCTGTGTTTCTTCATAAGACTTACATGGGCTTTGAGGGCTGTCAGGACTGCAGAGCCTGTTGAGGCTTTGAAAGTGCAATTGGCCAATACTTTTAAAGGCTCAACCCAGGAACACATGAAAGCACAAAATTTGCAGGGTAGGTGGCATATGGTTGTGTGTGACATAAGGGACAGGAGCATCTATGAGCTTTTTGAAGTCTGTCCTCTTGAATGACATAACATTGTACCTGAAGCTTTGATGTAAGAGTCTGAAAGTGAGCTGGATCCTAGATGAACCCAGGTATCTCACAAAATTCTTGGGAGATTGGCAGATTTACTGTGATGGCTGTACCTTATTGCTTTTACCAGAGCTGTTTCTTAAAGCTGTTTCATTCTTTGCTTCTTGGTGTTATGTTTGGCTAAGACTGGTGAGAGTAAAGGTCTAAAACATGACCTGTGTTCCTTGACTAAGTTTTTTTTCACCCAACAATGTCAAGGGATGTTTAAGTCACAATTCAGCAATGAGTATTTGTCATTCTTAAAGTGTTGCATTGTAATAACACTGGAACTCCAGGAAACCTATATTATATTGAACTTAATAGAGCTCTATGTTTCAGCATCTTATCTGCTTTTCCATACTTGGTATCATCTCATCTGAAGAAACAAGTCACAAAAATATAATGCGAGAGATTATCTCAAGAGGCTTTTACCTCATTTGCCCCATACACGCATTTTGAGGAAACAAATATATTTAGACTCCTCCTAAGTGATATTTGTTGAAGCTGCTCTTTGTATACTGATTTAGTGACTGAATTTCTATACTTCCCCCTGCCCATCTGTACCAGACATTGCTTGTTCCTCCCACTGAAAATTAAGAATTGCATCTTATTTTCAGTGGCTGAGGAGAATGTAATTGTTACATCTGTAAAACTGTATGTTTAAAACTGTGATAATAGGCACATCTTGTGTTGGAGGGCCTTCCTTATGAAGGAAATCCTTCCAGAAACTCAGGTCCATTTGATGTGTGTGGAAGCACATCTATGCAAAATGTTGAAGGAAATGCTGATGACACCTATTTGTGTAGTCAGGTCACTAAGCATACTGAATCGGTGACATTAGAAGCACGGAAACACTTCTAGTTCAGTGAGCATCTCTGTTGTGGGAGACAGGTCAGGTGTTGTGCCACTTGTTAGGGATTGCCTAATATTCTGAAGTATCTTTGATTTATCTGCTGCTGGACTCCATCAATAGTTTATGAAGTGGTGTACTTGCTTCTTTTGTGGTCCTGCCGTCCATTTCAGGGCTGGCTCAGAGACAAATCCAGAAAAATCCTAAAGTGTGTGGCACATGAACAGTGTAGATAGTCAGCTCTTGGATAAAAATTTCAGTACTCTTGAACTGTATTACAGGTTTATTTTTGAGGTCTGGCTTCCCAACAGTAGCAGATGGACATCCGTAGATTCTAAACATTTCTGGGCCATACCTCTGCTGCGTGCAGTGAATGAGGCAGAAGCACGGACTGGTCACAACTAGTACTTAGGAGGTGAGGCTGGGGGAAAGTTACCATACAGATATTGGTGAAAGACTCATTGTTTCTTATTTACTTTTGAACTGTGGTGAAAGAGAGGTTTTATGGCTCTGTAGTTTCAAATGTCTGACTCCCAACAACTGCAACAATGGCCTTAGTGGGTCCTGAGGGATCTGATGTTTGAGTGATATCCTTGGATCTTAAGGAAAGCACTTGCAGGTAGTCCCATGAGTGATGCACCAGTATGATGGCAAATGTAACTCCAGCCTTTATGTGGCAGATATGTTGAAGTTTTGCTTTATTAAGAGGAATTGTTTTCCTTTCTCTTGCATGCAGTTGTGGACTACTCTGTCAGACTCACCCCCTTCAGTTGTGGATAGTCTGGTTGGATACATGTTGTCCCAAAATTTTAATCTTGATGTTGGGCAGAAATACTCCTTATAGATATGTGCAAGTATAGCAGGAGTGGGAAAACTAAGCTGCCTTTTACTTTGCTCTTTACCCTCAATATCTGGTAGAACAGTCTGTCCTTTTCTGGGCTTTTCATACCTGTTCTGTGTTGTCAGAAAACTGTGGCTGTGGGTCACTTTTGGGAAATGTGAATGCCAGTGACGGGTTTCCCCCTAGCATCTTGCCTTTTGGTGTCTGAGGTAGCTGGAGGTGTGACTCCTCTAGGTGGAGAGAAACTGTGTACTTCAGCTGGCCCATGAGACTTTGATGTGGGTGGTGTCACTTATGCTTGTAGAGATGGAGGGCCTTATGAAGGATATCCTCCAGAAGCTGCTGATACTTTTGTCAACCAACATATGACTCATTGTCTTTATTTTTGGTTTTCATTGTATGATACTTCTTTTCCCCCTGGGTTTAGAGGCTTTGCCAGTCATTTTTTTGGGATTATCAGTAGTCATGGTCTGTTTAGACAGGCCTGATGGGCATCATCACTCCCATCATTTAACCTCAGTATTGTCTGGCTCAGCCTTTCTGCTCAAGAGGTCACAAGGTGACCTTTGCTGAAGAACCTAAAGAACAAATATTTGGTGTGTTTGTATGAGTAAAGTCCTGGAGCTACAGATACATGCCTCTCAGTGTAATGTATTTCAGCTTTTTCAGTAAGGGCTTATTTCAGTAAGAGCTTATTTTTGGCTCAAGAGGAACTTTTTTTCTTTATCTTTTTTTCCCCCCATGTTTTTTTTCCCTGTTATCCCTCTCCTCCTTCCCCACTCCGTACATTCACATAAAAGCCTTTGCCCTGCAGTCATCTAGGGCTCTTTGGTGGTCATGTGCTTTCATTTGCTCTAACCAGTGATGACAATTGACTGTGTTCCAGGATTCTCTAGTGCCCATTGGCTGAACTGCACTCTTACTTGAAATAGCCAGGAGACTCAGGACTTTCTGTTGCAATTCTTTTAAAAGGACTCAAGAGTACTTTAGAGCATCTCCAGTGAATCTGCCTCATGGTTGAGACAGAACTGCTGTTCTGCAGGCTAATGTGTCTTAGGTTTGGGAGTTACTAAACTGTATCTCAGAGCTTACAGGGGAAAATTCTTCCATTGTGTCCAGCAGAGAGAACCAGAACTAAATGCAAACTAAAACTGCTGCTGTCTCATGAACCAGCAACAAGAGGTTTGTCATTAATCACTAAATACTTATATGTAGGTTGAAATCTGAGCAAAGGGATTCACCTTCACATAGTTGTCTAGGTGGTTATTCAGCAGCAACATGGTTACCTGTAATTGGACAGAGCCAGATTTTTCTTGCAGGTGAACCATGAAAGAATGGAAGCTAATAGTAGTTGGAAGATGTGACATTATAAGATCCCAGGTTCTTCTCATGAGCTCATCGAAGGGGTTTTATGTTAAAAATATACAAGACTGTGTTCTGTAGATTGGTTGTGAACTAATTATGGTCTGGATTGGGGGAAATTGGTACCCAAGTTTGGAGAACTTAAGGTGTGCAGGATAGGTGTAGTAGATACTGTGTTCTCAGCTTGGAAAATCTGAATAACTACTAAAGAGGCTGGTTGTTTCATTCACTGAGGGTTTCCCTCAAGGAAAGTAGTTTCCCAAGATCTGTATTTCCTCCTTTGCATGCTTAGTTGTTTCTTACTAGCAAATATGAAAACTTTATTTAAAGAGGAGGTAGGTAGGGCTGGATATGAGTGGTTTGTCACATGGCTGGAAGCAGGTGCACCAGCTGATCTTGACTGTTGAGTGTCTCTGAGAACAAATCAAGTTTTTGGTTAGTCTGTTGTACAGATTTTAAGCCTTGTGTTTTCCCTTGTTTCCCGTCTTTTAAACTACAGAAACCTCCAGAAGTAGGACTTTTCTCATCTTAATGTTTTTATTACTCTCTTGTAGACATTTTCAAATTTGTCTTTTTTCTTTGTTTGCTGGGGATTTTTTAAGCCTCAGCCAAAAATGAGGAAGGGAGGGAGGACCAGAGGGAGTGTGGTTCATCTAGCATTTTCAGTCTCTCCCAAGTTCACCCTACGAAGAGGCGATTTAGTGATAAGCAGGTTTAAGGGGGCAGAATCTCCAGAGGGGAAATAATGAGTATATAGAATTAGAGGATTTTGGAGTGTCATATAGAATGTGTGCCATTGGTAGTATAAATCTTTTAATTAAAACACTTTAACCTTCCAACCCCTTAGCTCTCAGACAATTGTTTCTGCTCTTTGAGATCAGGAGGTTGGGTCACTGTTCTGAAGAGGTAGAACTTTGCAGCTGAAAGGATAGATGCCATCTGCAGAAGCACTAATTGTTTGGGCTGGGAGAAAGTTGCCTGCTTGGTTACTTCTTTCATTATCAATTACAAAGCAGAATTAATAACCCTAAACCAGAAGGTGCCCTATTGGAGCTAAATACAATATTATATTGCTCCTGATACTTCATATATATGTTTGTTAATACGTTTTAAGGTGATGTCTTTTCCTTTTTGTTGCTGGAAACATACTATTGACGTATCTTGTGTGTACTTGTGTGTACTTGTGCTGTATTACAGCCTTTGTGGAGATGCACTGTATGGACACAGTAACATAAGACATTTCTGATTCAGGCCCTAGCATGTGTAAAGGGCTTGTTTTCCACTTTTATCAAATACCAGAATCTTACAATGTCCTGAAAACATCTAGGGCCTTTAGAGGATGCATAATGTACGAGCTCAGAGTGTGATGTTCTGCATGCTAGGAATCTGTATGTTACCAGATAGGAAAGAAAAACCAGCTTCCCTTGGAGTGTGATGTTCTGCATGCTAGGAATTTACATGTTTTGAGATCAGAGAAAGAACTTTCCTCTCTATGTGGACCATCCTCTTCCTCAACGATGAAAGTGAAATGGTTAAAAGAAAAGAAGTTTGATCACTGCTTGTACTTGAGTGTTGAGCCTGCTCATTTGAGTTGATCATATTTGTGTTAGGGGGTTTTGTGTCAGAAAGCCACAAAAAGCATGCATTGTTTTGTAAATAAATACAATGGTCATTCGAATTAGCAGCTAATGGTAAGTATTTGACTGTAATGAAAGGTTTTTTTGTATTTTAGAGTATCACTTGCTGATTCTGTATTTAAAGATTGACAGTGCAACAGAATTCGGTACTTCTCACAGGAATAAAATTACACTCTGTGTTGTATATAAATGGGTGTGAGAGCATACAGGGAACTAATTTATTAACTTAGATGTGGTTTATCAGCAAAGTTACTTCTTCCATATTGTGTCTTAGCAAATTCCAGCTCTGTTACAGACACTCTAGGTGCATGAGTGGAATGGGATCCAAAAATACACATGCTAGGTGCGCGTTGCAGACTGTGCAGGCTACCTGAAGCCAGGTATCACAAGAAGTGACATGGAGGGTGAAATCAATAGCCCAGCTGAAGTGCATGTACACCAAAGCACACAGAGTGGGTAACAAACAGGAGGAGCTGAAAGCCATTGTGCAGCATCAGAGCTGTGAGGAAGCTGCCATCATGGAAACGTGGTGGGATGACTTGCATGACTGGAGTACTGCAATGGATGGTTATAAGCTCTTCAGAAGGGATATGTGGGGAAGGAGTAGTGGTGGTGTGCCTCTCTACATTAAGAGAGTGTTTTGACTCTATAAAGGGCAAGAATAATGATGAAAAAGTTGAGTGCCTGTGGCTAAGAATCAGGGGAAAGGCTAACAAGGCTGACATTCTGGCGGGAGTCTGTTACAGACCACCTAGCCAGGGTGAAGAGGCAGATGAGGTATTCTATGAGCAGCAGGGTGATGTTTCACAGTCGCTAGCCCTTGTTTTTGTGGGACACTTTAACTTGCTGGATGTCTGTGTTCCTAGGTGTTTTTACTCCTTTGTTCTGTTGCTCTTTGAAGAGCTCAGTTTTTTGGAAAGTTATCTTCGTTGTACCAAGATTTGACCTGTACTTCTATTGCTTAATAGTATTTTCAGCATATACAACATCTAACTGTGTTAAGTCTCTTTTCAGTTCTTTGGCTTTATGAGTCTTAAAACCACAGGACAGTCTAGACTACCTGTTTTTAAGGTTTATTTTGGGCTTTTTTGTATTTGGGGTGCATGTTTCTAGTTCCTTTTAAACAGTATTATTTGAAAAGGACAAGATATCTGAGTGACATAGACCTTTAAAAATTCTGTGCTTGGAAGTAATTTTAGCCAGAATCTTTCTTGGAAATTTCTGTTTTCACCTTTGTTTGCCATGGCAACAAATTACGTGTTTTAAAGGAGACCATTCCTCTTGTAAAATTTGCTGGTTCTCCAGCCTTGTATAGTTGCTTCTGCTGTCTTTGTGTCTGGTGTTCTTGGGTCTAAGGAATGTTACATATTTATTGATTGCAGCTTACAAAATTATGTAAAAATCTGTTGAAAAGAGTACGAGGATAGTGCTGCTGGTGAGATGGGACCCTTAGTCTTTGATACTGGCTAATTTTGTTTGGTTGTGGGGTGTTTGGATTTTTTTATTTTAACTCTGTATGTATACTACTAATAAGTAGAAACTTTCTTATCCTCCTGCCACATACATAGGTTCAAGCACCATATAATTCCACAACAAATATGACACAATAGGAGCAGATTTGTGGAGCATAGTGGTTAGCACTGAGGTCCTGATATCCACAATAATATGTATTTGGGCTAGTCATAATCTGGTCCCACGGACTGAAGAGTGACTGCTGGTTTAAATGTCATGGTTTCATGCCTGGAGCACACTTTTAAAAGCCTAGATTCATCTGGGAGAATAAGTTTTTTGTTACTGTAGTGTGGAGTGCGAGTTGCAGAGGACTGTCAAGAAAAGCAAGCTCCTTATCCAAACTAAAACATGAACACTGACACACCATACATCTATCACAATTTAACCTACAGAGCCACTGATCTTTTGATGTAAATTGTGATTGCTCCCACTTTTAACTACTGAAAGTCTGCAGTTTGAATGGCTGTGTCAGCCAAGATGGTGACCACCATATACTAACAAGGTTTTCAATAAAAATTCAAACTAATAATAGCTCATTAGTGGCTCTAGTGTAAAATGGCTCTAGCTTAAAGGGACAAAATAAGACACTTCAGTTTATTGTTTTTAATAGTTAAGACTTTTTAGCCTCTAACCACCTTTGACTAATTTGCTTAGGAGTAGTAGTTTTGAAATTGTGATGGGTTTTGTTGGCTTAAACTGAAACTTTTCAGTCTAACATAAACTGTGTGCAATAAGGTGGCACTAAATTTCTTTCATGAACTCATTATGGAATTGTCTGTAGCAACATAACAACTAACTGCAGAATTATAAATTACTACAGCTGAAAAAATTAAAGAACAAAACTATTACACTAAAAGTGTCCTTGGGTCTGTTTTTACACTAATCTTTGGAAATGTTTTCTGATGATTGCAGGTAGCACTTCGTATTTCAGTATGGACCGTTTTGAAGACATTTCAGATGGTGAAGTGGATCATGCTTTCTTTGACAGTGATTTTGAAGAAGAGAAAAAGAAAGCTGAAGAAAATGCTGAATGTGTAGAGAAAGAAAGTACAAAGGCAGCTCTTGCAGGCACTGATTTGGTTTCTAATTCAAAGGATGCAAACTGTTGTAAGGAGGAAAGTGAAGAAAAGCAAATAGATTTGCAAAAGCATCAGTCCCCAGAAAATAGCACAGATCGTCCTGGAGATGCTTCATCTCTGTCAGTTTCTCCAGTTGCGGAGGACGCAGGTGCATCTGGAGCGACACCTGCAGCAAACAGAGGAACACAGGAGAACGTTCCTGCTGGAATCCCCAAAATCGTTAAAGAAGGTGAAGAAGATTATTACACAGATGAAGAAGATAGTAGCGATGATGGCAAAAAACAGAGGGTCAGACCAAAGTCAACTAAACAACCAAACAACATAAAAAAAGCTAGCAAAAAATATACTACTGTCAGCTCCTCCTCCTCCTCTTCTTCCTCCTCCTCGTCCTCCTCCTCCTCATCCTCAAGCTCAGATACAGATTGTTCCGATACAGATTCTGATAGCTGTTTATCAGATTCATCTCATTCGTCCCCAAAGAAGAATGTATGTAGAAATGCTCTTTTGTCTCCAAAACAAAAATTCAAGTCAGCAAGGAAATTAGCGGACGGAAAACCAAAGCTTGGTGGGGACTTGGAGGAGTCTGAAGACACAGTGACTGACGTAACACCTCTGTCAACTCCAGACATCAGTCCTATCCAGTCTTTTGAACTTGTAGCATCAAATGATAAGAAACTAAAAGTAAAGAGACAGGAAAATGTGAACCAAGAATTATATGGTAATTTTGAGAATTTAAGTACAACACAAAATTTGCAAAACATGGGGGGCTGGGAAATCCAATCTTATATCTCTTATTTTTTTCATTAGATTCCGAGTTTGATCGCAGATATAGTCGAAAAGTCTTGCATGATGCCATGGATCTGAATCAGCTTTTGAAAGGTGACTTTCAAATTTTCTTTTTTCAAAGTACGACATCTGTACATTTTTGAGAACAGCTGCGTTCTAGTGGAAGAAAATGAGGTTTTAATGTGCCACGTGTTTGTAAAACTGATTGGTGTTTGAGTGATGTTGATATAATTCTTTGAATTCTTCTTTATGTAATGGTACTAATTCTACAGTAGTAAAAAGAAGCATCCATATGAGCATGTGTTGGTAAGATATGCAAATGGAGTGAATTTCTAAAAAAAATTTAATGTTTTAATGAACTGAATAATAAAACTGCACATGCATTTCAAGGTGTACTGGACCATGCCACAATTTACTATCTAGATTAAAACACCAACTTTTCTGTTGAAATGCTGGATTATCAACCTCCAAAATTGAGAGTCCAGAATTTTGGTGCATGATAAATAGTATTCATACATTTAAACTTATGTTTCATTATCAGAAGGGTACTAGAAGTATTTGAAATTCTTTTTCTGAGCCATGTTTCTAAAACACCACAGGCTGAGTAAAGGTATTTTAAAAGAAAAAATCACGGATAATCTTTACTGAAACTCGAGAGGTTGCTCCTGGCCAACAGACTTAATAAATCTTAGTAATGAAGTCAAAGAGAGAACTTGGAAGCTCTTTCCCTGCATTCTGTACAAACCTTCTTTTTATGAGGTGAGAATGCATTACATCATTTCATGTGCATATTTTAAGGACTACACAGTGCTTTTGCATTTCTTCTTATGGCACAGTTTTCAGTAGTAAGATCTGTAGAATTAAGAGAGGCTTGGCTCAAGAAATCTGCTGATCTCAGGTGAGGAAAGCCTCTTACAGTTTGAGTCTGGTACATTTCAAGCCAGGTTTGCTGTATTAAAGTAGGCCTGGATGGCTAAAATCGCATTTGTTGTTTTCTTCACTTTGGACCTTGCAAACTGAGCTTCTAGTGAATAAGGATTCAAAATGTATTTTATGTGTAATTTAACTTTCCTATGAGAAAAAATGAGAATTTTACTTGTATGGAAATCCTTCTGATGGTAAGAAAAGCAACACTAGCCATCAAGAAAGGAAGAACTTGTTCTCATTTCTGACAGTCGTCGTGCTTCAGCCACTCTTTCATGCTAGAAAATACTCCAACCAGTTGCCAAAATATGATGTCAGAAGAGTTGTTTCTAGGCAATTGAAATTATGATGTCCCACATCTTTATTTGTTCCCTGTTAGCAAGAAGCTTTTTAATAACTGGTGATTATAGAAGGTTTCATCTCATCCCTAAAACAAATGGGTATTATAGCTCAGAGTAGGTGTTCTCAGACATGAATCTCTGTTGAGGGGAGGGAGTTTTTCCTCAAAACTGAAATCCAATTCCAAATAACAATAATAAAGATAGAGTAATGAGAAGTAGAATTCATATAGTCTGGCAGCTGATGTTCCTGATTAACATGCATATTACTCCCAAGTGCCTCTCTAAATCAGCAAGCACAACATAGCTTAATTAGTTTGGGCATTTTGAAGTTTAAATGGGGCAGGGTTACTAATGGTGCAAAGTAACTAGTCTGGGAAATACGAGCTAATCTTATTCTGAGTTATTGCTTCCAGATTTTTTTGTACTTATTAGGAAATTAAAAAAGTGCAAATGATTTTTCCCCCACCCCCCAGAGTGCATTATCAGAACTGCATAGACATTGCTTGAAGTGAGAACACTGTAAGCACAGAGCTGAGTGCATGAAAGATTATTGAAATTACCATGATTTGATTTTAAATTATAATATTCTTCCAGTAATCTATACTGATGAAGCATTTTGTTTAAAATTTTTGTCAAATATTGTTGTAATATAGCAGGACGTAGGCATTTGCAGCAGTTATGCAAGTTTAATTTCCCAAGGTCCCCAGAAACTTGCAAAATTTCCATGTGATCTGTTATTGTGTTGTTTCTAGGGGTCATGCAGTAATTTATTTTGTACAATTTCACATTACCAGTGAGTACGTTTGGGAAGACTAGAATCTCTTGTATTAAAAAAAAAAAAAAGAATTGCAAGAATGAAGAAAGGAAAGAAATCTGTTCAAAGAACAAGTTTCAGACTAGAACAAGAGTCTGGTTATTAGGCAGCAAAGTAGTTTATGTACCTGAAAGCAAAATTAATTTGAAGCATTTAGAAAATGTTGCAGTTGTATTCCCTTGATACATATTTTTGTTCATATTGAAACTATTCATTTTTAAGGAGTTTTAAAAAGTGATATGGAGATAAAAAAAGAATTATCATGCCTTTACAACTCTTAAAGCTATACTTGTCTTTGATAGAAGCCAAATTTTCAGTTATGCTATTCTGAGAAGGTAAAATCTGACAAATAACACAACTGTAGCTGTGCTTGCTCTCTGCCTTAGACAAGTCTCTCAATTTCTGTAGTTCAGAATAGAGTTGTCTGCTAAAATTGCTGTGTATCTCTGTTTGAATTTGTGTGGTATCAATACAGTGGGATTGCCCAAGGTATATACAGCGCTAAAGAATGTAGCACTTCATGTTTTCTTCTCTGTAAAATGGGGTTGATACCTGCTTATTTTACTAAAGTGTCTGTGGGAATTAGTCTGTAAATCCATGGTATTAGCTATTATTAACTTCAGGAGGTGGTGTGATGGGGTAAGTAGGGCAATTGGCCACAGGCTGAAGACCAGTTGTATTCTTGAAGCTCTTGCTGACCTCTGACAATAAATCTTTTTGCTTCTTCTGTACCTTAGATTTTTAAAATAGTCAGAGATCCCTGTGTGAAAAGCAGTGTGATATAAATATCATTATTGTGAAATTAAAAGCACTGTGTTTCTGAATAAAATGTATTGTAGAAAATTAAATAATACCTTCAACTGAACATGTAGCAATTGCTTTCACTTTTTTTTTTTCTGCTATGATTTGTCACTCAGGAAATAGAAATAGTTTTTGATAACTGAAACTTTATCCTCCTAGGGATATGTTTTCTGTGTGCTCGTTCATGCTGAAGTAGTTATATCTGTAGAATAACTGTTAAGTAGTATCTAAATTTAAAGTAGACACTGAAATATATATGTACCCAAACTGTAGAGCTGAACTAAACATATATAACTTTTCTGTAGAGTTTCATTTATTTTGCATTTTCACAGTTTGAACTAACTCTGTGTGTGCATGTGTACGCATATGCTTTGCTGTCACAGATCTAGAAACTCGTGTTGAGGTAGAAGACCAATTATCAGCTTATTCTTATATTTAGAGTTTGAAAACAGATTGAAAATCTGTGAGGTTATGAAGAGATTTAGACTTTTCCGACATCCATGAGATGTAATTATGGGGGAAAAAAGTTCAACACCTGCAAAATATCTGTTGTCTTTCTCGTGACATCGAGATAAGTAGCAGCCCTATTTCAGCATATTTAAGTAGGGAAAATTTATACCTGAGAAGGACATTCTCCTTGTAAGATGTAATATGCACACAGGTAAACTCAGATGACCAAACCAAGGCTAAGGTATTAAGGAAAAGTTTACTCTGAAGGTCAAAACCCTAAATACACTGCTAAAAATCGTGCAGCAGGCAAAAAAAGCAGCCCTGGGAGGCCCATTCAGGTGCCTTTATAACACCACCTTTTGCATACTTGTGATTTTTCAAAGTGATAATCTCCTCTGTGCTTTATGGTTTCTTTCGCTCCCCAGAGGACTTCAACAAGTGTGAGAACTGTCACCTCTTCTTGCAAAAGGGGAGTTAACTTCTCAAAACAGGCAAAAAATAAGTAGTACCGTTCATGGGAAAGAATTTTCTCCCACACTGCGTTTTTCCTAGACCTAGTTTTCTCAGCAGCAAAAACCTCCTTGACTGAAACTCTTTTTTTCTTCCTCAAATAAATCTTCTGTGTTTACCTTTCTTTCCCTACACTCCTTTTCTTAAAAAAACCACTGAATCATGAGTTCTTCAAAATCCCTTTTAAAGAGCCCTGTGGCATGAAATAATGGATGTTCTAAGGAGTTATTTGTTTAAAGGAACCACAGGGAGATAGTTTAAGAATGAAACAACTAGACATTGGTGAAGAACTGTAATTGCTTTCATCCTTTAGTGTTTTTCAGGCATGTTACAGATGTGGTAGTGGAGCAGTATGAAACAAAACATCCAGCAAGTGTAAACACTGAAGCAATTTGTACTGGAATTGCAACAGATACACTGAAACATGCATGATTTTGATTTTAGCCCTGATCCCATTAGGACAGCTGTATCATCCCATCCTAATGCAGTTGACTTGCTAATTATAATTTGTATTTTTTATAAGGTTTGGCCTTTCTCATTCTATAAGGTAATTTCAATGCTCAGAAATTGAAAGCAATAAACAGCTTGTTTATTGCTTAAAAAAAAAGTCAGGTATCTCTCCATGGAAACCAGCTTTCACAGAAACCCTGTGAATACCAGGGAATTTTCTTCTCCTGCTTACCAGTAAATGAGAAGTAGACTGCACACTGTGAAGTTGTTATGCAAATGCTCCTGATTATTTATCACCTCCCCCAAATTATATTTATGGTCTGACTGACAATGAAAGTAAATAGGGGTTTAGTTAAATTACTTATTACCCACAGATGGAGTATGGATAAAATAGGTAAAGCATATTTAATTTTTTCAAGACTCACAAACTCTTTAGACCCTGAAGTCATAACCTTAAACTGTGGTGTTATCTGATGATGTCAGTGGCCACTGCAAAAATACTCAAGGTAAACCATTCAAACCCTTATGATTTATGATTAAAGAATAGTGTGGGTTTTAGTTATTGGTGGTGAATTGTCCCTGGTTTTGTGGGTGTGTGCTGACCTTTCTTAGACACCTACTGTCTTTGCCAGGAAAGCAGTGTTGTTGGCAGGTGTTGAATGGTGAAGTACATTCAGTGCGTGTTTCTGCTGGAGATTACCTAATTTTCTGTCATAGTTAGTGTGTGCAGAATAGGAATATGATGCTGTATCATCAAAGTGGTGCTTTGCAGGGGCAGGTTGGACAGATATTCAGCCAGGTAACTTTGAAAGTAATGGCAGCTATTACTGCTGATTTGAGGTTTGAGGGTCAGAAGCCTCTTTCTGAACTATGGAAAGAGTGTCACTTCTGCTTCAGAAAGGCCTGCACAAGTTTTTGCTCACTGCCTTCTAGATTGCTTCTGTGATTTATTTGAGCATCATTTGAGGAGTAGTGCAGGGATGTCCCCTGCCTTTTGCTTGTTTTGTTAGGAACAAACAGTTATGCTGTAGTATTAGTGATACTCTCGCAGTAAAATGACGCAGCATGCATTTTTTTTGTACTAGTAGTCATTTTTTTCTACTGTTAGTCTTTTTTTTTACTGAAATTTAAACTGTCCTGTGACACAGTTCCGAAGAAAATCAGTGTTGCATTTGCGTGGTTTAGGAAATGTCATTTATAGATAGCCTTTAGTAAGTTATGGTTTGCTTTGGAGTAGTGTTTGCAGCTTAAATTCTTCCTTAACATAGATCTTAACTAATTAAAACACTAATTTATTAATTTACCAGCTTGAAGACCAGCAAACCAACTACTTTTATGTGTTACCTGCTCCAATACCTTGATGTATTGGAGCACTGGTGCTGCAAAGAGCTAGTAGTGAAAGGCTGTCTTTGTGGTGAGGTGATAAAAGGTGTGGATGAGGCACTGAAGAAGTGTAATATATTGAAAATATATTGTAATATATTGAAAATATATTGAGAGGCTAAGGAGAAGAAGAAGAATGAAAAAAGAAAAGTCTGTGTGTTGGGGGGAGATGTGACTGAAGGAGGTCAATGTGACTAGCAGGTGAGAGTAAATTCGTAAAATTTTGTCACGCTTTATTCACATATGTATAAGAAGTAGCACCCAGCAGAGCAGTGCATGGATATGTACGTAGATATGTAGTCACACTAATTGCCTGAGAGCTGCTTTCTGGTAAAATCCTGTGGCATTTAATGCTACAGAAGTTGTAGACCACTGCCCCCTGGGGATCTGAGAGACGAAGTAATGCAGTGCTTGTTGAGCCCTGTATGTAGCTATCGCTGCAGGGTACTTTGAATCATCATTTCTAAAAGCATTTACTGACCAGCAGTAATGGGGGGAAGGGGAGGGGGTTTTGTACCGTGTTCCTGCTCTGCTTTTATTTTTTTCACTCACACCTGACAGGGGTTTATCAGAAACTGAGCAAGTCAGAAAATAAGTAATTACGTTGGAGCATTTTTAATCTCTTAACTGGTTATAGTTCACATCTGCATCATAGGCATATAGAGTCACTGCCAAAGTATAGCCAACTTGTATCCTACAGAGAATTAAAAGTCACATACAACTGAAGATGTGAAACCTGTATTTCTAATTGAAAATGTCTTCCTCCAGAATATCATTGCTTTAAATTGAATTTGACTAGTTCACACCTTTCACAGAAACAAGAGTTGCTGTAAATTTCAGCTATAATTGACAGTTATTCAGAAGCTCAAGTGTCTCTTTGACTTCATCACCAATAGCATCAGTGCCACAAAGCTAGATCAAGACTTGAGTTCAGCAGCTGTTCTGTGCCACAGCCTGATTACCACTCTTGCATATGATGTGCAGTATTCTTTAACCCATGAGATGCTATGGATATAAGGCAAAAGGTAGAATTACCTTTCATAGCTCCATCATAATACAGTTATCCGCTATGTAACATTTTATCTTCTTCAGATGGTCCTTCAAATTACTTTCATCCACTTGTGTTCTGCAGAGCTAGTTTTGCGTGTTCCCATAAAGAATATATTTCATTACTTTCTACTGAGAGGTATGCTGCAGCTTGATGTTGTCTTATGAATTGTGTGGTTCTAGCTATTTCCTTTGCATTTCTTTTTGTACCTTGTAGGCTTATCCAGATGAGTCTTACTCCAGGTTCGTTTCCTCCAATGGCATCAATGGCTGTACTAGTTTTCCCTTGGGAATAACTTACTAAACTGTAGAGATGTTTTTCAAGACATTTATGCTTTATTAACCTGTTGGTTGGCACACTTGGTGTGTGCTAGTTTGCATTGTGTCTTGGTTTTGAGGTGACTTGCATCTTCTCTTGACAAATGAAAGCAGTATTTGTTAATGTGGGGAACCTCACTGTTAGAGCTGCCTAGGGGCAGTACTTGCCTGTATTCCCTAGCATACTGATGGAGCAAGCTTACTAATTTCCAGAGGGATGTTGAAATTCATGAAGTGTTTGGATTTTGCTTTTTGGATACTTTTCCTGAATTTCTCAAAGACAATAGCAATATTTACTTGCCTCAGTTCTGAAAGAAACTCAGTTGAGATACTGCAAGAAAGATTTTTTTTTTTTTTTTAAATAAGAAAACACTCATGATTCTCTGAAGTTTTTAAGCTGTTACAGGCTGACTCAGACATCCCTTGCCAACGGGTTGCTAATGTGGAAGTGGTTGCTGATGAAATATTACTGCATGCCTGGTTGGGTTTTTTTTCTTTCTGCTTTGGATGCTTGTTCTGCTTGTGTGGAGCTTTTAGGGGAAAGAGAGAGGGGTGTCTTCTGAAGGCACTGTGATATTGGAGGAATGTGGGAAATGGCTTGAATAAAACTTCCTTGTCTGGGTCTGAGCTCCAAAAGTCTGTTTAATCTAATGTGCTACTGCCATTCCTGTACTGTAGATAGTGCAGTGATTTGATGGGGCAATACATGACAGCATAGCTCTTAAAGCAGTTGCCAGAAGATGTACTGCAGAGCTTTAGAAAGCAAAGGCTTAGAAATAGGTCAACAGCAAAGCTCCAGTGGAACTATAATAAATATATATAGCTGTCTCTGGCTAAGAGTGAAGTTTTTCCAGTTATCTTATCTTGAAGTTGTGCAAGTCTGACTTGTTGTGTATTTTTAAGTGTGCATTCTTTGCCTTGAAACGTTATAGCATGGTTTAATTTTTATTTGTTTGCTGTTTTAAATTGCCAGGCCCAAATAATTTTTCTGCTGTTATATGTGCTCACTCATTTCTATCTATTAAATTTAGTTTTCATAATTCCCTTTGCATTTTCTGCACCACCACGAGGTAGGATTGCTTCAGGAGCAAAGGATCAACAAAATCACTTCAGGGAGTGCAGTTTGTGCCTCTGAGTTATGCTTCCCCAGTGTCAATTTTCTGTCTGAAACATAATTTCTATTCTGCCTTTCAGCTGAGACAGATACTTTATACATTAACTTTGAAACCAAGTTTAAATCTTTTTCTATGTGCAAACCTCTAAATATTAATTTATGGTTTAATTCTTGGTTCTGTAATTTATTTGAATACCGAAGCTGTGTTTTCTAATCTGCATATTTTTTTTTACTGTGTGCTATTTTAAAGCTTTCTTACAGCTGGAGAAAAAAGAACAAAAACTAACCATTGATCAGCCATCTAAAGGAATAAGGAAAAATTATTCTTTCACAAATGAAGAAGTAAGACAGATCGATCGGGAAAACCAAAGGTTGCTAAAAGAACTGTCAAGACAGTCTGCAAAGCCAAGGAGAAGCACCACGTTGAAGAAGACATCTGTACCGTCTCCTAGATTGTACCATAGTGCCCTCAACAGGCAAAAAGAGCAGCAAAGAATTGAAAGAGAAAACCTGGTAAGTTTTGACTATGGATGTGGGTCACTAAATTGTGAAGGACTAGCTCTTGTCAGATGAGCTATTGCTAAATATTTAGAAAATTGATGAGACAGTACTTGGACCTTCACCGCAGTAAGTCTTCAATTAATTTCCATTACTATTCTGTTTGCATAATTGTTCATATGGGCAAGTGGTTGTTTTTTTGGGGGAAGGTGGGGGCTATGGTGCTTTTTTGGGGGCTATGGTGCTTTTTTCAGATGAAAATAGATTTTAGTTTATATGAGTTTGCTCTACTTTGATATAACATAATTTAAGAGGAATAATTGTTATTGTTAAAACACCCAAAACATTGGAAAGCAGTCTGACTGTTCATCCGGCTTCGTGCATCATCATTACTAGTCTCATCATTTACAGCCTTGCTGAAAATAAAACAACTAATATGGTAGCATCAAACCCATTATATTTTAAATGCAGAGGATACAAAGTCAATGTCAGTTTTGTTTTTTGACTCATAAGTGTCTGTCTGAGTATTTGTAGAGCTCTGCTTGTCACAAGGTTTGTGGTGGCAATCACAATAAGCTCACTTTAGTGGAAAACAAAAATTCAGGCTCATTTGTAAGGATATTGGCAGAGTACTCAAATAACAAAAGTAACACTGGTTTGAATAAGACACTTTTAGTGGTTGAATTGTAATACATACATGTAATGACATTTTCATATCTCCTATTTATTAGTGTATTTGAAAAAGAGATAAAATATAATAAAATAATTGTAAAATATATACTGGAAATAATTTATTACTTCTTTCCCTTCTATGTAAGTGTAGGTTGCAATTTCCTTTTATATACACATAGATAATGAGATACAGATTCAGCATGGAGAAAGTCTGATTGCCCTGTTCAGGGGAATCTGTTATGTTTTAATTATTCCAGTTTTCAGACATCTGGATTGTTAAAACTTCAAAGTAGGAAACTTTCTCCCTAGCTCCACTAGACTGCAGTTGACATCATACTTCACATTATTATACTTCACGGTCTAAAAGAATTTAGCACAAGAATGTGTTATAGTTGTGTGATACTTCTCAGTGGCTGGGCTGGTATTTTGTTTGGTACATTCAAGTTGGTAGGAGGGCTTTTTTCATGTGTTGGGGGCGGTGGAGGTGTTTATTTAAAATGTTGAAAACGGGACTTGCTGTAACACAAGAACCTTGATAATAGGAGTGTATTCTTAGGCTTTGGGGAGGAAGTGCTGTGTCAAAGGTGTAACTGTAATGTGCTGTGCTGCATAACAATAGATTATTCCAGTAAATTAATGTATAGGATGTTTTACAATACAATTCTGTTTACACAAAGACACAAACCTTTTGTCTTATGATATATTGCAGTATTTGTTCAAGACTTTCTTGCCTTTTCACATTTTGGATCAGAAATGCAGCAAATCTAAACACATATAGTCATTTCACTCATTGCTGTTTTAGTATACGTTAGATATTTATGTGGTTGTGTGTAGTCCAAGAAATAATATTCTTCATTTACTTGTTCATTTATGCTTTAGTTGTTGTTGTCAGCAACATGGGCAGACATGTTTGATACAGGAATAATTCCTAGAATTTATGTTAGGACATCGTGCTAGTTTAGACTATAAAATTTGGTTTATTCTTTTCCCCAAATCAGGATGATATATATATTCTGCTCCTCTCTTTGGAACAGTGATTCATCAGTACAGCTCATATGTTTTGTTTAACATTGCTATTGTTTCTCAGCAGTATTTTTTACTTTTTTATTCTTCTTGAAGTGTAGTACACCTAGAGCATCACAGTTGTAACATACTGATTTTTCTAGCACTACTTCTTGAGATTACAGGTATGACATACTTTTCTGTGAGACTGTAAATAAAAGACCATCTCTACTCTGCCCATTGATGAATTTGTTTTGCTCTATATAGACAAAATTATATGCTTTATGAAGTTGTTTTCTTCTGGTCAGCAGCTTTCTTCACCTTTGTGGATTTGAAGAGGTGGAATTCTGTGGAACTTCCTTATAATCTTCTGTTACTTCTTGGGAGTTCTTTTATACGAGGCCTGAGGGTACTTCATACTGGATATACTGCTTGATACACCTTAGTGAAATGTTTGTTGGAGAAGGATAAAGAGTTTTGTAAATAATTCAAGAACAGAAATCTGCAACAGTAGTCTCTGCAGGGAGTTAAAGATTTTTGATGCAGAGATCTTTTTTTCCCCTGTTGGTGTAGAGCTTTCATAATTTCTTGCCCTGAGGTTAACAACTTGTCTAGGGAAAACTTTCACTTTTTCCACTAGAATGTTCTTGGAGTAATGTCTATACTTATTGTTATCAGAAAGCTTGATTTCTGCTGCAGGCATTTGGCATCAGAGGTGATGCAGGGAGAGTAAGTCAAATCTTAGGAAATTAGAGGGGAATCTGAATGGTTTAGTGCTCTGTAGGTTTGTGAAAGGGTGCCAGGAGGTACAGGGAATATATGTTCCCATAGACTCTGTTAGAAAGAGCTAAGGTTCAGTAAAAAGATGCATTGCTCTGAAGAACAGTAGTTCTGAAGTACTGATTAGCAATTTATGGAAAAAGCACAATTAGCAAAATAGTTTGCTGCAAAAATTAATGCCAGAATTTTGTACTTGCTGCCTTTGACTGTGTTCTTTCATAAATGGAACCTGCTTTTGGTGGCTTATCTGAGCTAACAAGACCAGAGTGCCGTGCTTGCCAATAGAGGACGCTGCTGATTCAGAAAACATTCTAGTCCCGTGTTTGAAGATATTCTCAACCTCGTCTCTTCTTCAGTGGAAAGGGACTTAAATGTGACTGATATGTTACTTTTTTTCCCATGTCTGCATATAGTGTGTCTGTCTGTATTGACATATAATCATTATTTTTGCCAGTATAAATAAGATACTCAACTTCATGGACCAGACACTATACACCATTGAAACATTTAATGGTTTATTGTGTAATGCAAAAATCTATACTGGCATATACAGGTAAGTGTTTGGGGTCCTTGAAATACAGATTTGCAACCATCACACCGTTCTTCAGGCACTTCATTGGAACTTAGAAGTAATTAATATCTCTTTGTTGTTTTCTCTTGTTTTTTTTTTTCATCAACTAGAATTTAGGTGTTAGATAACCTTGGTGAGCTAAGCTGCTGTGTTCGGGCAGGTTCCTAGGGGACAAGTGACCTTTTCAGTTCACACTGGAATTTCACTGAAAGATCTCATCCTCTCTGGCACAGCAGTTCTCAAACCTTAGCTTAAGGGAGATAAGGATGTTCTTTTTTGTGTATATTTGGTCCTTCTGTGCATCCCTGTGCATTCGTCCTGCCCCATGCTGTTATGACTCACTGTATGTAACGTTCCATGTTCTTCTTTCCCCACCTCATATTCCCACAGAATGAACTCTTAAGCCCTAACAGATCCAACTCTGATCTCAGTTCTAGTATAGTCACTCTTCTGCACCAATTAAACAAATCACTTATTGTGTTCCTCTGCAAGGGCAGTCTTTCTCTTTTCACCGACTTGGTTCCCCAAGTCCTCTCTGCTGCAGATTCATTAATGCTACTCCCCAGTACTTGCTGTAGTCAGTGGCCTCTACCAGCACAAAGATCCTTCAGGGAGGCCATTTCTCTTCTCTTGCAGTCTGAGCTGCCTTAGTCCTGCTGGAAATCCTGAATCTGCTTTAGAAATAAATTTATTGCATTGCTGTGAAGGTAATTCTACACCTAATGGTGTAGATGTGCGTGGTAATTGGGTGGGGAGTAAAGGGCAAAGGAGAGACAGTGGTTCTGGCCATCCCCCTTCCTGGCTGCTGCCACATCCACAAAATATACCTTTGATCCTGTGCTGCACAGCATCTGTCCTGCCATCTGTGTTGTGCTGCAAACAGGCCAAACTTCTAGGCATGGAAGGAAATAGAAGAGGGAGGACACTGGTCCATTAGAGTTGCACCTGAGCACCATGTACTTCCCTCCCTAAAAGTGTTCCACACTGCTTTTTCTCTGCTTTCCCTTTGTCCTATCCCCAAGAACCACTCCTGGAGTCAGAAGGCATCAGCAGACCGTGGATGCTGCACACTTACATGGTTGTAGAAAGAACACCAAGGTTGTTTGTCCTTACTGGTCTCAATCTGGAGAAGGAAGCTGTAGAGAATGCAGTTGTGAAAGAACGCGGTCTTCTTCGTGGTCTTAGGAACTCAGAAGTACTCATGTTGGGTTGGTGGCTCCTCAGAAACACAAGGATGCAGTGATGATAATATGAAAATATGATATTTTCACTTACTAGGTTCAAAGGCGTTGTATGCCAAGACTAAAGACAAAATATTGGTATTTCCTGAGATCACAAAGTGCAATGCAAAAAAAGTTTCCATGGCCCTCTCATCAGGGGAAGCTGTCAGGATGTGGGATTGGCACACAGATGTGCCTGGCTAAAATATACTACGATATGGTACAAATGTAGTGTAGTTCTGTGATGATAGTATTTAGACTAGAGGTTCTTCGTGGTCAGATGTCTTATGGTCTTTAGATTCCTGACCCAGACTTAAGGTTCCTGAACACTGCTATGGTAATTATAATAAAGACTGACTTAATGACACGTTCCAGAAAAGTTTTTGAATATTTTGCAAACAGCTTGATTTTGTGGGATTTTTTTTCTGTACTCTTAGCCTACTTTTCTTGTGATGATGCGAGCCACGCATAAACTTGATAGCTGCTCAGTTAAAAAGACTTTTCTGTAGATTGAAGAACTCCTAAGTGTTTTTTGACATTTAGAGTTTGTCAGGTTAGAGCTAGTTAGTGCAATTGGCAATTAAAGAAAATTACAAGTACTTGTATTGATAATAGGAGACAACTGTCTTTGAATGCAGCTATCTGTCTCCCCCTCCCCCACGTGGACTCTGCAGAGGGACAGTGTGGTCACCAACATCAGTGACATTAGAGCAGGCATAATATAAATAAGTTTGAACAGCTGTCAAGGCACACTAGTCAGCTGGTTAGGATTCAGAGGAGGTGAAACTGAAACCTTCATGCTTTTAAAAAGCAAAGTACCCAAGAAAAGGTAACATTTTTTACCTCCTCTTGAACTCAGTTTAAGAGTGCTACATTTTCAGTGGTTTTTGTTTTCCTTCCTTTTTCAACACAGCTGCAGGATAGTCTGTACTGATTATTTCATATTTCACAGAATCACAGAGTATGCTGAGTTGGAAGGGACCCACAAAGATCATAGAGTCCAGCTCCTGCACAGGACATCCCCAAGAGTCACACTATGTGCCTGAGACCGTTGTCCAAATTTTTTCCTCTTTCTGACAGAGAGCATTAGAATTACCTTCAGTGTTCTCCTGATGTGTCCAAATTTGAATTACCAGATTTTATTTTGGCCTGTTGTATAGAAGCAATTTTTAGATTTTATTAGGTTTCTTTGTTCTCTGCTTTTTGGCAATCTGACGTTTCCTTCTGTCACTGACAATATGTATTTTAGTGTCTTTGTAGATACTTACCAATGTCCAGATGCCTAGATTTATAAAGGATTGTTCCATTCCTAGAAGGTAATCATGCAGGAACACCCCCTGTGATTTTTTTTTTCTTTTTCAAGTATTCTACTTTTAGTATAAACTCAGTATTAAGTCAAAGCAAATAGGGAAAATATAGCCTGGGAAGTCTTTTGCCAAGCTTGGGAGGTCATCAGTGGTATGAAACTATATATGTATTGAGCTTGAATCAAGAGCTATGAGGAGCTACAATGTGATTTAGAGCAATTAATAACATTCCTGCCGTTAGTGTCTGTTATTCATTATTTAGTTCTAAATACCTGGATTATGTTCTGTGGTCTGATTCTTTGATCATTGAGATCAGTGATGAAATTTCTATTTACTTTAGTGATGCATGATTAAGGCTCCAGAGATTTAGTACTTCAGAAGAACAAGGGAAGTGGCAGCTGTCTTCAGTCTGTTTCTCAAAAGGAGAACATAATGAAAGAATTAGTACATTTATGTGTGCAACTGAAAAAGAACATTTGTTCAAGGTACTTGTACCTTGCACAAAGTAGTTCCTCACTTAAGAACCTCAAGATTGTAGGGTTGGTAATAAAAACATAACGTTATTGGATTAGTTCTGGGTTAGAGATTTAGTAGGTCAGGGCTGCCGTTTCAGTGTGTCGATGAGCTCATTTCTGTATGCAGCAGGCTGTTCTCCAAACGGCAAAATTCACGCCTGCAAATACTGCGTAAATAACACGCCCTTGGTACAATCTGCAGCAGAGGGCAAGGAAACCTCAGGAGCTGTTCTGCCGTTCTCTAGAAAAGCTTTGCTTCAGACTCTTCTGCACCGCAGAATCTATATCTGCTCTTTCCATAGAGCAGGGCTGAATCGAGTCCAGTGATAACCTGTTCAGAAAGTAATATTTTAGTACTGAGAGGTCTCTTTTTTTTTTTTTTTGCTTTAGTAATGGAGACTTGATACTTGTTGAAGCATAGCAGGCATAGAAGCAAAAGCAGACAATTGTATTTATTTATAAAGAATAAATATGTATAAATATTGTATGTTCAGAATCAAGCTTGAAATTACTGCATTGGTAAGGTATGCAAATTTTGTGACACTGTTACAGTGTCACACAGTGCAGACTTGAAACATGCTTGACTCATTGGAAAGTTATTTCTACAATTTACCTGATCCATTTGTGATGGAACTGAATGTATTGAGAGCTTCCATTTTTAATACTGGAATAATTATTTTAATGGAATAATTATAAGGTAAATGGGTGATCTCTGCAACCCTAAATGTATATAACTGTACTAGGAGATGCAGATGAAGTTGTTAGTAAAATGTTAGATGTAACATTTAGAGGCAAGTCTACCATTTCATGTTCTGTTACTGACTTTAGTGAAGAGCTATTTCTAGCTGAAGTCCTTCCTTTGACTTTTGCTTACTTAGGTATTTCCACTTGACTGTGAACTGGTTGGCACTTGTTGCAGGCACTTGTGACATGTTATGTCTGAGCCAAAATCACTTGTCCTTTCTCTCTTGTGCGCTCTGTGCAGGTTTCTAGTGCCCATGCATAAACTACCAGGAGTTTGTAGATTCCTGTTGCAGTTAGACAATGACAACTGACATCCTGTGAATCCTATACCATTTCCTAAGTCACTTTTTGTAATTTTTTGTATTCTTATTTTTTAAAAAATCAGTACGTGGTTGGGGCTGCAGTTTAATGATGATACAGATAGCTTCTTGACTTCTACCATATAAGTATGCATCTAGACAATACATCCTATTAGCAGAGTTATTTTTAGTGCTTTGGGGACTTCTGTAAGCACAGTTTGCATTGTTTCTTGTTCATAGGATACACATCGAACCCTGACCAGCAATGGTTGTATCATTGCCAAATGTTTGTAGGCCATGAAATGAATTGAAATTAGTTAGTAGAGGAAATGTGTAGATCTCTGTGAGGAAACCATTGGAGGTGAAATATATTAAAATTCTGAAGTTGTTAATTGGATATTGCGTGTAGCTGGGTACTTCCCAATTTTTCCTCTTACCAGATTCTTTTTTTAGATTATTGAAATTTCTTAAACCAATAAATCCTATTTCAAGTAAAAGTAACTATAGAATAGGAAACTTTATCTTACAAGTACTATGTAAGTAGCTATTCTAATTTATTACTTGCTGCATGATTGCTGGGGCTAATTTCAACACGAGGAAATGATGTCTGTATCAATAATTTCAACTAGAGTCTCTTAAAATTACATTATGGATAAAACAAAGTGTGTCCTGTGGATGGATGTTTGTGCTTTCCTTTTGAAATTTGTTTCACAGAATTGGGATCAGTAAGCCTCTCTGGGGATCATATAGGGCAATTTAAAGTGGTCTAAGTATGTTTGCAAAGCAAAGTTTAAAAAAAAAAAAAACAACCCCTAACTTCTCATCCTTCTCAGAATTTAGGAGGGAGGACTAACCAAAGGTCAGATTAGAAGAGTGCAGCCCACTTCCTCACTACTTTTACTATCACCAGATGTATTGTTTCAAGTTACCATAAAGCACAGAGAGCTTTCAGGTACTAAAGATGTACTCAATGTAGAACTGATGATGTGCAAGGGATAGTTACAGTTTGTGTCACCTTATAACACTGAGGAAAGACTTGAACATGAGCAGAGTAGCTTGTGCTGGTCACCAGTGGAGGAGTTCATGTTAAGCACTGCTAAAACTTTGGGGGTTTTTTGCAGTTCAAATTAAAATGAATTTGTGTTTGTTTTGTAGCATCTTGTTTGTTCTTTCTCCTTGATGATATTTTTCTTCAATATTAAGGCTTTCCTGAAAAGACTGGAAGCAGTGAAACCAACAGCTGGTATGAGACGCTCTGAACAACTGAGGGACTATCAGCGCCAGATGAGTTATCTGAGTTCTTCACCGTCTGTAAGAAGGGGTAAATCTCCTTTCACCCAGCTTAGTCCTCCAAGTAAGTACTTTGAAGTTGCAGATTATTGCATTTCTATGCATGTGTTTATCTTATTATAATTCAGAATTGTGAAGCACCTACTGTTAAGAATAGCAAATACATTCCTTTCTCTGTTGTCTTTAGATTGATGATTTATCACACAGAGATCATTAAAGTGGTTTTTTTAAATCATACCAAATATAAAATGACTATGCATTTTTTTTGTTGCCCTCCTAGATTTCTAATAAATTATCTTGTCCAAGAAGAAAAATCCCTGTTGTAGTGTGTTTTGCCAGTATTGAGAATAGAAGGGGGGGAAAAGCCCAACCAAAAACCACACAAAAACCTCAATGAAGATTCACATTCTCATTCAGAAAACGTAGATCTACTGATAGTAGCCTTGTTTTTCTCAAACTATGTGTCTAAGATTTGGAAGTAGATAATGTGTCCCTATAGACCCATGTATGTGGGGTTAAAGAACCACAGACCTGAATTCTTTGTCCTGGTCATTTACAAACAACTCATAACATTTTGGGTTTGTATTCAATTTACTGTGATTTGTTTGTTTGTTTGTTTGTTTTCTGTAAACTATGGTAATGACCCTTGCAGTAGTAACATACCATGAAGTATTCTGTTGTACTGAGCACAAGCATTCTCCTTTTCTGTGTGTGTTGACAGGAGGAACTTCAAGATTATCCACTGTACAAAGTACACTGGGCCAGAGAAATGAAAAGCCCATGTCTGACTTAGCCAGTGGGGTATTACAGAGACCTAAACCCACTAATGTCCGTGCTGCTTGGTTGTAAGTGTGTTCTTTGCCTCGCATTCTGATATGATCCTCAGACTTCTATTTTTAGTGCTTCTGTAAATTCTATGTGCAAAAATATTTCTGCATTGTTCAGTGATTACAGTGCATTGCATTTAATATAATTGCTTATAAAATATTTTAAAGTGAACACTTTCCCTTCAGTCAGTGTTTTCCATGACAGGAAGAACTTAGGAAAGAGAGGGAGATATCTAAATGGACAAGTTAAATAAAAATTTAACTATTATTTTATTCTCAGAAGTGGAATTTGTATCCATAACATGGAAGGACAGAATTACTGCACTATAGGTGCAAGATGTAAATAAAATCTTTAAAATATTAATAATACTTTAAAATACTGCATTAAACTCATAAGTATATGCTTCATTCCTGGACTGTCCCTGCTTTTCATGCTGGCTTTATGTAAGCCTTCTGAAATTTGTGGGTCATGTTCTTGTGACTGAAAGAATCTTTCACAGCAGTGTGAAGGGGTGCAAAGCAGACTGTGTATCCCTGCATGGTGAGCTAGAATACTGAGGCTGCAGAAGGTGATGTTTTGCCGCTCTTAAACATTCAACACCTGGAGTATGTTTTGTACGCAAGGCTGTGTCTCCTCCAGAATTAAAAGGATTTTTAGAAGTTGTATTGGATTTTGGAAGATGCATTGGGACATTTGTGTAGGAAAGAAGCATCTGATATTACTTGAACAAGAGTAAATAAAGACTGAAGTGAACAGCAGTTTCAGAGTCAGCAGTAAACAAGAGTAAGTTCTAGTTATTGCTCAACCTAGAGAATAATATTAAGGCAAAAGAAATATTTCATGGCCCTGCTTTTGCAGATGCTTGCTCTTCTCAGTGGGAAGATGCAAACTTGAACTGCAGGAAACATCTTCAATATTTGATTTTGAGAATGACTACTAACCAGGGTTTAGGAAAAAAAAAACAGTAGAAAGCAATCTTGTTATGCTTCTTAACCTGTTTTTAAATGTCACGTTCATACCAAATATTTGTAGTAATGTCAGATAAACTCCAGTAGCAACATCCATTTACAAGGGGAATAAAATCTAATGGACTTGGTAATCACAAATAGTAGGTGGTGTGGTTTATTTCTATACATAAAGGCAAACTTTCAGTGAGCTTGTTTTGTAGGAATGTAGCCATATAATAGGAGCATAAATTGTGATGCTGCTGTCTGTGGATATTGCTGAAACCTTGCTTGCTTTCCCAGCTTCTTCCCAGGAGAGATACAAGAAATCTCTATATTGTGAATAAAGAATATTTGGTAATGCTGGGTCTTAGCCCTATGACAAGAAAAGTTTATTCTTTGCTAGTGCTTGCATGAGGGCTTAGGCTTTTGGGTATTCTGCACTGTAACACACTTTTTACTTGGTCCTGTGTGATAGTTTGGCAGAGCTGCTGCACTTGGTGACCTGCAGATCAAATTTAGCTGTTTGACAATATTTGAACTTTTAACTTCAAGCAACATTGTGGCAAACAGATTTATATTGCGACTATAAGGAACAGTACTGCTGTATTTATTTGTATTATTGTGGTAATTAAAATTATTCACTATTAAAAGATTTTTGTCCTTGAATCTGAGTATCAGAGTCACAGCTTAAATACTTCTGAGTGTTCATATGATAATTTTTTTAATTACTTTCAATCGCTTTATCTTATTTAACTTTGGTATGAAAGACTGTCAATTTTGTATGTTGTTTGTAAATCATAAGAAATAAAATATTTAACATGAATTCTCATTGCAGTGGCTTCTTTCAGAATTTTATAAATGGTATTAAGATGCAGAGGAGGTTGAATACCTTGGTACACAGAAAACCAGAAAAAACTCAGGTTTCTCAGTTCTCAAGGATTAGATGTAAGGGAATAATGGTTTTGTCACAGGCTTTAGGTTGCATAGTTTGCCTGTGACCAGGTATTGCAGAGGTGTGAAAAGAGTAGTATCAATTGAGTGTGACAACAGGAGTTCAAGTAGAAATTAAATTCTAATTTCCAGGCTTTCAGAGCTTACAGCTGCAGTTTAGGTTACACTTCCAGCAAGTGTTACACTGAGTGCCTCAGACTCAGGGAAGAGCTCCTTTCCGGGGAATAGTTAAGTCACTGACAGTTTTGAACTCTGATTGCAAGTGTCTTTATGGAGACTGCTGCCTGCAATCTGTCACAGTTTATGCATTGGCATTCAAGCAGAAAGAAGGAGCCATTTACCTTTAAGTGTTTTCTACATATTTTCTTTCACATGCAGCCTCTTCCCCCAGTGGAATTTTCCTGCATTGATACTCCTCGCTTTCCTTTTTAATAGTCTATTCCTCCCTCTATGTTTGGGGTTATTTTCCTTTTTCTTTTCTGGAATGCAGCTTCTTTCATTTATACTTCCAAGTAAGTTTCTTTGCTTCCTCTTGTCTTATTCATTCATAAATGCACTTTCCCCCCACTGTTTGGTACCTCTGCCTATTCCAGTCTGTCGTTGAAGTTGGCTACAGCAATGGCAGAGACAATCTTCTCTAACACATCCAAACGCCATTTGCAACCTAATCAGTGAGCTAAATGTAAAATGGAGAGTTGGAGTGTGTTAGCAGGCTTCTCATAAGGAACCATTAGGAAAGGGAAGAAGAAGGAGAAAAGGAAGAAAAGTGAAACTGGCAGCTAAAGCTTTTAAGGAAGACTAATACACTTTGAAAACTAGTAGTAATATTTTCTTCACAAACTTAGGATTTGATACATTGTGACCATGGTTATTTACTATGGCAAAGAAAACAGACCAGATATTGAGAAAAGCAGGTGTTTAAGATAGTACCCATGAAAAAAGGCAGATGTAACAATCAGGACAGGTTTTGTCTTGGGACAAAAAAATTTAAATTTGGTTAATTTAAAAACAGTATCTTTGTTTTTTGACCCAAATTTTCCTCAAATGCTTCTGGTCTTCAGGTGGAGAGATATTGTTTCCAGACACTGTTTAGGGGCCTGTACCTGCCTTCAGGGAGAACAGAACTGCTGGCTGAAATCTGTGGCAGACACACAGAGTCTATCACACCAAGGGAAAGAGAGCCAGAACCACCTCCATCTGACAATAAATGTTTCAAATATAGAAAAGGGATAACTGGAAGACATACATATGAAGGGGTAAAAGATGAAAGTGACATAAAAATTTGTTTGATGATTACTTGCTTAGTCTTACCCTTTGCCCAGGTTCTCCAGAGAAGCTGTGGATGCCCCAACCTTGGCTAGGTTGGATGGGGCCCTGAGCAACCTTGTCTACTGGAAGGTGTCTCTGCCTGTGGCAGGGGGTTGGAACTAGATGATATTTAAAGTCTCTTCCAACCCAAACCATGCTCTCATTCTATGATTCTTTTCCTAGGTGGATACATAGCAAATTTTTGTTTATGTATAGCCAAACTTAACAACTGAAATGGCCTCAACTCACTTTTTCTTCTTTGCCTACTTGGACAGCCTATACTTCAGTGAGTTCGCAACGCTGCAGCATCTTAAGTTAAAAACTGTATTGAGCACGTTCTGATCTCACGGGTAATTAATGGCTCAGTGTGTTCATAATGGTGTAGTTGAAAGTGTAGTTATTAAAATAACTTGGGAGTATCCCACTCTAGAATACTTTTTCAAGTAAAATAAGCAGCAATGACTTCACTATTCAACAAGGGCATACCTCAAAGTTAAGGATAACAAATTATCAAAGCAGCTAAGACTACAGAAGCTTATCTCTCAGATAACTAGCTGCAGTACCCTCAAACTCAATCCCCTTGGTTTTGCAATTGTAGAATTATCAATAACCACTTCACCTACCCCTAAAAGCTCTGTTGAAAAAACTTTGAAGAGACAGTCACTAACAGTGTGCTGATTAACACTTCACCGCAAAAGACACGTGCTTGTAATGTGTTCAGTGTACTGAAAACAACAGGAAAAAATTCATTAATATATTAATTTATTTCATTTCAGTTTTAGTTCAATTGAACCTCAAAGCAGACAACTTTTTCCTTTGTGACAATACAGGGAACTTTTGAAACACTTTATTTCCATATTCTACAAAGAATTTTTGAAAAATCAGATTATGGTTTCAACCATATAAATGTGTAATTTGTCACTGAAGAAGCTGCAGTTAGGAACTCAGCCTGCTGCTTCAATATAGGTTATAGTTTCAGATATTTTCACTTGATATCATTATAAAATAGAGCTTTAGAAGAAAACATGATTTTAATTCATGTTATAAATGTCATCACGCTGTTGAGTAGCTAGAGACATTGTCATAAATATGGTATTAATCAATCTATTAAGAATTCACGGTATTAGATTTTAGACTAGATATAGACCACCCAAGTCTTGTCTCTAGACAAAATCTATTACCTGCAATTTGAAGTATAATATATACACAGGTTCCAATACAAACGCTGGAGGAATTCTCATACAAAATGTAGCTGTGATGTAGTGGACAAGTTTTAAATAATTGCATCCTCATCTCTGCCAGATAACGTTACTCAAATTTTATTCTGTTTCCCTAGGAAATATTTTATTGTCCATTACATCACAAGAGAATATTTTAAAAAAAGTTGATTGAGAACAATTGAACTTCTATATTATGATGTTCAGTTTTAGACATACTTCTTGATTTCATCATAAAGTACTAATACAAAAGCTCCGCCCATGCCTCTCAACACATTCGACCAGGCACCTTTGAAGAACGCTTTGGATCCTTCATCTTTAGCTATCTTCTTCCAGCAGTCAATTGTGCCCTTATACATAATATCAGCTGTGGAAACAAACATAAAGGTCATAAGGCTCCAAGTTGTACAGCAAATATGTTTCAACTTCCCCATCTTTAAACTCACAAGGAGTAAGTGAAGCATAGCCCAGAATTTAAGTAATCAATTAAGGAAAAGTAATTCCTTAATTATGGAAATCAAGTCATTTCTCAGTCCTTTAAGTGAACATGACAGGAATAACCAACCATGTGTTTCCCCTAGGTTGTTTTTAAAGGATTCCAATGAAAAGGCCATTAGTTTTCCATAAGAGAAAAAAATACCCAGTATCTCCCATCTTATCTCAATGAAGAGATACTTTCTGCTGCCAGAACACCATAAGAGCCTTTATTCTTACCTCCCTTTCGGCCAGACTGCATCATCATCCTACGTCTCACAGTATCAAAAGGGTAAGAAACCAGCCCTGCCACTGCAGTGACACTCTGGGCAATCATCCAGCTCACTACGATATGCACATTCTTTGGATCAGGCAACATACCTGTCATCAAGAACAAATGAGCAGAGTCAGAACAGAGGGAAAGGGTTGTGGGAAAGATGGCTGTGGAAGGAACTATCACCCACCAACCCCAGGAGTCAATTCAAACCCAAGGTGTTTGCTCAGAACAGCAAGTTGAGGGAGGCAGGAAGGCACGTCAGAAACACCTGTGTGTGTTCTAGCACTTCTCTCTGAACTGGTGCTGAGCCAAGCCCTGCTTGTCCTTGTACTACCAAGTGCCCTAGAGTGCCTTTACTGGATGGATCTTCCCTTGCAGTCACTCCTCCATGCACTTCTTACCCTTGGCCGTGTCGTACACCCCAAAATAGGCTGCTCTGTAGATGATGATGCCCTGGACAGACACGCTAAATCCTTGATACAGGCCCCTCAAGCCATCAGACTTAAAGATCTTCACAATGCAGTCGCCCAGCCCAGAGAACTCCCTCTCTGCAGCTCCTTTGCCCACATCAGCCGCCAGCCGGGTCCTGGCGAAATCCAGCGGGTAGACGAAGCAGAGGGAGGTGGCTCCCGCGGCACCCCCAGACGCGAGGTTCCCTGCGAAGTAGCGCCAGAACTGCTTGTGCCTGTCCACTCCGCCCAGGAAAATCTGCTTGTACTTGTCCTTGAAGGCGAAGTTGAGGGCCTGGGTGGGGAAGTACCGGATGACATTGGCCAGGTTGCCTCTCCAGAAGGAGGCGATGCCTTGCTCCTTGGGGATGCGGACTATGCAGTCCACGATGCCCTTGTACTGCTTATCGGCCGTGATCTGTTTGCTGGCATGCTGGACCTGCGCGAGGGAGAAGGAGGAGAACGGGGCGGTAGAGAGAGGGCACGGCAGGAGTGACCCCGCACGCTGAAGGGCACGGACGGGGCCGGCTCTGCTCCCGCCAGCCCGAGGCGGTGCTGAAAGTCCCGGGCAGCTCCCGCGTAACCGGAGCCGGCCGAGCTCCTTCCCATATTTAGTCACGCCGGGCAGTGCCCGCCGCGCCGGCACCACCTGTGGCGCGGCCCCGCCGCCCCCCACTGCCCCCTCACCTGCAGCAGCAACTTCACTCTCTCGATGGGGGCGACAGCCGTCTTGGAGACGGCGGCGGCAATCCCGCCGGCCAGAAAGTCCTTGACGAAGCTGAGCGCTTGGTCTCCCATGCCGCGAGCCGGTCCGACACCCCCGCCCGGAGAGAGGCAACGACCGCGCACTTCCCCACCCGGCCGGCCAAATGGCCCCCCGCCCCGCACCGCCGCTCTTATACCCCGCGGCCTCTCGCGATAGGAGGAGGCGCCCCCCGGGGCGCGGGCATTGGCTGAGCCCCCTCTGGGCCCGCCCCCGCCGGGTCCGCGCGGGCCGGGTCCGTGAGGGGCGCGCGGCCCGGGACGTTTAAAGGACAAATTAAAGTTATCTGGGGCTGGCGGGGAGCGCGGCCTCGCAGCATGTGCCCGCTGTATTAATAGCACAGCAGGGGACGCGGGCAGCTGGCAGCAGAGCTCCAGGCCGAATTAACCGTTCCGCGCAGGCCGGAGGCAGTGGCTGGGGCCGGTGGGAGCGAGGGGGCTTTAAGCCTTGGCTCGTGTGCGTGGAGCCCCACAGGGAGGGGCGAGGGCCACACGGGTGTCCTGCTCTACGGCAAGGCTCGCCCAGGGTTGCGCTGACAGCTTGGAAGGTGGTGCCGTGTTCGTGAGCATCGGTGACCAGGAATGGTTTGGGGCCAGAGAGTGGCTTCGTGTTTTATGCGCTGTGTGAACTTGCAGGCATCGAGGTTTTTAGATATCCGACGTGCTCCAGGACGGCCTTCCCAAGGAGGAGGCAACATGCCCTCCTGCACTGTACCCACGTTTCAACCCTGCAAGGTCAAACCCTCACAAAAGTCTCAGTCAGTCCCCTCTGAAGGAGTGAGGGAGGGGAAAGGACACTGGGAAGCACAGATGTGATTAAGTTGCTCACACCGTGTGTGAAAGAAGAATAAAGGCTGTAGTAAAATGCTGCCTTCATGCACAGTCTGGTTCTTAAGGAAACAATTGAGTCTCAAATGAAGATTACATGGCTCACTCATTAGTTTCCCTATTTCACAGAATCATCAGAGTTGGAAGAGACCTTTGAGATGATCAAGTCCAACCATCAACCCAGCATCTCTCATCTGTTCTTTCTGGCTGACCCCCATAAGAAAGCAATAGCTTATGACTTGTTGGGTGACTTGGTTGTGTGGAATAATTACATGAAAGGCAATGCAGCAAGCTGTAGATGCATACCTAAAACTTTGTCTTAAACAAAGCCATTACGATGTGCCTCGAGGACTATGTTGCACCGAGGAATTCATAAGGTGATGGATCTGCTTTGATTTGGTAATATGGTATCAACAATGAAGATAGCATTCATCTTAATGTAGATACTAAAAGATTGGCTGTCCCACTAGGTGGCATTCTCTCCAGGACAGCAGATCTCTTCTTGCTGATGTGTTTGTTAGCATAAGTCAATGAGACAGTAAATTTGATCCCTCGTCTCTCTCGCCCTCTGCCACTCTTAAAGTCTGTTGAGGTAGAGGCCTCTTCTTGTGAGCCACAGCTCTGAGAAGTGGATGACAGCTATAACTTCCAGGAGCACCCTTTGCTCCTTGGCCATCCTGAGAAGATGGAGCCTGTCCCAGCTTCTAAGAAGGGGGAAAAGAGCCCCCCTGAAGAGACATCTCCCCAGGCGAGGACTGAAAGCAGGTGCAAGCAGGAAGCACAGGGGATCCCTAGAATTAGACTGTGAGTTGAGGGGAGTTTTGTTGAACACACGTCGCTGTCTCCTACCTTTGACCTTTCCTTTTTCTTCCTCATACTTCACCCACCATGTCTGGTGCCTCCTCTCTTCACAGGAAGGTAAATATCCCTTTAACATCTTGGGGTTTCTACTGCTGGTTTCACACCCACACGGACGATAGGATAGTGATGCTCACAGCTGCTGCCTGACTGTCCAGACTGATAGGGTCTCCTCAGTGTGTGCACTCAGGTGCCAGCCAGTGCCCCACTGACTGCTGTATGGTGAGTGAGAGGTGGGAGAGTGGCTGTGGGATGCTGTTGGGGAGGGAGGGGAGTGAGGGGCCTGGAATGAGACTGGAGTGGGGGGTCTATGCTGAAAGGATCATTTGCCTGCCCCTCCTCCACCATCTTTGGTTTAGCTCATTTTAATATTTTTTTAATTAGTATTTTATCTCATTAAATTGCTTTTTTAAAAATGACATTTTAATGAAGTCTTTATCATAAGAATTCCAGTTATGTTTTAAAGTTATTGTTGTGTATCATCATCACACTCCATAGAGATTCTTTGATTTAATAGATATTTCTGTACTATTTGCCCGTGGCTGCCAGTACATAGAGAAAGGAGTGCATAGCAAGTGAGTTGCACTTTTTCTCCTTCTGCTTTCACTTCTTTGAGCCTAGATGTCTATTTTCAGGAAAGACATGACTTCCAAACAGTTTTAACAAAAGCAGGGCTGCACCAGGACTTGTGTTGACTACGTTGAGGCTTATTCTTCTTTTTTTTGATTTTTGTTCCAAATGTCTGTTTTGGATCTTTCCTATATATGATAATGAAGTTTATTATGCTACCTATTGTAGAAGTTCTTATGTATCCTGAGAGGAACTTACTGCTAACTCCACCATTACCACCAACTTGAGCATGAGCATAAGCATTTCCAGTAGCTGGAAATGTCATTAAAAAAAGGCTAAAGAGCCTTTGGCTTTTCATACAGTTAGTTGGTGTTTGTTATTAAATACTCAGAATAGTTACTGATACTTTTGTAGAGAAATGGTTAAAACAGTTCTGCAAGCTTTCCGAAATGCAAGCTTTTTGAAATATTGAAAGCCAACTTTTATCCTCATCTTCCTTAGGTCTTTGCAGCTTTGGATGCATTATCTGGCTTTCTAGGCTGAGTTTGTGGGTGCTATGCACTGCTGGCATAGCATAAAGACACTGGTATTTGTTGTTAAAAATTCTGAGCTAAAAATAATAACCTAGATCTACATTTTCAAGACAGGTTAGTGACTGACTGCATTGTGCTTTGGTGTGTCAATAGGCAGCTACAGGAGATCAACTTTTCCAAAGTAGTGCATACCCTTGGTTAATTACATTTTCAAGACAGTGGGAACCCTAGGATTGAGGCTAGGCCAGACACAAAATAAAAAAGCTTTTACTCAAAAGCTTTTATTCAAAAGTCCAAGCCTGACAGCAGATACAACGGGGAGCACAAGGAATCAGTTAGACCATCCTGAATCCCAGCATAGACAGTGATGGGTAGACAGTGAATTGGCAAGACGCCAGGAAAAAATATGTGGGTGTTTTCAGAAAAGATTTGTAGGATTGTAGTAACTTCTCCTTGTGCAAGATTGATTTAGGTTTATGGTCAGGAGGAGGAGAGTAAGACAGCCCAAACAGGCTAAATGAGGATAAGAGTTGAGGAGAAATAACAGGGTTGCCACTGACAAAGGTAATCATGAAGAATAAAATCATGTGGGCTCTGAGTTTTGTTTTGGGCAGACATTAGTGTGGGTAATTTTAGCTGGGTGTTGGTGTTATCTGCTTAGGAGCCAACATTGATCTGGAAAGGGCAAAAACCGGACAGTAAGTGTAAGCTGCATATTGAGAAGGGAAGTGATAGTGCTGGAAATAGCAGTGGGATTCAGTATAGTGTGTGTTTGTTTATTAGAGCATGTCTGTAATGTGAGGATGAGGAGCTGGAGGAAGGTCAAAACTTCAGAAGAAAACTGAGGAAGTGAATGAAAACTAATATGAAACAGACCAGAAGTTATGTTGTAACAGGACAAGCATAGGGTGTAAAAGTAGGAAGCATAAAACATTCAACATGTGTGACAAGGAATAAATGTGTAGGAAGTGAGCATATTAATATTTCCTTTGGCAAGAATTTATGCAGAAGATATTCAGGAAGAGAGCATTTGAAAAGTGCATTAAAAGTGGTGAAAGGCAGCCAGGTCTTCATTTAACTTGGAAAAGTAGGAGGAAAAGTTAGAAGGATGTCGTAATTGGAAGGGGAGACAATCAAATGGTTGTGGATGAAGTAAACCTGATCTCAGGTCAGCCAGGAAATTGAAGCTGAAGGCAGACTGAGGTATGTCTTTGGCAACCAGACTTCATGAGATAGGAGTGGAGAGTAAGAAACAGAGAACCTACAATCAATCTGTCCTAGAGAAGAAAGATAAAGCAGGAGGAAGAAGGCTGAGATTGGATGGGATTTTATGAATCTCACAGGATTAAAATAATGGAAAGAGCAAATGAGAGGACATGAGGAAGGACATGGCAAGAGAGGAAAAAGATCAGAGAGGAAGGGTGGGACAGCAGAGGTCAGGGGAAAGCAATGGTTGCTGCAGACACCATCAAAGGAATAGCTCTTCCAGGGTGTAGGACACTGAGTAAGGGGTGCAGGGGAAATGAAGGGACCAGGGCAAGGAGACATACAGGTGTGTGCTATAAGGTCAGCAAGGACATCAGCGTGAAGCTTGGAAGCTTCCTGAGGATGAGTGTGAGAAATTGTGACGAAAGGAGGCAAGTCAGCTGAAATCACAGAGGAGGGCTGATCAGGAGGAGTGGACTGGCTGGTTGACAGTTCTTCATAGGAGTGAGATATGGCTCAAAATCAGATAAAAAGTGACAAGTGAGGGCACCCTTCATGTGAGAGTAAGGGGTGGGATGTGATGAGAAACTTAATATCTCTCTCTGGGAGACTGAAGCTGCAGAGGGAGAGTCACACAAGGGCATCCAGGACATGTTGACACTGAGATTTAATAGGCCTGTGGGAAACATTTAAAGTGTATCTTCCAGCTGCAGCAAGTGAAGAGAAGAAAGGGGAGTGGACTGGTCAGAAGGACAGAGTAGGAATGCAAGACGGGTTGATTGAGCAATGGTAAAGACTTGAGAGAGGGATAGAGAGATGGAGGTGTGGCAAATGTCATTAAGGGCAAAAAGGAGGCAGAGTAAGAGGTAGGGCTTGTTGCCTCAGGTAGGTTGTTTAAGAGACAAGAAGCAGCAGCTGAAGGAATAAAAACAGAGAGAAGAAACCAAGCTAGGTGGGAAGGGAAAACTGGAGAAGTACAGAAATAAATTGCAGCAAAAGTGCGTATGAGAGTTGTGGAGGAGTAGCCCACAAACAAGGTTAACCAAGTCAGACTGTCTCTCTGGTCTCCAGTGACTGGATTCCTCTTGTGCAGGTGTGTGGCTAGGCATGTTATACTTTTGACATTCCCTGTTGCCTGAACTAGTAATGAAAGTTATGTGTTGACTGAATGTCTTCTGCCACATTAATTGCCCTGGTGAAAGCAACTAACCTAAGTTTAATATGTTTTTTCAATTTTCAATGCTTCATTGACTTCACTTGTGGCTGCTCTGAGGTACTGGTGGAGAAGACAAAGTCCCTGAAAAGAGTGGGATGTGGAGAGGCAGGGGGAAAGGAAACAAATCAAGCACCAGTCCTGCCAGATTTGGTTCCTCATCAGAGATTTATTTATTTCACACAGTTGTCAGAACCTTAGTTTCTTGTTCAATTCTGTTGCAGTATCAGCTATGGCAAGACTGCTTTGACTGAAACCAGTCAAGTATTAATTCCTGCTACACTGGTTTGAAAAGCTGAAATCACAGTCTTTTACTCTGAAATTAATTTAATTTCTCTTTATGACTGTACAATAAATCCTTGGTATGCTTTAGACAGAATAATAGTATTGTTAAGTTTTAAAACTTAAGTGATCTTTCCTCATAGGTCTCAACATACCTTGAGAATAAAGAAACAACTTTTATGTCACAGCTGAGCATTGCAGTAAAAAATTAATGGATGCTACAGGCTGTCATAAACATGTACAGTGCTCTAGAATATCTGTTAATTGTTTTATTATTAATGCATTCATGCCACAAAATAACAGTATATGTTACAGATTTTGGTAAACTCATAAAGCAGAGGTGTTGTGGACAGTTTCCAAACCATGGATATAAGCAAATTAATGACCTGTTAGACTCCATAATAGTTAATTTACTATTTACTAACTCTTCTTTGGTAAATATATTTTTGATATCAAGCATAAAAGTGACTTGCTCAAGGTCATTCTTCCCGTATGTGTCAGAGCAAGGCAAGAATGCAAGTTTCCAAGTTTTGCTGGATCTCTCTTGTACAAGCCGTTTGTATATATATTTTAAATTCCTTTCCCTCTCCACCTCTGTGTTTTAGTGGCTCAGGACAACCAACTAAAGTTGGAAATTGAGCCAGAAGCAGAGGGAGTTCTATCAGCAATACGGTCAGCTTGTCATCCTACTCTGGAACACTTCTCAGAGCTGAAGTGCATATAGATAGGTAGATGGGATAATACACATCCTGAAATCAGGGTTTGTATTAAGTAAGTGCTGTAAAAAAGTGTAACTGAACTGTAATTTTCATTGCTTTATGAGTTCTGTTTGCTTTCTGGTTTGATGTGTGGTTGTTTGTGATGATCTCAATCATCAGTAAAAGGTTTGGCATAAAACTGTAGAATTCACCTGCAGGTAACATTCTGCACAACTGTATTTGCACAACTGTGTAGTACAACTGTGTAATGTTACACACACACACTACTTCATTGTTATTACAAAATTAGTTTATCCACACTGAACTGTGCCTTCACTCAATCCTTATTCATGGGCAAGACCTGCTGAAGACAATAGAAAAGGGTCCGAAAAGAAAATAAGTAAGGATGTCAGAGTTGGGCTAATGGTTGATTGGCTTTCTCAGAATTGTAAGCTGGCAACATAAATTACTGCAATAATATGAAAAGAGTCAAGATTATATTTGTTCCTATAATACCAGTAAAGCTTATTCAGAACAAGCATAAATTAAAATTTGAAAACCTACTTTGCAGGGAAGATTGTGCTTTTTCTTTTGGTGTAGATCTCTCCAGACAATAATTTCTTTAGTCACTGCCAAACATATATCATTACATGGTGGAGTGTATATCCCTTCTTGGATTCAGTGGTTTTCAGGTTTTGTGTTTCCAGGGAAAAAAGTACATGATGAGAGGATATCTGATGTTTATAAAATATATATATATATATATATATATATATATATACGGTTTTTTTATAATTCTAGTTGAAACTTATTTTGCATGAAAAAAATGAGATCTGGAGATTTTGTTCTCTAACACCTAGGCAAAAGCTATGATCTTCAGCGCAAAGGGAAGGTCAAGGTTTGCGTCTCAAGAAAAGCTTCTATTTCCAGGGTCCTAGTTGTTATGTTTCGTAGATACTCAAAGCTTCATTTTCCTATTTGCTACATTAAAATGTTCTATTTTCTATCATTTTTTGTCTTATTCTTCCTAAAGGTAGGGGATTGTGCTAAGAGATATTTAACATGTACTTCGCTTTTCTACATGTTCCAGCTTATTCCCAGAGATATGCTTCTTATGGTGTTGACCAGATTTCTTGGAAGGTGTGACAGGTTCAAACAGAATTAACAATGTCTGGGCAGGGGTGTGGCCAGAGCAAAGCTCAGTTATGGGCTGAAGCCCTCTATATTTTCCATAATATACAATAAAATTTTCTCCTGCTGCTAGAAGTAACACTTCTCTGTGGTGGCATTCTGAACATGTATTATGTCCTGATTAAGAAATTCAGTTCTTCACTGAGTTCTCCTACTTACTTGATGGGATTCTTTTAAGGTTTGTTTATTTCCAAACTGGAGAAACACTGGGTTGGTGAATGCAGAATTCAGGTGCACCTGCCTGAGTTCCATGACCTAGAAAATAGGTCTGATTTGTTTTCAAAGTTTAGCAAAACAAAGCTATTGAAAAGTGAAAGTACTAACATAGACTTTTCTGACAATGTGTGCAACATGCCCTTCTTTTGTGTTGGAAGAATGTCTAGTAGGTCACGTAGCCCTCTTTGCGTAGTGCAACATTCTTTTCATCATTCATGCAGTGCCCTCTGTGATGACTCTCATGTCCAGCTTTCCATAGCTCTGGGGCCTCTGGCGTGCTTTTCAATTGCCTGCCTCTTCTTAGAGTTGTAAGGACTTGTTCTTTGCTCAAGCTTAGCCTTCTGAATATTATTTTAATATCAGTCTTAATGGGATAATGCAAGTACTTGGTCTTTGCCCTATTCAGTTAATTTTTTTATCCTTCTTTGTGTTGCAGTAATTTTTGAGTATCAAAAATTATTTAAGTTGATCTTTTTATATTATGTTTATGGTTTTAAGTTAGTCTTCTGGTTTCTAGTTGCCGAGTTGCTTCTCTGTGTGGTTTTACTGCTCTAGATATTCTAAAAATCAATTGTTTCAAGCAGACAGATTTGAATTAAGTTAAATTATTTAAGTGATTTATTTGGTTTCCATCTGCTGTTTCTGACAATATATCTGGTTATAATGTAATAATTTTCTTTTTAATAACAGTGTCAATATTGTTAGTTCCTGCTCAAATTGCTACCTCTCCCTTCAGATATTCTGTAGGGTTTCTCATTCTGTGATTTTAATTTTAGACTAGTCTTTTCTTCTGTGAAATAGTTCATAATTTTCTTGCTGACAATAATTTTATTTTGATATATTGTAGGACAAACTTAAATTATTTCTGACAACAGCATATTTAACTGAATCACAGCTTTGTGCTCAGATAACTGCACTGCAGTAGCAAAACAAGGTAATCATATTTTTGTAATACAGAAACAATTTCATGCATGTCATGAAAAGGCCACAAACAAATTGTTGCTGTAATTCAAAATGTGTTGACTATAATGCCAGACATGTTTTTATAATAAATTGAGGTATTAATCTTCCTAGATATTGAAAGAAAATGGCAATTTAGGGCCAGCTGCATGCCACACATTATTAAAAGACATGAAGTGAAAAAGCTTCTGCAGAACAGCCAAAATCTCAGCAACTGGGATACCAATGTTGAAGATGATAACCATACTGCTGAAGAGTGACAAAACTGTGTGAGAAAGTTTTCAGATGTGAGAGTTTAAGGTTTTTATGGTGTCAAACCTTGTGTCCCTTGATGGAGTATTTTACTGCAGAACTCAGTGTAGAAAAAACCCAGTCTGAGTCCCAGGTCCAAAAATTCCTTTGGATTTGAATTTTCCCAGCTGAGCTGACATATAGGATATTAAAGGGAACAAGTTATGGGGCAGAAGCAGAAGACAGGAAATAATTAGATTATGTGGTGTGTTACCTCAGCTTGGTGAAAAAACACAATTTGTCTTCCATTCATTCCTAGAGAATGACTGCCAGTTTCTGATTCAGTGGGAATTCAGTTTAATACTTTCCTATAAATCACAAGAAATAAATGGAGATACTGTATTAATATACATTCTTAAATGTTTGCTGTATTTGAAATTGTTATATATGTATGTAGAGTTGCATTATAGGTAGGAATGAATTAATATATGCTGTAAAAGTGTCTTGCAGGTTAACACTGTAAAAAGAATTTTCCTTTTGCTCCATTTAATTTCTTCTCCTTCATAATAGTATGGAGTAAAAGAAGAAATTGAGCTATTTTCTGTTTTTCAGGCAGCTATAATGGGAGAAAAAGAGAGGGGATATTCTGAGTACATGTAGCAGGGAAAACTGAGATCATAGGAACAATCATCCAGACATGAAACAGTCTTGAAATGGTGAGCCAGGGTAAATTATCTGGACCTCATAAATTACTTCCAGGATCATAGTGATAGAGAGGTCATCCACAAGCTGTGCTGCTTGTTTATGATTTGCCTTCCCTTTCAGATGACACAGTGTTGTAGGCTGGCACTCTTGTTTTCTACATAGAACATACTTTTTTTCCTACATAGAACTAGTTCTATGTTAGAACTAGTTACTTCTATCAGAAGTAACAGTTCAAATAAAACAGATAGATCTTTATGTAATTTAAAATAGTCTCTGTGGCTTCCATGCATTTCCATCAATGCCATGCTTCATTTTTGTGAGGCATTTTTGAAGTTGCAGGTTTTCTTGTTCACTGGTAATAATCCACCAAGAAGAAGAGCTAAAAGAATGAAAAACTGAGACAGCAGTGTTGCTGGTATCCAGCAGCTTCCTATTATACACTTTTGTCTCCAGTTCAGCACCTCACCTCTGCAGAATAAGATTTTTTAAAAAACCGCCTTAAGCAGAGTACTCCTCTTCCTCTTTTTCCTCCACTTCTGAAACATCCTCAGTTCGAGAGAAGAAGAGATACCATTGGCATAGCTTTTGGGAAAACTACCCTGGAGCTGTGCACTTTCTCCTACTGGGCACTGCTCAGCAGGGGAGGTTGTTCTCAGTCTTGAGCAGCAGTGATGTGGATGGGAGGAGATTGATTATAGCAAGGGATGAGAAGCATGCATTTACATAGGCTCTTTTTCCCTGCCACCTCTCCACTCTCCAGCAAGCACGGGTTTATTTTAGCATTGGCCTTCTGAAGCAGGATTAATTTTCCCCTGAATAGGTCAGGCTGGGACAGAGCCAGGATCCATGGCCTTTCATAGCTTGGGTGACTCAGGAAGCCAGAGATACCTACTAAGTAGACAAGGCCTCTAACTGCTGGGCCTATGCCCAGTGCAAGAGAAGTATCCTGGAATAACCTTTCTGATAAACAGCAGAAGAGTCCGTATGGGGTCTTTTTCCAAAGGCTGGTGCCAGGCTGAACCAGGCTGTAGGGCTGCCCTCTGCTGTTGGGATTCGGGAAAAACGTAAAAGTCAGTGACAACATCCAGGAAAACGGTAACGAAGTATAACCAGGAAAGCAGTAGTAGGTGAATACGTGCTGTCAACCTCTCGTTTCATACAGTGCTTCAGCCAGTTGAAGTGTGCCCTCATATCTTCACTAACAGGTCTGTTCATAGCAACAGAAATAGCTGATAGTTTTCTTGGGGTTTAGCAGTGGTAGAATTCTTGTGGCTCTGCAAAGCAACTTGTGACCCAGAAATCATGCTTTCTGACATGCTTGTTCATGCCTCAGTGTGCACGGGAGATGCAGAGGAAGGAATTTCCATCACTAATTCAGATTTTAAAATCTTTTGTATTTCTTATTATTATGTAGAGTTATTAAATACCCTACTTACAAGTATTGTGCTGATTGACAGGAAGCTGCACATGAGCCAGCAGTGTGCCAGGTGGCCAAGAAGGCCACTGGCATCCTGGCCTGCATGAAGAACAGTGTGGCCAGCAGGAGCAGGGAAGTGATCCTTCCCCTGTACTCAGCGCTGGTGAGGCCACACCTTGAGTGCTGTGTCCAGTTCTGGGCCTCTCAGTTCAGGAAAGACATTGAGGTGCTGGAGCAGGTCCAGAGAAGAGCAACCAGGCTGGTGAAGGGACTTGAGCACAAGTCCTATGAGGAGAGGCTGAGGGAGCTGGGGTTGTTTAGCCTGGAAAAGAGGTCACTCAGGGGAGACCTCATCACTCTCTACAACTCCCTGAGAGGAGGTTGTAGCCAGGTGGGGGTCGGTCTCTTCTCCCAGGCAATCAGCAGCAGGACAAGAGGGCATGGGCTTAAGCTCTGCCAGGGGAGGTTTAGGTGGGATGTTAGAAAGAAGTTCTTTACAGAGAGAGTGATCAGGCATTGGAATGGCCTGCCCAGAGAGGTGGTGGATTCACCGTCCCTGGAGGTTTTTAAGACAAGGCTGGATGTGGCACTGAGTGCCATGATCTAGTAATCACAGTGGGGTTGGATCAAGGGTTGGACTTGATGATTTCAGAGGTCTTTTCCAACCCAGTTAATTCTATGATTCTATGATTCTATTTGATACGAAGTTGTGTAGAAAGCTACAGTCAATTTGTATAAGCACCTGATGTCTGAAGGGGTGTAGGACCTTTTTTCCCGTAGCTAATTTGTAAGCTGGTGTGGAAGCATGTGGAAGTAATCTGATGGTTCTATCAGAACTAGAAGGAAGTGCTATCAGGGTATTTCTTAGCCCTGATGCAGTACACCCCTGCTAGACTTGGAGCATGTGTAGTAGCCCTGAACACTTGCACATCTGCTGATATCCCAGCAGCTGTAAGAACTGTGTTTAGGGTTCGGTTCTGGAACATAACATCTGTATCTGGACTGATTGCATGGCCCTTCTGAAGTAAATGAGCTTGTGGTATATGATTAAGGACAGTCGCTGCTTCTCTTTGCAAAACAGGTTTTAATGTTAAGGTTTGATTCTCATCTTAATTTTTGTATCTTTGAATGTGATAGGCATGTTTCACTTTTTGATACTGATTTTAAAATCCTTGCTTTCAATTTCTTTGTCACAAACATCCTGTCCCAGCTATGTGGGGTTTTGAGTTAGCTATCAATGTGCCTTAGAGAACACAAGTGATGGCTCCCTTTCAAAGAAAAGAAACTTTCACTTTCTGACTAATTAAAAAAAAAAAAATCTGTAAAATCTAAATAAAGGCAAAATTGACCAGAACCCTGCAAATAATGTTGTACGGTGATAAATAAAAGCAACTGTAGTCATTAATCCTGTAAGCAACAAATTGTTGTATAGCATGCAGAAGTTTGTCGTGACTAGTTTACACAGGCAGTTAATGAATGATAAAATAAATCAAACCTATCAAAATATGGGACTTAATTAACTGTTTTTAGAAATGGGATATCACTTTGGGAAGTGGCTATAACAATGGAGATGTGAAGCTGTTTATGAGCTTCCCCTGCCTTCAGGAATGAATACTTTCTAATTCTCTTAGAGAAAACCTTTTCTAACATTCAGGCCTACAACCTCAAACTGAACTTTAAAGGTGAAGACTTTCCTGCTTCTGTTGTAAACAATAATCAGGCCATAACTCTGTGTCTGTTTGGGGAAAAACAGAGAAGCAATATAAGTACCTGTTTAACCTTCTTTTCCACTTGATTTACTCTTCAGTTTTGGGATCATTTGGCTTGATTTCCCAGGCTCTTGATAGCAGAAGAGAGAGACTGTACCACTGTCTGGCTGAGATGCTGATTTGTACAAGCAATATTCACAACTTAGCCAAGGTGGCAGGAGGACCTGGTTGACTAGAAGGGATCATATTGCTCTCTACAGAGCCCAGGTGTTTGGTTGGCTAGTATTTGATTCTACTATGTCAGCATTTACAGCAGAAAACAATCCTAATGGAAGGTAAAAACCACATCAGTTTTGCTTCAAGTCTCAGAATTTGAGGATATGGGCTGAAAAAAGTGGGAATGGCTAAAATCTGATTGTGTCTTTTCTTTCATAGATTTCACAAAGAAATGGGAGATGGGGAAATCAGTCCAGCATCTGGTGTGACTGCAATTGAAGCAAAGTTGGCAAACTTAGTTCAGTCTGTTTTCATTTCACACTTGGCCACATTCTAGTAAGCATCTGTCCTTGTCACATTTATTTTGGTTAATTTGTGAGCCCTTTGCAAGTGTAAATTGCAGAAGTCACAGAAGTCTGTGAAATTTGAAAGACTGAAAAACCACTTGTCATAGAAGAGAGGGATCCACAATTTGATGCTACCACATGGGCACCTTCTGAGATGTGTCAAGAAATCATACATTAGAAATGTCTGTATCTTTCCTTTACAGTTAGCTAGTTGACCTGTAGATAAATCTCTGTGAATGTCTACATTGGGACAGATGAATTGCACATCCATTTCCTGCCTGCACCAGTCCTGCAGTGTGAAAGCGTTGCTGAGAATTTCTGTGCTCCATTGTGTGGAAAGTGGCAGCATCACCAAGTTCATTTCAGGAAGGGACATTTGCACTCTTGCAAAGACAATCATTCTCCTTTCATTAGGTGGCTTTTATAGATCCTAGGTATTTGGATACTAGGATCGATCTTTTTTTTTGGTTACTTTCCGTAGCTGTGCAGGTTCTCTTCCATCAGTGTGCTCTCAGTCCCTTGCAGAGGCACACAAACCACAAACAGTGATCAGTGGAGAAATCCTCAGTCTTTATCACCTTTGCATTCCTCCTGAAGCTGATAGACAAATGGTTTAAGGAACCAGGTGGAAACACCCCTTGTGAAAGAGAATCCGTGATAGCTTAGAAACTTTGGCATCTCTCTGTCAGCTGGTGGGTGTCTGGCACATTCCATTCACTGCTGCCCCTCAGTCACCAGAAGTGCTGGCCCCTAAACCTCAGAATGATGCCTGCTCTCATTTTCTGCAGAATGCTGTGTCTACCCTGCAGTTGGGGTTTGGCAATGTTAGCAAAAATTGGATCTTAGGCTGTACTCTTTTTGTCAGTGCTTCTTAACTGGAGACTGGGGGAGCTTCTCAGTGCAGTAACCTTTATTCTGGAGGAGTTCTGGTCACAGAGGACCAGTTCGGAATTAAATGTTTAGTTTGAAACGTGCCAGCATAGTGTTCTGAATGATTCATTACTGTGCTTAGTTGGTTGTTTGAGATCTCTGGTGTGCTGTTTATATAAGGCAGTATTTTTGTAAGCTCCATGAAGTCTTATGCCATTCCTGAACAGTGTGGGCTGGAGTTGTATGCTGGGAGGGGGAAGGGAGACAATTTTTCACTTACCATATGGGGTGGGCAACGTACTTGAAATGGAATTGGACGCTTTCTGCAAGTGATGGAGTCTGTGGTTAAAGTAATTCAATCTTTTCACTAACGTTAGGCCTCATTTGTTTTCAGTGTGTATGAAATTATGCTTTCTTAGTATTGTTTTGTCTTTTTTACAATTTTCTTGGAAAAAAATGGACAAACTTAAGGGAAAGGTGATTAATAATCAGGAATTTCAGGAAGCAATTGAATGCAGGTAAGAATGATTTTCTTTATCCAGAACCATCTCTCTGTGGGGAGGTAGAATTTTAACTTCCTGGGAGTGTTTCTTTAAGGACCCTTTTTCACAGTGCTTACAGCTGAGTACATTCAGGGCACTTGTGTTTCTGTATAAGGGAAACTATGTGAACTAACCAGATTATTTAAGAGGCAGGGAAATAATGGATTTTTTCAAGCCGCAACTGGACAATCCTCTGCCATCCTCAGTGTGCCCAAAATACTGATGATCTGAAGACTAAAAATCTGAAAAGTTTTTCATTATTCTTATGTCAGTCATGTTTCAGAGATTCAGGGACAGAGATTCTTGTCTTTTGTCCAGGGATGTCATAGCTGCAGCTTAAAAGATCCTATATCTTTAAGTGGAATACTGTATTACCAGGTTTTATTTGTGCTTTATTCTGAATAATTACAGAGAGCAGTTCATGCCATCCATCTCTAAGAGAGAGATCTCAACACTCCAGGAATGAGTTTGACAGCTCCTGACAGTGCTTTGGTTGAAGTCTCTCTGAATGCACAGAAGCATCAGCTTCATGGTGGTTATTGTCACCAACTTATATTACTTCAGCACAAGTTTTCTTCTTCTTCAGCACTTTTCTGTGCCAGATTTATTTCAGATGTGGAGGCTTTTTATTGCTGTCAGCAACAGATACCTTTACATCAGGGTGCTTTTAATCTTTTCAGTTGGAAGCCCAGCTGCACCCTGCTTCTGTTTTTTCTGGCCATGGTATGCCTGTGGATGGCTTGCACGAGGTGTCTGGGATTCTTTAGGCATTTCACCCATTTCACTAGTGGGCATTTCTGAGTGTTGTTCTGGATAGAGGGGAGTCACTCTGAGCTGGAAAGTAATAAATAATGATTGGAAGAGATCCCACTTCCTCCTCCCACAGATACAGCTGAAGTTTCTTCAAGATTATGGGAGATGTGAAGCTGTCTTGGCAAATAGCTTAGAAACTGGTGTTCACAGAGAGCTTTCTTCTGTGTTCACCTTTGCAAACATTCCTTTTTTGTATTGCTTATTCCAGGCTGGGGACATGAGACTCTGCTGCACCTGCTACAGTCCCCTTTCAACAAGGAAATAACAGCTTGGTATAGCTTATATAGCTTGGTAGCTGTAATTCTTCACTTCTTTCTACCTCACTTTTCCTTTGGGTACATTTAAAGACCTCCTTTTCTTGGAGATGCCTTTTCAGTACATTGTTGCATTATCAATGGAGCAAAAGAGTGGTGTTGGACTGTCTGTTCTGAAGTGCCTGTCTGTGGTATCTGCTGTGATAAGCTGGTTGGATGGATGTGATGAGTTAGCTAAGTACCCACACAGCCACTCACTCAGTCACCCCCAGGCAGGGCAGCGGAGAGAACAGAAAGAGCGAAATTTAGAAAACGATTGAGTTGAAGTAAGGATGTTTAGTAAGTGAAGGAAAAAGTGCAAAGTGATGCAAAGGCAATCACTCACCTCCCACAAGTGAACTGATACCCAGCCTGTCTCTGAGCAACAGTTACAATATTGCCTAGGAAGACAACCCCACTCCCAATTTTTATTGCTGAGCATGATATTATATGGTGTGGAATAACCCTTTGGGGAGTTTGGGTCAGCTATTTTGGCACTGTCCCCTCTCATCTTCATGACAGGACAAGGGGTAATTGCTTTAAACTGAAAGAGGATATGTTTATAACAGATATTAGGAAGAAACTCTTTCTGTGAGGGCAGTGAGACATTGGAACAAGTTGCCCAGAGAAGTTGTGGATAGTTGTCCAAATCCCTGGAACTGTTCAAGGCCAAGTTGTGTACACCTTCAAACAAGTAGTAGAAGGTGTCCCTGCCCAGGGCAGAGGGGTTGGAACTAAATGAGCTTTGAGCCCCTCCCAATGCAAACCATTCTATGATTCTTGTGCCCACCCTTGCCAGCCTTCTCACTGGTCAGTGTGAGGAAAAGGAAAAGCCTTGATGCTGTGTAAGCACTGTTCAGCAATCGCCAAAAGACTCATGTGTTATCAACAACACTATTTTAGTCACAAATCCAAAATACAGCAACATATGGGCTTCCATGAACTTAACTCAATCCCAGCCAGACCTGGTACAACAGAGCTTCTTTACATTAATTCAGAATAGATCAGAAATTGAGGGTGGTTTCATAGATGGTGTAAGGATCCTGAGGACTCAGTGGCAACTCAAGTTCTTCTCCCTTCCCATCACATGTTCCTCGTTTCCTCTCATGTCAGCACTAGCAATCACGTAGTGTTACAAAAACTGAGTTTTCAGCACATCCTCAGTAGTGAGTCAAAGTTGTTACGTAGGCTGGGAGTGGCTGGCTGGGGAAAAATACAGAAGTGACCTTTCTGTCACTTGTGTCAGTTTGTGTCATTTCCCAACCTGACATAAGTCAGTTTGTGACATAGCTGGATGGTTGTTATACTGTGGTTGTACTTCTTCATTGTTATATACTCCTAAATAATCTCCTTCACCTCCACTGACTTCCTTCTACATGATTGCTGTTACATGTTTTTTTTGTAAATCTGAAACGTGCAACAGTGTGGGAGGGTTTCCACATGAAGTTCTCCTGCAGAAAAAGCAGAGTGGTATTTTTGGAATGTCCTTGCCACTAGATGGCAGGGTGCCCTTTGGATAAAGGAAGCACTAGGCTGTGTTCAACTCTAATTTGCTCTCCGTTTGGCAAACTTCACATTGAGCTTATCGAGAGGTTTACTGGAGTGAGGAGCGTGTGCAGTGCTGGAGAGAACTCTAATTATATTACGACCCTTTGATAGCACTGACATGCAGTTTTAAATTTTCTCGAGTACAATAGATACCTTAATTGAATTGAACAGAGCTTGACATAATAAGATAGTAAAGAAAAGCTGTGTTTTAACCACAATTAAACCATAAATTAGTGAATATGTTGGAGAAATCTCTGTCTCTTGTGCACGTGCTGCATTTGCTGTGCCAAGTTCTGAAGTACTCAGTCCTTGAAGTGAATTGAAAAGCGGTGACAGACCCAAGTTGTGACCTTGGAATCTGGCTTTAAATAGTTTAGACTGACGGTTTGCTGCAGATGGAAGCTCCAGTTAGCATTTAGATGAGTTAAGAGCTCTAATTTTCACTCTTTCACACCAATTTGATCTTGGTGTAATCCTAATAAATTCAACTGAATGAAACTTGTGTAATGGTGCTAAGAAACCATAAGGATGCTTATTTATAGACTGGAATTATTGTAGTATTCATAATATTAGGATGAGGAATTTTTGCCTGTTTACTGTCCCAAAAATAAATCTGCATCTGAGGAATGTGGGTGTAACACCCCTCTATTCTCAAATGAAGCATTAAGCGTTGGCAAATGGAAATGACCGCTCTAAGATCAGGTCCATATCACTGAGTCTGTGAGTTAATGAGGGACAAAGGTAAAAGAGGTACCAAACTGGGTGCTTTGTCATGGTTTTTGTAACATTACACTTCTTTACACACTCATATAGAAAACTTGTAGGGAAATTCTCAACATTTTTAACTTTTATCTTTTTAGTTTATAGAAAGTTATTTCTTAAACTAGTTGACTCATTTGATAAGTATAAGTTAATATTAACCTTATCAGTGTATGTGATCCTCTTAATACATTTCTTCAAAACACAACAAACTAACAAAAACCACAGCATTTTCAAGTTTATATGTTGTGGTGTTTGAAATTGATTAAATTCTCTTTTTCTGGAATAGTTTTTTATACTTTATTCAAAAAAATTTACTGAAAAATATTTTAAATTGGTTCATTTATAAAAGGAATGTGGCTTACAAAATGAAAAGCGTAAGTTCAGTGAACCAAATACTTTGTGAAAAGCTGTCTCAGAGAGGACATTGTTCAACACATTAACTTATGCAAAAGATATTTTCAGATGGTGTATGGTAAGACATGTTGTGCAATTTTTAATCCCATTTTCAGAAGCTCCTTGTAGTATTTGCCACTGGCTAAGCTTTGTTACAAATGACACTGCTTAAGCCTGTTGGATCATGACTTCGATCCTTTGGCTACAGTGAAATATGGGAATGTTTTTGCCAAATTTTGCCCACACTCACTCTGGGAACGATCTGCATCTGCTTTCACAGGAAAAAGGTATCAGCTTTCTTAGTGTGTTACACAAGAGCATCTGCCTGCATCTCACAGACACTACTCATGCACTACTTTAGTGAGCACTCAGCCTTCTTATCTCTCTTACTCATCTGTGTGCAAGGGCAGATTTTAGAGCAGGGTGATCTAACTGGTGGGCTTCCAATCACATCTGAACAGGAGTTGAACATGTGTTTTTCCAGGTTATCTGGCATGAGGTATCCCTTTTAGCATCCTTGTGGGCATGAGGGAGCAGCTGCAGTGTGCAGATCCCAGCTGTGAGGAGAGTAGGCAGTGCTGGCAAAGCTGCAGCTGGTACACTGCTTCTTGCTGAGAGGTACCTGATGGAATTGCCCAGACAGCCTCAGATGAAATGAATGGAGTAACAACTGCTTTATTACATATACTGTAATGTTTCTGGCTTGCTGTAGCAAAAACGCCTCCAAGTCAGTTGGGACATTTTTAAAGTTCTTTTTCAGAGAAAACATCCTGTGTGGATGAAAAGCTCTTCTTTTAAATATCACTCTTTTTTTGTTTTGTTTCATAATAAAGACTCTCTTTTGCCACCTGCACTCTCTGAATAGCTTCCTTTTGCTGTGTCTACATCTAACTTCAGAAATCTGTGGTAGCACCTCCAGTATCTTTTCAGGGTTGGGAAATGACAACTTTAGTACTCTCCAGGTACCAAACACTGCAGGTCTTGGATCGGGAAGCTGCTTCTGAAAGAAATCCTTTTCAGTGAGAAATAATCCATTATTTTGTTTGATAGCCTTTTACCTAGCCTGGATTTTTCACCCATGCTTTGTAGGTTGGTGTTGTTCCTGGGATCAACCAAAGCAGTTCACACTCTCCATTGCTTGTAATGTCAACAGTCCAGAAGAAGAGCTGGGGTTTACATCATCCTCCTTCATATAACTCACAGAGCTAACGGAAAGCTGCTGGGAAACTCTTGGATAACAGATATTCTCAGGCCCCAGTGTCATGAAAGCTAGACCAGGACACGGGGTAAGGAAGCCCTGAAGGTGTTTGTGGAGGACACAGCAATAGTTCTGTGTGGTGTACCTGCTTATGACATCCTCTCTGAGCTTAGCACCCAGGGGAAGATGACTGATAATGCTTGATCAGATATTCTGGCAGAATCTCTATGAGGCCTCTCAAGATGGTTTTTTACTTGTTATCTTCTGTTGAAGCAGTGGCAAGGAGATGGAATGAAGGTCTTGTACTTCCCATAACTGATGAGAAATTCTTGCTGCAGCTGATCCTTACAGCGCTGCCATAGCTCTGTTTTACCATGGAAAGCTATTTAGTAGTCATGCACAATTACTTTTTCCATTTTCGTTTTCTACCAGTTCCTGTTGTTTCTACTACCTACTCAGCAGCAAGGGAGACTGCTGCTGTGGCACATTTAGCACAGAAAGGTGGTGACAGCTTGCAGCATTTCAGCCACTACTTTGCTTAAGCCTCCTCTAAACATGAGTTTTACAGTGCTACAAAAAACATATGGTATCAGTGAAATAGCTTTGCCTGAGGGGAACATGCACAGAACTGGAATGTGGGAGATTCCTTTGGTAAGGGTAGAAAGGTATTGGATTAAGGAGTGATTTAAGAGGAATGGCGTGAAAGTTCCTGAGACCTAGTTTTATTTCCGACTGTTGTGTGACTGTGGACAATGCATCCCTTCTCCCTTCCGTGGCAGGCAGAGGCCAGTAACTATAAAATCCATCAGTTTGTGAAGCAAAGGTGCTAGGGGATGACAGAAAGTTGTACAACTATCTAGACATGCTGAACAACCTGGTTTATGCGTATAAGGAGTAGAATAGGATACACGAGGGAAAGAAACATGGTGACCTGGACAATTCAACAAAATACTGTATTTAAACCACATATGGACATTTTTGACATGGTATGGACTTGCTTACACCTTCTCACAGTATAAATGGGGAATAGTAACAGGAGATTAAATAATCTTTGCTTCTTGGTTTTTTACATAAACAGTCAGAGCCTTTTCGTCAAGGTGTTACTAAAGGAGTGGGTAGGAGAGTTGTGAGACTGTAGGGATCTTGGCTTGCAAGTGATCCAGAGCCTAAAACATGGTGATCTGTGTAAACCCCCTTGCCAAACTTCATCCCTTCCCCTGACCACCCTGATGCTGTTGTGTGCTTACCTAAACGTTGGACCACTTTCTTTTTATAGGGAAACAAAAAAGTCCTGCCTTTCCTCTTCACATTGGTCCCATGGAATGAATTTTACTTGATTGATTGTATTTAAATTACAAGAGACTTCTGGACCAAATTTTGTAGGGCCTCCCACTGGGAGGAGGTCGTGCTCTGAATAGCCTGTGGTGTGATCCAATAAACCTGGTGGGTTTTTTGTCTACCAGCAAGGTCTGAATGGCAGGAGAAAATTAAGAGCTGGAAGAATTTGTGGCTGTAGGAGCACTGTGTTGCCTGGAGCTCTAGGTTAAGCCCTACTTTGCTGCTGAAATGTATATCATCCTGGCTGATGCTTTGATGGAGAAATTGTGATGAAATGGGAAAATATTTGTGTTGTGCTACTGCTTGCCTAAGTGACTAAAGGATCTGACTTTTGAATTAAGCATGCTCTGAGAAAGCATTCTGGTTTGTAAATTGAAATGCCAAGAATGGAGGGGCTTGGCTAACGTGAAATGTTGGGGATTAACTGGAAAAATGGTCTGCAAGAAAGCTGTTCTGCAATATAATGAACTAATGATGACTTTGAGTTGAATTGCAGTACCTGGGTTATTTAAAGCATTACAAACCAGAGGGGCAACAGCATATAAGGAAAGAATGAGTAGGAGGCAAGCTGGTTAATTTTCCTTTCCTTGCCTCTAAATCTTGCAGGTCGGTTTTCCCAGGTAATGTTTTACACAGAGATTGCAGTGGTTCAGCTTTCTAAGCCTAGCTTTTATGTATTAGGTCTCTTCTTCAAGAAAGCTGCCTGCCACATGAAGACTGGTGAGATACATCTGGGGTTTTCCTTGAGAGTGATGAGAGGATTGAAGAGCCACATAGACACCAACAGCACAGATAAGGACATGTAGATACTTTTAGTATTTTTATCATGAGAGGTGGAAAAAGGAAGGCTTTCTGGAGGGAGCTGGAACTGGTGATTTATGCCAATAAAATATAATTTCAGGTGCCTTGAAGTCCATTTTTAAATTCTCTTTTCACAAATATTTAAATAGTTGCCCAGCTTTTTGTTGTTGATTCCTTAAAAAACACAAAACGAGAGAGATAGCTTCTGATTCCTTTGTGACATTGATTTGTTAATGTTGCTTTCACATGCAAGATACCTGGTGATCTCTTATAAAATGCATAAGAGGTGCTGAGGAGAGGCCATGTTTTTTGTAAGCAGATGCAGCATGAAGTTAATTCAAGCTCTGCCTGCCAGCAGAAACCATGATTTCTACACACATTTGCACATAGGAACTGTATGGTCCTACACCCCACAACTGCCTGCTGCTTCTCAACAGCTACAAGTATCTCTGCCTTGCCCTTGTTCCTGGGACAGATCTGAGGTCACACTGCTGGAATAATCCCCTTAGCTTATCTTTCTGGCTATATCATGCCCTGTTTGAAAATTCCTCCCACTTACTTCTTCTTACAATCACATCACTATAAATGTCTCATTCTTGCTTCGAATGCCCATCAGAATTTTAGACTTGCTTATCCCTCTGACTTGGTCTGCTGTCTTATTTGCCTTGCCATGGCTGCTACTGTAGTATGCTGGTCTTGACACGTTATTAAGTTCTTCGCCTCTGCTTTCTGTGCTTCTTTTGCTTTCTTCAGAGGATGTGTTTTTGTTTCTTCTCTTTTCCACTTATGAAAACATGCTGTTAAGTTGGTACCAGGAGTGTGTCTCTATAGATGATTAAAAGACACTTCAGTAACTGACTGAAACAGTTGCTGAATTTCCCGATGTACCTTATCTTCCTCTCTGTCTCTTTGATGTCAGATCTGAGACGTAAGAACTTCTTCTATGTAGGGATATTGCAGATATTAAACGTAGGAGAAAATGGAAATAACAGTTTCTCAGTTTGCACATGCAAGCGTAGGTATTGGTCTGGTAAACCACACGTGACTTTTTGCAGGTGTTCCCTTTGCCAGGGTTCTGGGCTTCTTGCCAAAGCATTTTCTCTCAACCTCCCTGTTAACCAGCCCCTTGCGTTTTGCATCAGCTTCTGTCTCAATAGGCTTAGCCCTCCAGTTAACAGATATCTTTTTCTCAAGCCCTGCCCATTGCACCTGCTTTTGAAAATGTGCCCTGGAGAACACAGTGATTCATCTGTTGTGCACTGTTGCTGTTTGATTACATCATTGCTTAGTTTCAGGTGGCTGCATTTGTGTGCTGGAGCACTTGATTCTCCTGTTTACTTCTTTTGTACATTGTGGAAGTGTTTGTAAAGCTTCGGGGAAGTTCAGAATGAAAGGTACAACATCAGTGTTTGGGATAACAAATGGTATAGGCCATACACTCTCTTCATTCAGTGCTTTTTCTGTTTCCACACCAGTGAGCACGATGGATATAATGGAGTCACAGCATGTTTCCAGAAATCCTGAGATAAGTAATGTAAAATAGGTCTTTGGAATTTTAATAATGGAGAAAATGTCAGTATGCAAAGTTGGTGCAGCCTTGTTTCTCTCTTCCTCCAGTTTCCCTCCTTTAGACCATCCTATGTGTTTTCTGACCTTGCAGATACGATATAAAGTGGGAGAGCAGAAACCCTTAAGGACCTTACATCAATTTCTATCCTATTCCAGAATTGACTGCCCTACAGAGTAAATGTATACAGGTGTGCTTTCAGACTAGACCTTCGGGATCAGCTCTCGTCTCCCTGGATGCATTTGGGAAACTTGGAGGCCTTCAACACTGAAATGACTTTTAACATCTCCTGTGAGGGACTGTGGCACCCAGAGATCACTGGGTTCCTTCCAGGATGCTGGTTTTCCCCAGCCACATTTAGGAATGGGTTGTGTGTCACTAGCAATGATTTGGTCATAACAGTTGGAAGGCTGGGGAACAGCAAAGTGTTGAAAGGAACTTGATTCTGACCCACCCTCCTTGTAGAATGACATATGTATTTGTACACTGCCAAGTATATGTCTGGGGTTTCAGAGATCAGCTGTCCTCATCAGGTATCCCAAATCACAGTTGTAGGCTAATGCTGGGAATGGAAAATTATCTAGTTGAAAGAAGTAGTTAATTTTTCCATGTGCATATAAATATGTCCATCTTGGCAATTTATAGTTGAGTCACTTCCTTGAACATTAACCTTTTTTAATTTTGTAGTCTCTTAATGTAGCTGGACATGAAGAGCAGTTTGAGACATTCTTCTTACGAATGAAGTATGATCAGAAGCCCTCATTGTTATAGGTGCAGTGTCTTCATCAGATTGGGTTCAGTACCAAGAAAATCCTTACTTATTTGCCTATTAAGGCATTTTGTTGGGGATTTTTTATCCACTTGATTACCAGAAGGGAAGATTTTTCTCACGTATTTTGCATCAAAACTTTTTCTTGGTCAACACAAAAAATCATGATTTCTGTGGGCTTTTTTATACACTTATATTGGAGTGCCTATCTTTTTATATGGAGAAGAAAAAATAAGTCAAAGCCCACAGAGAAGATTACCTAATTAGTGATTGAAAGATTTCTTTGCAACTGAAGGTGCTGGAGTCATCTGTGTGTGAATTTCTGTCTCCTTTTAGGCTTTACCAAAATTCTTGTACTGAAGCAAATGAAGTTGCCAGAGAAGTAGGGCGTCCCTTCAATAATTATTTAGTCTTACTCTAAGAGAGGAAAAAACAGATAATAAACATTAAATAAACAGATAATAAACATTAAGACGTAAGTTCCAATTCCAAGAGCCCATTTTCCTCTCTTTAGTCCTACTTTTTAGATCACAGCAGTTCTTTGTCTTTGGATCCAGAACACTGCTCCAAAGCTCATTTTGCTTTTTGAACAGTTTATGGCTTTGTTGCTCTCTGGCTATTTGAAGACAGTGATGATAAATATGAAAAGCCATTTTCTTTATCCCAGATACATATGCTTGCTATACAAAGCTGTAAATGTTGCAGTTGGTGCTGTTCCTTTTTCATCCTTGGATCTCATGGGTTACTTTAAATGGAACCTTTTCAGCCTTCTTTGTGACTGTGATTACACACAGAGAAGTAATATAATGTCTGTTTTAGTTGTAGAGCTAGGAGTTGGGCCGTTTACCTATCATTTGGCTTTTCAGCCTAGACTCCCCACTGCTTATGCCTTATATACAGCTTCAGCTCCTTTCTGGAATGGCAGCCCTTGATGTAAGCGATGGAGGGAAGGATTAGGAGAAAGCAACAATTTTGTTTAGCTGATCATGTAAGCAGATAGATTTTGCCCATATGCAAATAGCTCGTCTTCAAATGACCTGTGCAACTGTGTGAAACCCCAGAATAGTTATGGATTCCTGGAAAATTGTTCTTACTGACACTCCCTAGCCAAGTTAGGGTTCAGGTAAAAAATGCTGCACATTGGAATTGTTTCTGTATGGGTTTATGTGTATTGACCAAACTCCAGCTTCCCTAAATGCATGTGTCTAAATGAAAAGTGAGTGTAGGTGAAGGGAAGTTGAAAGCCAGTAAAATAAGGTGCTGTCAGCTGAGAGCAAATGCAAAAGCAGCTGTATCTGCCCTCCTCAGCAGAGTTCCTCAGAAATAAAGTAAAGGATTCTACCGATTGAGCCATTCTCCATGGTCCAGACCTCTGAGTCAGAAATCCCCAAAATAAGTTAAGGACAAGTGGCACTCTTAACAGGCAGGTTTCTTGCGTTACGTAAAATAGGAGAGCATGATGATGCAGCCTAAACAACAAATAAATACTTTATTTTGTATACACTTTAATTGCCTTGTCAAAAAGAAATATATCCCCCCAGAAGTCAGCTGAGTTTTATCAGCTTTGCAAAATGATGAATGAATGCCTTGTTCTTTATTATTGCTTAAGTCATTCCTGTTTATGCCAGTATTTCAAGGATTATGTTTTGATTGTTCTGAAGAAGTGAAAACACTTTCTTACTGATGAATAAACACTGCCACTTTTAAATATTTGTATGCAAAATGTCTTTAAAGCCATTATGAAATGCTTTCCAAAAGCACTAAGAAGCTGTTTCCCAAAAAGACAGTTTTTCTCTACATTTTCTTTCATGCTAAACAGTCCAAATGAAAAGGCTTTCAGAGTTAACTAGTTAAAGCAATACCAGTGTTTTAGTGTAATGAATAACTTTTTATAGAGGACAATTGCACACAGTTCAATATCCTAGTATTTCTATTTCTGTGCCCCACCAATGCCGGGATTCTAGGGTAGAATTTCTTTCTTTGAGAAAGCTGAAGCGATCAAAACCCTGATTAACCTCTGATATTCACGTGGTGCTCTTGATCTTGAGGACCGAAGCAGTAACAAAGAGTTAATGGCAGCCATATGCTCAGGGTATTGTGGGTACTGTTGACCCAAATGTGAACTCCGCAAGTGAGTGCTGCTAACTCCTGTTTGTTTCAGGTTTGGTGTGGAGATTACTGATGAAGAGTTTGAGCTGCTACTTGACAGAATCCCCCTTGATGAAGATGGAAATGTCAGATACCCCCAGTTCATGCCCAGGTTTGATTTCTGGTGTGCATCGTATGCATTTTATTTCTCATTTGTGAGTAGAATTATTTTTAATCTAAAAGGCATACATAACTTTTCCAGACTGATTCTCATTTCTCAACTGTGCTCCTTTATGACTTATTTCTTTCACAGAGTATGCTGATTACCTTTAGCATTAGCTGATGTTGTGGGTGTATGCCGTTTGTAATTTAGTTGCTCTTCGTATGCTATTTACATATTTTAGAGGAAAGACTTCAAAAATATATAACAAACCTTCACGCTTTCTGCAGTCTGGGAAATATGTCAGACCTCTAAATAAAAGGTAATTATTTCCAGAAAATGATAATAAATGTACTTAGTATCTCTCTGAGAACTTGAAGCATTTATAGGCCCTATTTGTAGTCTGAAGTACTTTTGGGATGGTGATACTGGTTAATAGAAGCTCTACTCAGCCTCCAAAGCCTAGCTGTAAATTAGTTTGATTAAAAGAAAGAAGCACTGGGATGGATAGAGATATTCTATTATTTGCAAAAAATTAGGACTTGATCCCCAAAACTGTCATGCCAGTAGCAGGGCAGAAGCCAGTGTCATTGCTGCCATTTGGACTGGAGAGAGCCATTCCACCCACGATATCCAGAGAAGTACATTCCAGCACTTTCCCACACACTTGCCTGTACACATAAATTAGACTGCTCAAACAGCTATTTATTATGAGTTACTGAGCAGGTAGGGGTATATCTAGTTTGCATACTCACAAAAAGGGTAGGTAGAAGTCTGAACTCACTGTATGGAAACCACATGGGGTACCTTCTTGCACTTCAGATAGCAAACCAACTAAGTACTGCAAACCCGATGCATTTGCTTCTTCCATTCCCATTCCATTTATTGCTCTTCCGCTCTTTCGTTTCATCTGTCCTTGTCTTGCTGCTTCAGGAAGCTTTGGGGCTGAATTTATCTGTCTACACATTTGCATACAAGGCTGTTGGACACAGGATTCATGAGATACATGTGAACTTCTGGAGTGGTATCTCCAAGGCAATCTCCAAACATGTCTTAAATAACCCTTGAATGCATTTGGGTGGGCTCCTGTTCCTCACATACTTTTACTGCCAAGGCCTCCACTCCAGATCTTTCTTTTATAGCCTTCTGACTGGGTTACATGAATTGCATGAATTTCTGTGGCGTGTCTTAGCTCCAGAATTCTCTGGTTGTCCTGCAGCAAGGGTGTATAGAGGAGACAGAGGAAAAAGACCACCTAGCAAAGCTTTGAGACCAACCTTCGAGAAACCAAAAGCATAAAAAATAAAATATACAGAGGTGCACAACACTGGACCTTACCTCCCTCCTCTTGCTGTGCACTCAGCTGTGCTCTGTCTTAATTGAAGGAGAAATACATTAACCTGTTACATTATAAACTCAGAATAAGAGAGGAGGGGCTTTTAGAAACTAAAGTTACAGCCTGGCTTTTGTCACAGCAGAAAGAACAGAACCTGACCATTCAGTGTTGAAATGATTTCTCTGCAGTCTTTTTCTTTTAACTGAAGTCAAACTTCAGAATTCACTAAATCTTGCAATTTCAAAGTTTATTATTGTGCTTAGACCTGTTGTTTAGAAGTAATTAATGTTCATACAGAAATCTTTATATCTTCAGTGCCATAATTCTGTACTTGAATGTGATCAAAAAATTAATTATATATGTTTAGTGGGGCTATTTTTTCTCAAGTTGAGTGGGAGGGAATGCATAGGCCCCATAGCATAGCTTATGTAATAGTTCTTTATTTGCTTTATTGTGAGAACCAGAGGCCAGATGCTTCTCTCAGATTAGAGAGAAATGTATATTAATATGGGGTAATTTTGTTCACTCTAGTGCAAAACTAGAGTGCAGTGTAGGACTGAGATGTAATTTTGACTTTCATCACCCACTCCCCCGTGTCTTTCCTCCTATAAAACCAAATCTTTCTTGCAAGCATTGTCCTAGATTCTCTGCTGTATGTAGTGGGTTGGCCTCAGCCAGCAGAGAAACCCTCACTCAGTCATTCACTCAGTGGGATGCCAGGAGAAAGTAGGAGGAATAGGAAAGAGAAAGCCCATGGGTTGAATTAAAGACAGGGAGATTACTTACCAGTTTCCACTGTGGGTGAAACAGACTTGGCTTTTGGCTTGGGGGAAATTAATGTAATTTATTGCCTTTTCATATATATATATATATATATTTAAAATTACTAATTTAGGAAAAAAAAGACAAACATTAAAAGAGATAGGGAAAAGACTATTCTCCTCCACCTTTCTCAGGATCAACTTCACTCCTTCACTCCAGACTTCTCTCCTTGTTACCACCCCCAATTACACCCAGTTCCTTCAGTGATGAAGCCAGTGGAGTGTTTTGGAGTGGAGAGCAGGTTATCTTCAGGATGCAGTGTTTTCTCTCTGCTGTTCCTTCCATCTTGCTGGTTTTTTTCTGTTCTGTCATGGGACTTCCATGGGCTTCTATCCATTTCAGGGTGGAGGGGGGCCTGTTCTGGAAGGCAAGAGGGGTGCAATGTGTCTGCAGTAGCTGGGTTGATTTATATCTCATGAAGCTCTGAGATGGTGCAAATGCTTTCTTCCCACTTGATGCAGCTTGTTGCTTGATGGGCTTAGAGGACCTGACCAGAGGCAGCCTCCACACACTCCTGCAGAGAGTTATCCTTCTGTCTGTGCCTGCCTACGCATGGAGAGAGGGCTTCTTCTCAATGGACTTTGGGCATCTAGTTTGCCAGCGAGGAATAGAGAAACTTCCACTGCGATAAGTTAAGACTATGTCTAAGTCTCGCAGTTTGCATGAGTTTCAGTTTTCCTTAGAGTCACAGCTGCAAGCTGCTCTGTATCAGGGACGAGTCTGGAATATGTTGTGGTTCCTTTCCACAGTGTGGAAGAAGGAAATGTATTGATATGATCTATGGATGTATGATGTAACCTCGGTACACAGCCAGGCCAGAAGTCTGGAGCTGCTCCTGGGTGTCTCAGTTTAGACATAATTTCAGAATGTTTCTAAATTTGATGGACCTTTCTCACACATTTTCTCTCAGAAAAGGAATAAGCTTTCTTCATTTTTTTTCCAAACCTATTCATCTTTAAATAACTTCTATGGAACAGGAAGTTAAAAGAAGCATTTAGGAAAATCTAAGATCTCTCATTAGAATAGCAATGAAGAGATTTCATTTACTGAATTAACATTTTAACTGGGAATTCATAGCTGGCACAATGATGTTTGGTTGTTGCTAAGTAGTACTTACCCCAAGACAAGGACTTTTCAGTGTCCCGTGCTCTGCCAGCAAGGAAGTGCACAAGAAGCTGTGAGGGAGCATGGCCAGGACAGCTGATCTGAACTGGCCAAAGGGATATTCCCTACCACAGAGTGTCATGCTCAATATCTGAACTGGGGAGCAGTTGGATGGGAGCTGTCGATGGCTGCTCGGGGTCAGGCTGGGCAGTGGTCAGCAGGTGGTGAGCAACCGTATTGTGCATTGCTTGTCTGTCTTGGGGTTTATTCCTCTCCCTCTCTTTTTGTTGTCTCCCTTCTCACTGCAATTATATTCTATTATTACTGATATTTTTATTAGATTTGTTTTATTTTGTTTTTATTTATTAAATTGTTCTTAACTCATGGGTTTGCGCTTTTTTTCTGATTCTCCTTCCCCTCCCACTGTTGTGGGGGTGTGTGTGTCTGAGCAAGTAGCTACGTGGTAGTTAATTGCTGTCTGGACTTAAACCATGATACTTAACAACTTGCATTGACTGGAAGCAGAAGATAATTTGTGAGCCTGAGGGAATATAATCAGTAAGGGTTAGAATGGAAACTTTAGTCCACCATTATAGATAAATCATACGGAGGTTTAACGTAGCATGAATGGTAAAATCTAACTTGTTTTTCTATTATGGCATTTCATACTAGTAAGGATGTTAAGTGGATTAATAAAGAAAAAAGTTATTAAGAATCTACCATAGGGATATAAGCCATAAGTGAGACATGGTTTCTAAGGAAAGGTAGTGTTTTGTAGATTACTTTTGAAACATTAGAACAGGCTTATATGCTCAAAGTTGTTCTGTTATCTCTGGCTGTGTCAGCTGACCTAATGAGACATGTCCATAGCCCATGTCATGGTTACTCTCATGCTATAAGTATGTGTGCATCTGATATTGATCATGAACACTTGTAGACTTTATTTTGCCATGTTTGCTATGAGCATGTATTGCTCATAGACTCCAAGAGGAGGAAGCTATCCAGAAAGCAAATACATCAGTAGCTTGGCTCCTATTGCGCAATCTACAAATTGATGACTATTGTGGTAGCAGGATAATGCATACACTACATAGAAAGGAGATGTTATGGCAGAATTAAGGCACTGGTTACAGTGTTTCTGCCACCAACCTCATTCCCCTCACAGTACATTCATAGTTCAGTTTTCTTGATTTATCTTTTGATCCCTTACCTCCTATAGTGGAACTTTGTTGTCACTCTTGCCTTGTGCACTGAACAACTGAAACTGACTCCTTCAGTATCTGAAGGAATATTATGCTGTGTTCATTCCTTGTACAGTACATGCAGGAATAAATTATGTGGGATATGGTTTGAAAGTGTTCAATATACACCCTGGTGTCAGTGAAAAACTGTGGTTAAACCCTCTCCCAAACTTCATCTTTTCAGATTGAGCAGCTACATAAGAAATGCTTTTGAAAATCCTAAGTAATTTGCCTTGGAAAATGCATTTATTATTATTCTATAAGAAGAGGAAATTAGAGTGCTAAAATATTATCTGAGCTATTCTCCCAGCTGACAGCTTCATTAGGGATCACTGACACCAAGTCACTTGGGTGAAAAGCAGGCAGCCGTAGGACACTTCAGAACAGTTATCTTGCCTTGCAGACAACCTTTTCACAAGCTATATGTTCTTGATCACGCTGTTTGGAAAGTTATAGTGTCACCTATAGACATCAGTGAGCTAGGCCTGGTTCAAACCTACAAAGGTATAACAGTGTGCACTGCAGAGCAAATACATGTAAGCTACACCTGTATAGTTTGCTGTTTAACACTATCATTTATAGTGTTAAACTGATAGCTACAGCCTGTGCTTGATTTTAGAGACAGTTTGTGACAACAGGCAAGAGGATGAAGGTTGAATGTCATCTTTCAGTGCTGCTTCTGATAAGAAGCTAAGAAAAGAGGTTAACTACAAGTTAAAACAGCGCCATCCTTCCAAACGCCTATGTGCCCTTCCATCGCCCATCCTTTAAAAATAACCTTCTTTTTCCTGTTGTCTCCCCAAGTCCAAACTGTATGTGGGAGGTGAGTGTTCTATTTTTCTGATTGCCAGTCATTCTCTCACAGACAGATTTTTCATTCCTGACCGGCTGTCAGACACAGCCCCCCTGCCACAGTACCCAGTGGGTTGCTGTGCTGTCCTACACTCCTTGCTGGATCTGCAGGTCAGCCAGCCTCAATCCAGCTTCATTTTGTTTCTTAATTTTCTAGCATTAGGGCTCTTTTTTTCACCCTAATTGGTTGCCAACAGGCTTGGAAAATAAATACTGTAGTCACAATGTTAAATTGGAAACAAAAGCTGGAGAATGAAAAGGAATATTTAAATAACTACTTTTTCAGATGTTATTTAAGTCTTGTGAAGCTTTGATAGAGCAGAAAAGGTCTGGCAGAAAGCCAGACAGCGAAGAAGCTCTCCTACTCACAGGAGAGAGAGAGATTAGCTAGAAGGAATAGGAGAGAAAAGTGACAGGTGATGGGAAGAACAGAGAGGTAGGTAGAAAGACTGGGTCAGAGCAATGTTGTGTTACTGTCCAAGAAGAGATTTTATTAGAACCTGAGAGCTGAGACATTTGAGGATGAACCCTGTACATCTGCAGGTCTTTGTTGCCATCAGTTTGAACAGCAACTCGCTCACCACTTAGTAGCTCAGACATGCCTTATCCAGGCCCATCCCTAAATGGCACAAAGCTTTTCTTTAGTGTGAGAAGTGCCACCAACCAGCTTCTGCTTGCCTGGGCTATAATTTGTCAGCAGATGGAGATGTCCCCTAGGGGTTGTTCTAAATATACCATGGGGTCTGATGGCCAATTCCCTACACACTACAGAAAGCCGTGCACGTCCTGGTGGATATCAGATATTGTAGTCTTGCTGCTCTCCAGTTAAACTGTACTACTGAACTGTGGAGTGCAGAGTGAGAGTAGAGATCTGAGATACTCTATCTGTGAAGGACTGCAGGACACAAGACCATAAATAATAAGATTACCAATGTGTGCCAGTGTCTCCTATTTTTCTTTTTGTGTTCCTTCTTGTCTCTATCTCATCACATCCATCTGAAGATTATCTTTCCTTTTCCTGTGTTAGCTTCTCTGCTGCTTACTTTTACCCACTTTTATTCCCTCCTTTTCTTTGCCTATACTCTTTCTTATCTGTTAATGGTCTTTTTCTCTTCTTTCTCATGTGCATGTCTGCAAGCTCTCTTCCAATTGATGATACATGATGCACCTTTTCCCACTCCACTCTTCTTTCTCCACCATCAGATGTTAGTTTGTATGATGGTGTTTCTCACATCCTTTCTCTCAGGAATCTCATGCCTCTTGACATCTCCCCTGAAGACTGTCTCTGCTCCCTCTTTGAAATCCATGCCACCTTTCCACATTTTGACTGTTTCTGCTTCTCTTCCCTGACTGATTTTTTTCTCTGCCTTAAGTGCATCTCTTTCCACCCTTAATAAAGGCTGCTATTCTGTACTGCAGTGGATTCTGATCTTGTTCTATCTCCATTTGCAAGCAATACTACTAGAGTTGAATTGGCTATCAAATTCTCCCT